>NW_020455699.1:1513038-1611611 GCF_003342845.1 Nothoprocta perdicaria | reverse complement strand
GATGGAGACTGTGTGAAAGTGTATTTTTTGCCTTGCATATATGGATGACAGCATCCATAGGGATGGCAGGGGGGAAAAATGAATTGCATGCAGAACATCTTTTTAATTTATTTTTATTTTTATTTTTATTTTTTCCTTTCTTTCAACATTACAGAGTTGGTAAAACTTAAATATCATATAGCTACGGAAGTAAAAGCCATGACTGTATTACATCCAAACTGGATCTCAGGCAAGCTAAAATCAAAGGCAGTGTCAAACACAGCAGGATCACCACTAGGCTTTGCCTGCCTGCTCCAAGAGCTTACCCAGGATGGAGGGGAAAGGCAGGAGGGAGTGCGAGCCTGTCACTCACATCCCCACCAAATAGCAGCTGCTGGAGGTTTTGCCTCCTCGTTTCAGTCACCCTCTACTGGAAGGTGAAGGGAAGGAGTGTGTGAGTCACTGAGGAGGCATGCAGGATGTATGTGGATGTCCACAGCAGGACGCTTGCTGCAGTGCCCTTTACCTGAGCTCGGGCAGTGTCGATGCAGCCATGCACGTCTCGCTTTGCCCACCACGTGCTCCTGCTCGCTATGGCTCCTTCTTTAAACTGCCTCCTGGTCAGAAGGCAACACCTGCAAGGAGTGTCAAATAGTGGAGTGTATAAATTSCTGCTGCCTTTTACGGCCAAGATAAACTCAGATGGCAAGGTTTAAGCCCAAGCAGAAGCACTGATAGAGCTCTCAGGCAAAGTCTGGGCAGGCTGTGCGCCTTGGCTCTGCGTCTGCTGGCTCAGTGCCCCTCACACTACATAGGCTGGAGCCCATTACATGAAGCAATGAGTTCAAGATACACAGCAGTGTGCAAAAGAGAGACCACAAAGAAAGGTTAAAACATGATTCTCCATCCCAGTTCATTTGTTCTTGCCTCTTCACAGAAAAGAACACGATATGATTTCTGTTTAGGATGGCTTGCTTTGATTCTGTACCCAGTACCGGGCAGGCTATGCTGCAGATTACAGGTTCCAGCCCATACAGGTTTGTTTGAATGCAAATGTGGTTTGCAGCCCACAGTAGCAGTCCCCAAATATTCAGATATTTTTGGTGGACTTTCCAGTCCATCACTTCACACTGCTRCAAGTATTCTCTGAGCAAATTGCATAGTTTGTGCAGCAAAGAGAAAGYAAAAATATATGCAATTTGATTCATTCCCTAAGGAAACAGCACTTCAGTGTTGGAAGACCCACAAATAGGGCCTGCGCTTATTTTCAAAAACCTATGGGCTGAAGCACAGTGTGTGGCATGTATTACCACTCTGCGGTAAGGCAACATAAAGCATGAAGCTTTATCTTTCAGCCAGAAACCTTTGAACCTGTGGGAGAGCATAGGCTAAATCAAGAATCAAAACACTTTCCCAGTGCAACTGCAAATTGAAAAGAAATCCTTGTACTGTGCAGGCAGAGACATAGACGGAGATACTTTAAAGGTTCTCGCATGAACTTGGTGACTTTGCTAGGTGTGAAAAATATTAATGTCAGAGCTCCATTTGTTGTGATTTGTGGAGGCTTGGGAAGAGGTGAGAAAGGGAACTCTTGGGAGAAGCAATTATTTGTTTGCTGGATATTAAGGCTATGATCGTGTTTGTTTAAAAATCATTACAGTGGACATATAAAATGTCATGACCAATGGAAGTAGAGCACAGCGTTCTGCACGATTTTAGTATAATAAAAATATTGCAAAGATAAAACATAATGTGYTTTTAGATTTTTCAAAATCAAACCCATGCTACCTTAGGTCAGCAGTATTCTGCATACCAATCTGTGAGAGAGAAATCAAGTTCAGCAAAACTCTCTTCAGTTATTTTGCTTTTTCCTCCCCACAAGCTGCAAGCTAACCTAAGACTGTTAGCCATGACCAATTTACCAGAGGCAACTGCATCATAAACTGAATTGCCTGCTTAGGTATCAGCTGTGAAAGGAAAAGCCTCTCAGCCCTATGTAAGACATTAAAGCACAACATTTAGAACATTTGTTTTAAAATCTGGTTTCTGGCTGTCCTCTTGAACTCTTCTGTGTGAGACAGCCAACAGAGAAGAGCCTAGGGAGCTGGGGGCTAGGGTGGTATTGCTTTGAAAAAGTCTTGTCTTTGCAACTTAGTTTTTCCTTTTGAATTTCTCTAGCATTAAACACTTCACTATTTCTGCCCTGCAGCTAAAGCAAGGTGTTAAGTTTTTGCAGTCAAAGATGTATATTTAAATTAGATATTTAAGTTAGATGTGTAGGCTTCSTAGACATTATATCTTGATTTTTGAAGAGGCTTGTTGACTCTGTCTGCTGGAGACATTTCTAGAAAGGTCCCTGCAGGTGCACTATGGCATGGTCATAACTGCAGTGTTAGACCCTAACAGCGGTTTTGCAGGAGTTCCTAAGCAATTTTGTGCTCCTGGAGGATGTGGAGGTGGAATGAAGTTCAAGGAGAGCGTGAAAGAGATTGTGTCCCCTGACCGACCCTCAGCTCAGACCTAACCTGAGACTCACTGAAGCCTTCATGTCACTGCTGGTGTTCATGCTCTCTGAACTGGGGTACRTGGTGCTAGTGGGATGCTCTATGGGGCTTGTGCACTTGGAAGCCTGAAGATGAGCTGTGGCGTTGCTGACAGAAGCCACATGGCCTCTGTGCTCTGCAGCATGTGGCATTGCCTGTGTTTGAGGTGCTAAACCTCTGTAAACACGATAGAAGAAAATCTAGAGCTGCAGWACAGGGCCCTTCTGTGCTATGATATTAGAGAGAGGAAGTTGGTATTTTATACAGAACCCATGCAGCCTTTACAGATGTATAAAAGTGCTGGGAGTAGCACTATGTGTCCTGAAAAAAGATGGATCGAGTCTGCAGAATGGCTTATCCTGAGCACATTTTTTTCCTCTGGCTTTCGCCTTAKTTTGCTTATAGTAAGAGCCTCACATCTCTAGAGAGTCCAACCAATATGATGATGCCTTAAAACTGGCATTGATATATAGTGTGGCCCGCACGTGACCAGACACAAATGCTGTTTAAGTTCTGTGGTCTGTTCTCAGCCCACAATAATGCAGCCCACATGCTTCCTTTCTGCTGCCTGTCATGAATCATCCTGCTTGACAAGGGCAGGTGATTGGCTTTGTAACTGTGCGCAAGTGCACACAGGTGTAGCTCTGTGTGTATATGTGTATGTGTATGTGTATGTGTATGTGTATGTGTATGTGTATGTGTATGTGTATGTGTATTTATATGGTATATGGTATATATGGTAGCGTATGGTACCAGTGAGATATTATGTGTCAATATACACACACATATATACATATATRTACATGTTTGTATATACATGTATATACATGCATATACACCCTGTCCTTAAGTGTGTGTGTGTGTATAAATATAGATATATGTGTAAATATATATATACACACATATATACATATATACATATATATATACACACACACACACACACTTAAGGACACGGTATATTTGCACTTCTGGGGCTGTGAGTTCTCATCCTTCTGGGCATGTAGTGATAGCTGTTGAAAACTTTTTCCCTTTTTTACAAATACGCTTTCCATAATGCTTGTCTTTTCCTGTTAGGCTTATTTTAAATGAGTGGTAAATCTTACCTGAAATACAGTTTAAGTTCTTCAGGCGAAGCAGTGTCATTTAGTGGTGTGGTAGGTATGTATTTCAAAACTGACTCCACTGAGGTTCTGATGCCAGCTTTGCTTTACAGATAGCCCTCTAATGAATAAATTAAATTCCTTGTCAATAAAAGAAAGAAACACAGCTTTATATTAGATTATTAACTTTAAATACACATACTAATATTGTGCACTATTTTTAGCAAGGAAAATCAGACAATTGCTTCAAAATTTAGAGCTGACATAATTTATTTTCTCAAAATATGACATACATTCTAGGCAGCTTTCAACAATTACTCTATGTTATCTCAGGTTTTAAACTCATGCTGTAACTTTTTCAAGACAAAGCTGGAATCTAAATCAGATAGGATGCAGTAACAAGCTGCCTTGCCATTGAAATAACACTGTTATTGCCTTTAAAAGTCATGCTCCTGAAACCTGTATTTTTTTCTCCTTAAAGACAGACATTTGTAGGAATGTCTGCCATATCACCTGCTAAAATGGGAGGTTATCTTTATGGAAGTTTGAGAGTCAGACCTCCCACGATACCCATAAAGCATCAAGTGATATCACAGGTCACTTATGCATAAAGCATCTTGATGTATAAAGCATCAAGTGATATCACTTCAGCCTTTGCTGCCAGATTTTTAATTGTCTCACTGGTACCATACTCTACCTATTCTGCTTCCAAGCCATCTCTATTCCTGAATAATCTCATCAAATTTTTCCATGATTCCAGATTTTTTTGTCATCTCCCATTTGCACACTCCTCAGGAAAAGTCACATCATTGCAATGTAAACATGAATGTTTCCATGTTTCCTAGTTGAATGAGTTCAAAGGGATTGAATGGATAACTTTCTTGATGACATAAATTTTTGTGGAGTTTATTTTACTGAGATAAAGTCTTGAAAAATGACCTAAAAGGTTTTAGTAGTGTAAAACTTAGTGTGCTGTGGTTTTGAAAATCAAAATAGCACACTTGGGATTATATTTTTCCCAGATCCTCTAAACCTTGTCAATAATCCCTGATGAGATCCTTATTACAACAACTGGGTATCTATATGGACCTTACTACAGGTATTTAGTCTATTTACATACTGCTTATTTAGTAATTTTTTTGACTGTGACATATTCTTCAGCAGGAACTTTTAATATTATTTATAGTTTACCCTTGACACAAACAAAAATGACAGCAGACTGATAAACAATAAGGCCATCCTAAAGTTAGCATCATTAAAATAAACAGTCATTGTTTGCCATTTTCAGGCAGACTTTCTGGAAYTGGTGTGTGTATGTAGTTCAGTGGCCTATTTCCCATAATTCCTTATTTCCTGTCTGTCACACTATTCAAGAAAATGGACAGATATTTCTTGTCAATATGAGGATAAACAAATTTTGAAGGTGTAGGGTTCCTTTCCATAATAAAAGATAATGGTATAGAAAATAATATTCTTAATGAAAAAAGGCACATTCACAGAGATTAATGTTGTTTTTTCAAGTAGAAAAATGGCACTTCAAAACAAAGAGTGTGTCGGCTTTGAAATCCATCTTGGATAAAACAGTGTGTAGCTAGAGCCAAAGTATGTCAATCAATTCCTTGTTGGCCTTTCTTTGAAAAGGAAATAGAATAACAAATACACAGAAAGTGGAACAAATTCCTGGAGACATGGAGATAAATCAATTACTCACCATTTATTATAAAATAAAAAAGAAAATATCTCTACAATTCATAAATTTAAGGTATATTCAATGCCTAAACTATGATTGTTACATATGGTTTTATTTCTGCCTTTATTATGTTTTCTTTTAATAGAGCTCTCTAAAAGAGAAAGAATATTTTTGTGTGGAGAATTTAGTGAGGGGAAAAATTTCCATTCCATTCTTGATGATTTCATGCTGCTGAGAATTCATTCTTCCACAGAATTCCTCTGGGAAAAAAAGGAAATTTTTCACACTGAATCCATGCAAATGCTTGAAAAGCCACTTCTGTGAAATGTCATGCTTCGCAGTTCCGATCAGACACTTGAGAGGAATTGTGGCCACATTTTAAATCTGTCTTTTGATGAAAGATATCAGCAAAAGTGAAGAAAAGATCATTATCTACACCAGATGGCTGTTGAAATGCTTCTATGTATTTCTGATTTGCTACAGGACTGAAAAAAAATATATATATTCCACCTTGAGGAAAGGAAGCAGTGTTCTGTACACTTCGTGGGAGCTTTAATGTACGTTGTATTTGTGAGCAGAGAGGGATGATTTCACAGAGCTTCCTCTGCTGATAGATCATCTGCCACAGTGCTAGTTGCTGATAAATTCCTTGGGCTGGAGCAAGATCTGGATGTTCTGTGATTTAAGTTTCTGAATGCTTGCTTAAGAAAGAGGAAGTGGAGTCTGGTTTCATTTCTAAGGAGCTTTACCTTCCAGATATGAATCTTGAGAGGGCTGGTTGTTTATTACTGTTTTTGAGAGGAGCGCTTTTGTGTTGACTTGAGCAGGGACACCACAGCTCCTGAGATAAAATATTCCACATAGGACTCTTTTCCTTCAGAGTGAAAGGGCCAGAGTCCCTAAGGGCACCCTAAAAACCCAAAGCAAATAGTTTGCTCTGCAATCACAGTTTATCACATTGCAATTTATGATCTAAATTGCTTTGAATGATTTTGGTGAGGACACAAAGTCTGCGTGCCATGCAGTTTCTCTAGGTTTATGCAGTCACCTCTGTTTCCTCGCTTTCTCCACTTCTGTGATTTAACTGCTATTTATGATGTATTGTGGATCAGAGATAAAGCTGCGTTTTAAAGCAATTGCCCTGGCTGTTAGGGAGCCCAGGTGATGAAGGATTAGAAATAAGCCACATAACTGTTGTGAAATTGGGTGATTGTCTGTTGGCTCTTGTTGAAACAATAGAGATTTTCTGTAGTCTCTTTGAATCAGCTTCGCTACTACTTCAAAAGACAGACAGTTGGAAAAAAAAGAGTGGCAGACTTATTTTCTTTACAGATTTTGAACTATCCCTTCAATTGTAGCCTCTGTGTCTACCAGGAGATCCAGAAATACCATGTTGGATGGTGTCAGAATTGATTTTGCAGTGCTAATCTGAAATCCATGGTAGAGCATAAGCGAGCAATWGGCAATGACATGGAAGTGGAGAGGTTTGCTGGTCTCTTGCTGCATTTTTTGCTGCTCCTAGTAGTGAAGAAAAGATGATCAAGACAGTCAGGGAAGCATAGGGATCGTAGTTGGACATGTGAAAAGAAAGTTGGACATAAAAGCAAGAAACATTTTAAATGGATTTTAGAAAAATATATTGACTTCTTAAAAGATCCCGAAATCTAATCCCGAAGTCTAATCCAGAAACCACATTTGCATTTGCAGTGAGCGAGTTTTCCAGTGGGTGAGTCATTACAGATTTCAGTAGCTGTAATGCCAGGCAGAGCTTCATGTGGAAATAAGGCTTTGTTAAAAATATACTTTTTAAGCATTTCCTCTTTGCATCTGATGCATGCCTCAGTGGATGTCATAATATTTAAATGGTTGCTTACTGTTCAGAGTGTGTAAAATGCACAGCTTGGGAATGTACTTAGTCACTTATGCAGAACTGTGAAGTCAAGGGCAAAAGACAAGAGAGAGTTTCCAAGCTGAAGACTGAACTGCTGGATGAAAAACAATAAGGATGATGTTGGATATGGGCTCACAGCACTGCTCATACATCTTAAATAGATCTTTGTCAGACACAAGAGCACACAGTCCCACAGTAATAATAAAGCAACATGCCTTCTGTTTTTCACACTCTTCTCTCTTTGAAGAATTATACTTAGGAGCCAAGTCTTTTGACAGATTTGACAAATTTTTATTACTGTGTGTCCAGCACAAACAGTTATTCTCAATATAGTTGAAGCATAGCAAAAAAGAAAAAATCTTTTTTATGAACACAGAGGTGCATTCAGCTCCAGTCAAGTGAGATTAGCCAGTTTAGCAAGGCTGCATTGTTGCTGTCATTAATTGAGAGCCAAGGGAGAGCTATTCTACAGAGAGCAGAATATTTTACAGCATATCTCGGATAAAATATCTTCTGGTCAGTACTAAGTCCCAAGCCTTGTTAAACAGCATAATTGAAAGAAAAATGTCACATAATTTTCCTTCTAAATAATTGATGGCAGCTGAGCACTAGACAAAAGGCCTGATTCTCCCTCCTCTCCACAGCTCTCCAGACCAAGCCTACAGAAAACTGCCTGCAGTCTTTGGAAATTATGGGGGTGTTAAAATATTGGAGCTGGTATGAAGGAGCAGGCTGGGTGCATTCCTGCATTTATTTTTTTTTTTACTTACAGGATTTCTATTCTTTTGCATTTCTTTCAATTTTCACAGCCTGATTTTCTTTTGTTTGGTAGACAGATGCGTTCAAGAGAATTTTGAGGGTAGTAGTGGAAAATTCCTTCAAACATGCAAAAAACGACCTAACTGACAACTTTTTCACAAACGTTGCTGGCATGTCTGTTGTGCTTAAGGCAGCTTGAGAGATAAATAAATCTAGGATTAAGTTTTCTGTTGAGCATTATTTTCCATTGGGAGAAAAAAAATGAGTGCAAAATCGGGTTACAGGCAGTCAAAGACACTTAAAGGAAAAAATATATTTTTTCCTTGTATGAAAAGGCAGATGGACTTTAGAAAAAGAGATTATAAATAGTTCTTTTCTTTTTTTTTTTTTCCACATAAGAATTTTTGAAAGCAATTCATTTACAGACTTAAGAATCATTTCCTCTAATGTTCGAGTGACCTTTCTAACTTTCTGGGTTCACAAAGAATCTTATTCACAGCATGTGATTCATATATAGCTATGAAATTTTGCATAATGCAAGTGACACTTCTTGATCCATTTTCCTCTTCTTTTTCTTTCTTGTGAATTGCAGCTGTTACGTCTGTAGCAGTTTCCATAGTAACAGTCAATTTTGGACTTTACTAAAATGTGGGAATGAGTAGCTTGAGAATGATTGACCAGGAAATAGGCTTAAAATGAATAATTATAAAACATTTAGAGGCTACTAAGAGGAAAAAAAAAGAAAGAAAAAAGCCCACTACACTGAAAACCTTAAACCTTTTCCAACGTCTTCCAGTATTAAATGATGCTTAAAAAAAAAAAAAAAAACCAGCTCTGAACACACAAATCATTAGCACTATGACCTCTGTGACCTGAGTTTGGCGTCTTGATTAGATGATGGTTTCTACTGTGAAGATTATGGTAATGTCGCTAGGTACTAAATTTTAACACTAAAAGGTCTTGTCATTTCTGCAGTTGTTTTTTCTTTCTTGAAGGAATGATGAAGACGTGTGGAGTAGAGTTGAGGTGTCCTGGGAGTGCGTTGAAGTGACTGCTGCAAACTGACATTTAACAGTGATCATGGTTCCACCCATCCTCGTTTCATGAGCAAGTTTGGAAATTTGAGATCCGTTTTGCTTTCTTTTTTTTTTCTCCATTCATGAAAGCTAGAAAAATGGGCCCCAACCAACATTTCATCCTCCAAAAGCACTGTACCTACAAGGGTGCATACCTGTGTTGGGCTAAAGAAGTAAAGAAAAACAGCAACATTATGAGCTTCAAAATCCTAACGTGGATAGTGTGTCCACCATCCCTGCATAACCTGTACCAGTATGAATGCTCACTGAAAATAGTGTAGCAAATAATATAAAAAGGAAAGGCAATAGAAGAAAGGGCAGAGATTTGCAGGCTTAGCAGTTAAAACTCTAAACCTTTAACCTTTGCTTCCATGCTGAACATCCAGTCTGAAGTTTCAGAAGCAGTGTGTTCTGCTTCAAAATGGGAAGAACTTACCATACATAATTGGAAGTGATTTAGGATAAGGAGCTCAAATAAGAGTTTTATGGGGTCATGGCCTTTTAACCTGAGCATTTTGTCATGGTCCTTTTTACAGATGGTGACACTTAATCCAGGAAATAATTTGTGTCTGCATGTTTTTGTTTTATTTTCTTTTTGTAGTGGTGACATTTTTTTCACATAGATGCATGGCATGATAAGTGTTTAAATTTCCTAAATTTAATTATTAGAAGATTCCTTTATTATGAAGATTATCTAGCTAATCTTTAGCTAAATAGAGTTCTGATTTATTATAGCAGGCAAGGTGCGATGTAAGTGCACACCTAAAATCCTCATTACAATAGCAAAACTGAATTTATGTGGAAAGAAATTCTCAAACAGACTAACCAGAGAGACAGATATGTGGCTTCCTTTACTTTTATGTGACTCCTATAGACATCTCTTAGAATGCTGTTGAAAGTCATATGATTGAGGCCAGAAAAAAAAATCTAAGTTTATTTTCTCTTACTATTTTTTACATCAGGCAGTTATTTCTGTGTGAGGTGGCTTGGCTCCTTCTTAAATTGTACTACTCTATGACAGCTAGGTTTCTATGTAGAAGCTAAAGATGCTTGGAAGCTCACATAGCTTTCGTTCGTGCTACTTGTGAACAGTGGTTACGGCTGAATTGTTAACAAAGCTAATGCTTAAATTTTCCCTAGAAGAAACAGTCTCCTATACACAAAATTCATGAATATATATTTCTCTATATATTTGTATATAGAGATATGTTTACGCTAAAGGTTGGGAAAAAGATTTCAACTTTAACCTGACTGCTAAAATTCTTCAGAATATTAACCTGATAAGAGGAAAAATATCTTAAGAAATGACTAAGCAGAAATTTAGCCCTATGAATCATTGTAGCCTTTGGAGAGTGAAAGAAGAAAAAAAGAAAAGAAAAAAAAAACCTGAATGACAATAAGATGACTGGTGAAAAGAGTTAAGTGCTTCAGTTCATGCTGCTTGGCAAAGAGAAGAACACAAATCATAGCGAAGGAAAAATACATGCTTGGAAATCTCTGGAGCCTGCCTTCACATGGCTAATTTACAACCACATGCCGCATCTGTCACTTTTACAAATCAATGAGAGTGCCTACCCTTTAATAGCACAGGGTCACTGGTAAAGGTTGCCGGTGTCGGCCATACAGACGAGACCTTTCAGGATGTCAGAAAAGAACCTTGGTGACGCACATTAACACCCACACGCTCCTTTATGTCACTTCCAATTTACTTTATCTTAAATTGTCAGCTAGCAGAACTCACTCCCATATTAATAACTAGAGGTTTGCATCCAAGCCAGGAAAAATAAACCCTGCTGATAGCTCCAGGAGGCAGCTGGCTTGCTCTGAGGAAAGTCAAGAGGGAAAGAGAGATTGAACTCTTAGTCTTAGTGGAGAGTCTGAAACATTAGGGAAAGGAAAGAGATTATATGACTTACAGATGGCTCGTGTGTCATATACAGAGAAGCATTTGTGTTTTGTTATTTTCTGTAGATACTCTTCAATAAGAGTGATTCAGTTCTTTTGCAGTGCTGGACTGAAAAAAGAAGACATTGAGGCCAGATATTAATACAAAATGTTCCCATGAGCTGGAACAAGTTTTCCCAGACCTGAGTTTATATTTCTCCATGGTATTACTAGGTATTTAATTCACTTTTGTGCTCTGTTTTTTTCCAATCTTGTTGGAGTGACTTAATAGGCTTGATTCCCTTTTTGACTTCAGCTGGAGGAAGCTGAGCTCTGGGACTTGCCGTTGGAAATATTATTTGGGTAAATCAACAATGCCAAATGCGTCTCAGCCCAGCAAGTAGGCAGTCCCCCAAAGCACATAAGTAATCCTACTCTTTAAAAGCATAGGAAAGGATGCAGAGCCAAGTACTCTGGAGATGTGCTGATTCAGCCGGTCCCATAAGCATGCTTTGCTGGGGTTACTCCTGAGGAATTACAGCTCTCCACTGGGGGAATTTACAGAGGCTGCATAGAAAAATGCTCCCTGTGGTAATTGCAGCTTCCTTCTTCCTCTTGTCTAAGCAGGTGAAAAAGAAAAAGATTTCCATTTCAGCTTACTCATCTGGAAAATGTTTATCAGTGATGTTTGACTGAGTTCACAAGGAAGTATCTTGCTATGGCAGAAAAAACTTTCAGCATTTTCATTGGAATGCTTAGAAGTGTGGTAGAAACGTATTTCTGTGTGGTTGGATTTTAAATCTGCTGCTTGATAATTTTGCTGGAATCATTCCCTATTTCTCCTTTTATTGACTTCAGCTGTATCCTTTTATTTATGTCTTTTTCAAGCGAAAGCCTCTAGGTCATTTTAATTTCATTTTGTATGGAATCCGTCCTTGCCTTTGCAGTTGCTGACTAATTTGCCAACCTGCATAACTATCCTTTATTACAGCTTATTCATGAATAGGTAAAATGCAAAGATCTCCGTAGTGATCCTTGGGAAATCTTATCTTTTGAAATAAATGAACATCGCTTTCTCTTTTTCATTTTCTATTTTTAATGCATTGTCATTTGTTGGCCATAGCTTGTTTTTGACCTGTAATACCTTGTAAATAGTGTTGGATGAGGAATATGGCTGAAAGCTTTTCTGAAATTACAATTGTATGATGTCAGATAGCTCATTTTTATTCAGCTAGTTACTGGCTATGTTTATGAAGCCTTCAGGCTTTGGGTAAGAACTGGCTCTGTACATGTAGCTGTACTGAGCTGTCTGAGCTTTGCATAGGGAATAATAACTGAGCTACTTGCCAGCAGTCTAAGCTGCATGAATTTAAAGCTCAGCTCAAGTCTGTTGTTGGGTGTATAGAAAAAAGGTGGTCTGTTACCACACCTAGCAGAGATGCCCTCAAATTATGTTGTTCCAGAAATGTTTAAGAAATTACAATGGAAATTTTGCTAGTAGTTATACCTCTGAGTTTATTAGGATGATATAATGAAATTTCTGGAAGTGATAGCAGAGTCAAGAAGCCTCTCACTGAATTGTTGCTGCTCTTTACAACAGAATACAATTTAGCGATTCTCTATCTGCGACACAAAACTGTAAGAGTGATTTGCAAAAGTATATGATGTTGTATTAATGAATAAACACCTGTCTGTGAAGGATAGCTCTGGAATTGTCCTTTTGGAAGCTGGATGCAGAATTTCAAGTGGCCAGTTTGGCCTCAGCAGCATGAGAAAGCCATATTGTTTCCTCTCGGGAACGTACGTTGCATGGCTGGGGTCAGAAGAAGGTGTCTTATTAGGTGTCCTAATCTCTTAGGACAGTGTTTTCTGTATATAGCAGAGACTAGAGGCAAGAGTATAGCCTGCTGCAATTTGGATCATATTTCTAAGCTTCTTTGTATTACAGGAATGCCATGCTGGGTTAAAAAATCAGTCCATCAATAAACCTTTTCTCATGCATTGCAACACCAAGTGCCCGTGTTATCCTGGGATAATTACACTTTAGTTAAACATGCCTGATTTCCTCAAATACTGACACCGGGCATTTTGATCATGTTTTGATTTAAGTTCTGAAGAGTTTTCAACAAATACAAGCACCAAGCTTGTATACAAGCAGAGCACCAGCAGGATAAAGAATAAAACAAGAGATGAAATAAAGACAATGCGCCCATTTTTCTCTTGTGTGTAAAGACTAGCATTTGACTAGTCCTTCTTGTGTTTGGTTTAGATTCTCATCTTTGCTTTCCATGCTGACCTCACACGGAGGAGCATAAAGTCCTCCAGAAGTGTAACTGGAGACATCTGCTCAGAGGCACTAGTGACTTACATTCAGGTTTTGTGCTGTTGCGGTCAGTTTATTATTGTCACATGCCTAGGCCAAATTGACGTTCTTGCTCTTGCTGTCCTGGTTTCAGTTGAAGTACTTCAATAAAAACATACCACACATTGGGGATGAGATGCAGAAACTGTTCCTAATTTGTTCTTTTCTTACACTAATAATAATTAAAAATGTATTTGAAATAAAACAGTGTTAAAAATAGCTTCTATCTCAGGAAATCACCTGAATTCAATCTGCTGAAAGCATGCTGAACCACACTCTTGTACATAGGAATGGATTTAAAGGTAAGAGCAATCAGTACCATTCAGAGATAAGTGCATGTTATTAATTTTATCTCTTAAATTATCTTCCTTCCAAAGACAGTGTGCACAGGACCTGTCCTGATGTACTCCATTGAAACTCCTTCAGTTTGCAAACTGAAATAAATGCAGGAATTGAAAACCACTCTCAGTGAATTGAAAACCACTGTCAGTGATTGGGTGAGGCACGTGGACATTTTGGATAGATGTCTCACACTGTAAATTATTGTTGTTGTATCAGTGCTTCAAGGATTCGCAATGCTTCTGATAGCTCCCATGGGATAAGTTTCTTTTTTGAAACTCTCTTAGGGCCACACCACTCTCTCTACTCTCTGTAGTTTTTTCTTTTCTTTTCTTTCTTTTTTTTTTTTTTAATAGAATGTTTTCAGACAGAAACTGCTTTGGTTTAACAATGAGAGCGTTAGAATTCTGAGTTCTGTTATATATATTTTCGGTAAAAGGATTATTTTTAAATTTAGATAGCTAACAAAAATGGGCATTGTCTGTATTTCTCAGATCTTTTGCCTGGAGAGACTTGCACTTTATTGTTTTAGACCCAGTTCTTGCTGTTCTGTCTTTTTTCTTAATTCAAAGTGCTCCAAGGGTTTTCTTTCCCCTCTCTCTTCTCTCTGTAGTTTTTGATGTTCTCTAGAGAATATAGGCAGGTGAATAATATCAAATTTTATCTCTGCATCACCTGTGCTCGGCATGATCCCAAAGAAGAAAATGGAAAGAATAATTGACATTGGTCAAGGCACTAAAGGCTTAACTTGATCCATAATTAAACAATACTTTCACATGGCTGAGCAAAGAGCAGGCAGCTATTACTTCTCTCTGATATTCTTTTAGATGGCTCATCTCCATTTAAAAGCTTACTTTAGAAGGATTTTTCCCTGATAGTGTTTTTAGCAAAATTTTAGAGTATGCTCTAGATAGCCACATTAAATTTTCTTTTCTATACACTGTGCGACTTTTTCTTCTGTTGATATCTAATATTATGGCACAAACATAAGAGTGTACTTAAAAAAAAAAAAAAGACAGTGCTTAAAATAATCCCAGAACTGATCATCCTTTGTCTTTCTAGGCATGCGAGTAAGCAAAAGAAACTATCCGTAGGGATGAGCATTCCTCACTTATTCAGGGCAGTGTGGCAAAGAATGGGCACAGACTGGCATGCTCTGTCAGGAAAAGGTATTACCTGGAAACAAAACGCTCTTCAAATATCCGTGGGATACTGGCAGGGCTCCTTAGGATAGCATGATACAGAGGAGACTATCAGGACAAAACAATAAAAGTCAGAGCCAAAATCAAAACCTGAGAAGTGTGAGTGTCTGCTTCTATTATGCGTAATCAGCAAGATATTCCTGACTACAAGAACASATATCCTATTGTCTCTTTGTGTGTAAACTCAGTTTGAACTCTAACAAAATTACTGAAATTTTCATCCTTTCATTTTAGATTCAAGACTGCAATTGCAGGGCTCATCTCAGCATCGAACAGTCTCTCTGACTACAGGTGCATTCAGTACCCTCTTTAGTATTGAGTATCCTACTGCAAAGGTAACTCAGAAATGCTGCTTCCAAACTGTTTGCTTAAGTTCCATCTAACTCACTTCCTGCTGTGTTGCAGAGAAATTAAATGACAGCTTTTTTTCTAGGGCAACTGGTTGCAAAGAAAGATGTAGGAGTGTGTTAGTGTTGTTGCTCTTGTAGCAATTCTATCCTTTTATAGACAGAAATAAGCTGCAAAGCATCCACTTCTCACCAGGATTCCTCACTGCAAGGTCCAGCTCAAAAACAGATCTTCAGCACTCACAGGGGTCTTGAATATTTACCCACCCCTCCCAACCTGTCATGTGTCTACTTGCATGCAATCCCTACCTGTGTCTGCTTCTTGTGGGGCATCTGGCTGCAAGTGGGGCATATAGCAGTCAGAGGAGTATTAAATTGTGCAACCAATCTCGCTTGCTCGGGGCTTATAGAGAGTTCTTCCACTCGGGTGTTTTCTGCCTGCTAATCCTGGCAGTCCAGGCCACCTGTCAATTTGTTAACATGTATTATTCAAGAAGCCTTACCTCACATCAATGAGAATTTTTGTCCGTGTAAATCTAAGTAATCCTTTTTATATTGTCCATAAATAACCCTTTACTAATCACTTACAAAATAGTCCTGTGCTGTGCTGTTTTATATCAGGGAACTACTCTCCAGTATCATCTTTGCCCTATGAATTCATTTTCCAGCATGCTGTATTGATAAAATTGATTGTAGGAAAATTGTGCAGTAATTTATGAAAAAGAAGTATAGGAGTAAATCTGTTAGTTATGATTTTTCATTGCAATTATTCCTGAAATGCTTTTGGAGGCATGCACCACATTCCATTTCACTGGGGGAAAAAAATAAGCGGGAAAAGATATGGGCTGAACAAATATTAGGTTTTTTTTTTTATTATTTCCATAATATTCTGTTCTCCTGATGAACTAGCATATAGTCATTCTTGCTTTTATTTTTTGTTCTTAAAAAAAAATCTAATTTGCATAATTATGTTGAGTACAATCTCTCTTTCAGGTTGTTCCTGGGTGTATTTAGCATTGCATATTACTAAAGAGAATAAACTTCAGTGTATTCATGATTTCCTGGACCTGGAAGAAACAGCACGGGTGGTATTTACCCTGCTGTTACTGCTGTGTTTAAGAGAAAAGAAAAACAGCCTTTGGGTAAAAACATATTGGATGTCTTAGACAAAAATTGAAATTGTCCTGCTTAACTTGAGGAAAATTGCATAGGCTGTGTAGGAATATAAAATTTTATTTGCTCATAGAAGGAAAACCAAGTAATCTTCTGAACTCAAATTCTGATTCTGTATGCTTCATCCCAGATATAAAATACAAAAACAGAGGTCTTTTTTGATTCTTTTCATATTTTCTACAATAAAGAAATTTTGGTTTCCTCGATTGTATCCCTTTCTGTGGAAGAAAGCAGAGGGAAAAGAGTGTTATAAATGGAACTACTCAGAGCTGACCAGAACTTCAGCATGACAGCAAAAGAATAAGACAGAAATAGATAATCACAGTGATACAGTGGTGAAAAGACTTACATCTTTTACGTCCCACATCTGTGTTCTGAGATAGCTTACCTTGAAGGTCCAGCAATTATTTTCTGATAACCATGAATCTATTAGTAGCTTTTGCTATAATAAAATGTATCTGATACTACTGTAAATATTGTATCTATACTGCCAGAGTAATTATTGTACTAGTCATAAGATATTAAATTAAAAAAAAAAGGCTGAATTGAATGAAGAGAACAAAAGGTGTCAAAAATGATGCACTGAATTTGAGCTAAAGGTTCCTATATCTGCAACACCAAGATACAATATGATTTAAGAGTGTAAAATAGAGCCTTGAGAACAAGACTGTAAAAAGCTTTGATTACAAAGAGAAATAACAAGGCAGAAAAGATAAATGCCCATAAAGAGTATAGCATGGGAGAGAGGAAGGAACAAGATTAAATGCTTATAGGGAATCTATTTTTGGAACATATCATCAGAAATATTGTCAGAAATTGACACCGTTTTGACTCCGAGAAGCTTAGAAATGGCTAACAAGTATAAAGTAGGAGTCATGGAAGTGCATGATGTGAATTAAAAATATGCTTTTAACAAGCATAGCGCAAACAAAGAATGGTGGGAGTCAGTAAGAGGTAAGGCAGAAGGAAACAGACTCTCAGCCTTTTATTAGCTTAAAGGATGAAGGGATCCTAATTAAATAATCTCCCTTGATTTGCATTGAACAATAATGACGTTTTCTTCCCCTAGCACCGAAGTGTGTTTTACAGTTTCAACAGCACTCCGTGTTTAAATCCTATTATTGCCTACCAGAATAAACAAGAGGTTTAACACGATTATTTGGGATGTTCCACTTATTTAAAGCTGGATTTGTTACCACAGCTATCAATAGGTTCAGCATTTTGCTTAGACTGCAGGATAGACAGTGAGCATCTCTTTGCCTTTCTCTACTTAGGGCGCTGTTTGATGAACATTGTGTTAGGGTAGGGGAGAAATATTCTCACAATATTTTTGAAGACCTATTTCCAAAGGTGTTGCTCTGGTGAGTTACAACTTTTGGAAACTAAAGGATAGTGAACACAACTGTAAACTTTGTACAGAAGTTTAGGAGGGAGGGCCACAATACTCATGCACATGTAGGAGATATTCAGAAGTAAAGATCAAAAACATGTAGGAGATGTTCAGGAGCAAAGATTAAAAACACTTAAGCACTGATATTAGACATAGTTCTCTACCATCCTTAGTTTATATAGGTGACAGAGTGCCAAATATATCTCAGCACTTAGGGTTGGCCTGGCTTTGTTTTCTTAATGTAGGCTTTGTACTGGCCTACTTTGGACTTTGCTGTGCTGCACGAGGTTTGTGCTCCTGGGAGGGTGTGCAGACAGGAGGCCATCCGTTAGTCATTTGCCTCACTGCTTTCTTCTGTTGTTCTTTAACAAACTTTGCAGCAGCTTGTGTTGAACATGGTGTTGACGTTTCAAGGGACATCAAGCACTCATCCTCGTGCTGGTGTGCCGTACTTTTCATTGCAGGATGCCTTCACAGAGAAACTGTGTTAAATTGTTTGGATTCGCTAGTATGACTTGACCATCTTACTGTTGATCTAGCAATGGGACATCAGCCATCTGATTTCGCCGAGCCTGTTTCCTTACCAAGCTCCTGGGCCTATGTGACACTATAAGCCTCGGATCCTGCAGGGGCCATCATAGGCTTTAATTTATGTGGTGGATCATCCCATTAATTGCTTTGTCCAAGCACCATCCCTATTCTTTGGAGTATTCATAAAGCAGATAGTTGACTGAAATAAAATAATAAATAAATAAAGGCTAACCACTTAAAACATGATTTGTCCTGGTAATATCAAATTTCTGGAAAGTAATACTTTCAAACTCATTTAGATGACAGAGATTCAATTGATTTTCTTAATACGTATATATCTTCAGTGAACTTTTTCACTCATTAGTACCCATTAGGTAGCTTGAAGCATGATATCATAATCATTAGAGAGTTACTCATCTCTAATTGAACTTTTAAGATTTTTGCAATCCATAATGGAATAGACTTAGGTCTAAGGTATGAGAGTCCTACTGATAATTTTCTGTATTTGCAAATTTCAATGTATATGTTTTAAGTTAGGCTTGCTCCTTATTAGTAAGCAAAGTTGGTATCATAGCTATGTGGTTTTCAATGGAGATTTTATGCAGGTTAAAAGGAGGATGGGAAGAATTGTTAGATTTTTGTTAGAAGGTTTAAGTTGGCTGCTGTTGGTAATTTTCCCAAACTATTTCAGGCTTGAAGTCATCAGCTGGCATGTGGTAGTTAGCAGCAAATTTTGGTTTTCTTTTGTGACTTGAACTCAGTCGTGGTTTCACTCCACTTTTTATTCCTATAATCACAATAAAAATTTCAAGAAATATGCTTGAAAATGTTCCTGTGTGCAGTATTGCATATTTTCTCACAAAAAAATAATAGTAGAGACAGACTCTACCAAATCTCTTTCCTTATGGAATCACAGTGCCTGTGTGCTTAAAACTGCAGGGTATGATCAATGTTTAAAAGACTGTCCATGAAATACAAGGTGATGTCATGGTGTGATCCCAAGCTCCAGGGCTTTAAACATTTGCACTATTATATTAACAACAAAATGGCTCATCCTAGTTATAGTCTAGGCAGAATGCTGTGCTAACATGTTTATTCCTTTTATAGTAGTTTTCATCTAAAATTACCTTTTTATATTGTATTTCTCTGCATTACTGACCTTCAAGTACCAATCCCGCCCTGAATTTTATTCAAGCAGTACTAGGTCTTCATTTTACTTTTCTGTCATTTCTGCTTGCATGACCTTATTCTCTTCTATCTTATTATTGTTAAGTTTTATAAAATAGCATGAACATCCTCTGCCTTTTTGACAGAGAAGGGTTTTCTTTGCCAAGGGAGGTGCTTGGTGCTCTAAACTGGCCACAGCAATTTACATTTTAGATTGGCAAAAGTGGGTAGGCTATGAATCTCCTTAGCGAATAAAACTTATAATCTTCAATATATCACATAAATTTAGAAATCTGTTCTGTTAAACTTTTGATTGCTTGAAAATTGTCCTTACACACAAAAACACCTCTGACTAAAGTATTTGGATATTTTTAGTGCTAGAGTTGTCAGCTCTAGTTAGATGTAATAGGGACTTACTGTAACACACTTCAGAGAAACTTAAGTAAGAAAGTTAGTGTTGTCTTGAAATATAGAAATTATAAGTGTCTCTGCTATGATATGATAGCGAATATAACTGAAACTCATCTGATAATTCTATATTCTGTGCTACATTCCATTTTGCAAAACTGCATACATAAAATATTTGAATCTTTTATTTTTCCTTCACTGTCTTGGAAAAAAAATAAATTTCTTAAATCCATCACCTTGACAAACAGTAAAACATTTGGACAAATATTTTCAAAACTGATTTTCACAACTGTTTTGCCATCTCCTCCTGTTGGTGCTGATTTTCAGCCCATAGGCACTAAGGATATCCTGAACAACAGTGTTCCATTGTGAGCAGACTTTAAGCTTCTTCAAAATTACATTTTCTTTCATACTTAAGTCATGGCTTTTACTTCTGCATTCCGTTTTTTTTTTTTTTTTCCTTTAGAGCACCGTGTTCTGATTTGTCCCAGACATCAGTCATAAATCTTGGTCTAAGTCTGACTGTGATGCTTATCTGACCTGACTTCTGTTTTTGCATGCTGTGCTGTTTCAGCTCAGTCAACAATACCCCTTTCCCAGTCTTGAAAAATATTCTTTCCTGGTATGGATTAACTTAATTAAGTGACTACGTGATCTTACAGTGGTTGTTCCCATTTTTCTTAGTTAATTCTCATATGCTAAAGAAATAGATTTTTACTTAATCAATGTCCAGGAATATTATAATTCACCTTCTGCGATGTTACAGATAAATGAGGAGGGTGTAACATGGGTTTAAATTTACTTGACACAAGGAATGTTTCTTAAGACTCTCTAATTAGCCAGCCCTTAAAATTGGCCATATTAACATCCTGTTCCCCATCTTTCCCGTCCAGCCTTTGAAGACAGTTGGATGATACAAGCACATCCCCAGTCACTCAATCTGGCGTCAAAGATAGCAGGTAGATATTCACAGACTTGCAGGTATTTTTCAGCTTTATAGATTTTCTTCTCAGACATTGAAAAATTTATTCCCTTGAAACAAATGATGATACTTGCTATGCTTACTCACTATGATACTATGATACTTTTCCAATTCTAGTTTTATTTCACCTCCTTTGGCCAATAGTTAAGGTGCTTCCTGTAACAAACCTTATATGCAAATAATTTCTAGTTTTCCATTTCACCAAGCAGTTTATAAAATCAGACTCAGCAATTATTTAAATTATTTTTATATAAGTAAAATATATCTCTTTTTTATTTCTAATTTCAGTAGCCATTGTCCCCTTCTTTTAAAATAAATTAGTTAACAAATACTCTTCTGTGCAAAGAGAATCTTAATTTTTAAACCTTATACATTTTTTGTTGTTCTTTCTGTGCGCAAATATATGTTTTTTTTTTCATAAATATAATACAGCCTTGAAGGTAGCTGTTAAATATTAAAATAAAGTGGTTTCTTAGGACTTCTTTGTGATTATCTTATCAAATCTTCATAAGATACATGCTAAGTAGGAAAGTCAGCAATTGTTTGTCTGCATTTTAATCTCTCTCCTTCTGTCTCTAATCATTGCTTCACATTTACTCTAACATAGAAAACACCTTTTACATTCTTTCTCTTGCATAGCTGTATCATCATACAGAATAATGTTCACTGAAAAATTATCTCTCCCGCTCATGCTTTTCTCTGTATCTTCATTTCCTTTTAAGCGTGCTGGGCTGTTTCTAAGCCTGTTTGCTGGCTGTATGTAATTTATTTCTGTGTTTTTGCACTTCCAWGCTTAATCTGATCCAGGAAGTCCTGTTAGCGAAATTAACATATGCAAAGCTATTCTCCTGATATTTCTGGCCTACATGAAAATGGGAAGTGTTGGAAAATATCCAAGAGAGTCTGTAGTTGACTCCTAGACCCAAAAAGGCTGGTTGGATTAACATTTGAAACAAACTTCCCATTTGAATGTCAGCTGATATAAATTTGGTCAAATATGGTATGGAGTCATATTCAGTCAGGAATATGAAATCATTCATGCAAATTTTATATCCAAGCACAAATAATCAAAACAGTTCTGATTTTATAAATAAAACACACAGCCTATTTTAGGAACCATTTACAAGATAATGATTATTTACAGAAATGGACCTATGAATAACTTATGGGAGCAGATACTTGAATTATAAGCTCTTTTTGTAAATGTTTCAGCTAAAAAGAGACAAAACTTTTGGACTGTAAAAAAAAACCTGCTTTCATCAAATATAAAGCAATAACATCTTTTGCCTTGTTTTGCATTAAAATATTAAGATGAGCTTTGCTATAGGATCATAAATCATCCGAAAGTCATGTAGGCTTATGGACTTTAAAGATCTTTTTAATGAAGTTGGCTGAATTCCAAATTGACTACCACACACAACTCTAGGTTTCTTGTTATTTTAGTTTACACAGTAATGACATCCATCTTTTCTCAGATATCAAATATGCTATGTTGTATCACGCCCTTGAATCTGCCCTATTTAGAAGCAAGGGAAGTTTTCAGTGCCTCCTTTGCAGATGGCTCTTCATCTCTTTTGAAATAAAGAGGGATAAAGGAGAATTTTTCGTTCAGCCAACACATTGGCAGCAACTGACTCTGTCTATGATAGTACGTGAATACCTTGACAAGGTTCAGCCTTGTCATATTTTGTATTTGATCTCAACAACACTCATTCAAAAAGGTGCATTACTCTTACATAAAAAGCAAGAAATCCCTAATTGCAATTATTCACATAATATTCAGGAAAAATACAGCAGCAGAGGTATATAGTATCTTTTGTCTCCTTGGTTTGAAATGCAAAAGAAAAGAGTTATAAATTCTTCAAATGTTCAGACACTTAAACATAAATAATTTCTTAAAGCATGCAGTTTTTCTTGAGCTGTAGCATTTAACTGTGATGACATTTGTGGCAGGAGTACAGATGATATGTATGGGTTGGGTGGGATGTTCTGTTTATTTTTCCAAGGGGATATTTTTCCTGTATGACTAGTAAGCATGAGAAATAGAAATAAAATCCATAGAAAGCTCTTCACTTTCTTTTAGAATGTCGCATATTTGCTTCTCTTATTCCATCTGGCTTGCAGAAAGAAAGTCTTCTTTGTTAGTGAGACCAGCATAACTCATCCTATTATAGTGGTCTATCTTAATAAATCAGATATTTGTATGTTTCTCCCACATGCCTTTCCAAATAGTGCTTTGTTCTCATGGCCATAAACTCTAACTGCAGAATAGACATCAGAGCTGGATACTTTAGAAAGGAGAATGTATGAAAAGGCCAATGTGCAGTTCCTAGCAGAACAGAGGGCTGAATGATGATATGCCTGATATGGCRAAAATGTGAGGACCTGTTTTTCATAGGTGTCCTACAGAGAGCATAATACCTGTTTTGGCAGTAACCAGGACGTGCAAATGTCTCAATAGGCCTTTGAATTCTCTGAGAAGACTTGTACAACCTGTCAATAATAATATTTACAGAGCCTTCTATTGTCACAGGTCTGTACAAGCAGAGATATATTTATTATTAAAATGCTTCCCAATTTGGCTAGGGTTCATTCATTTATCTCCAAACATAGGAAAAGCAGAGAATAGGGTTGGTGGAGAGATAGTGTCATAAAATTTGTTTTAAAATTGTCACAACTTGTCCATTAATCTTTGTTTTACYGAAGGGAAAGGGAGATGTAGGTGGATGTTACTGTTTCTTCCAGGCAGTAGCAAGAATTAAGTTATCATAAGCTCCCGGGCTTCAGTAATGTTTTTGATATGTGAGGTCAAAATGCTTTCTCTGATCAGAGTATACATAATGAAGAAAAGAGAGAAAAAAGAAAAAAAGAAGAAAAAAAAGGTCTGTATGAGACCTCAGACCGTCTTCCCAATTATGCATGCAAAACTGTTTTTTCTTTCCCTATTCAAAAGGGAGTACAAACATTTCAGGCATCCACTTTAACAGGCTGTTTTGAAAAAAGGCGGAAAAAGAACCACAAAAGCTTTTTTTATCCAGGCCATGAGTGTGCATCCAAAGGAAAATACACAAGAGGCTACACAGAAGCCCTGATTTTGGAAGGGTGGAACAGGAGCAGTGTCAGCACGGGATGAGGTTGAGCTTGGATGATATGCATCTCAGCCAGCTTTCCTGAAGGCAAACAGGGAGGATACAGCAGGCAAGGGAAGACTTTGGGGTGAAACAGGGAAACAGTGTTCTCACCTTGCATATTCACTCTTTGCTCACTCACAGAGAGGAACAAAGAGCCACCACCCTTGGTTAGCAAGGGAAAATGTGGCAAATGAAGAAGTACAAACTGCTTGTCATTTTTTTTAATGAATTTTTTAGTATAGTGCCCTTAGCTCACCCCCTTTCAGTGTGCTCAGAAAAGCCAAGTGTGAAGGCTTTCTTGATGTGGTATGAATAACGTCATTACTTAAATGCAGCCGTGTCCAGCAATGCTTATTCACGGCTGCCCACAGCGCCTTTCTACCAAGCTTCTTTTGCTCTCTGGAATATGGTCCTATTGCCAAGCAGAGACCCTTTTAACACTGACTTCTTGCTGAAGTTTGAGTTGTATCCTACCAAATGGTTATTTTTGCCTACCTACAAATAACAGCAAGTTTAGAAATGTTTCTAATAATAAATTGGTTCAGCAGAAACTAGTTCATGCAGATGATGATGAAGCATTGATTTCTATGTAAAATAGAAGTGGAAATACKGTTAATAATTTGTATGTGAATCTGTACAAGATACAACTGTGTGAGTAAAGTGAAGTAAGTATAGCATTAAATATGCGGATGAGATAATGCTGTGTTAGACTGAATGACAAGGACATATAGTAAGTCTCCAAATACATCCAGTATGAGCTAAATGTTTCCAGGAGCGTCGGCATTGCCTATACAAGCATTTTTTCCTAAAGCATACACACTGTTTACATTTCTGAACAAGATTGATTGAGCAGTATGGGCCGTATTATTTCAGATGCCCAAAGTCAAAGGCGCAAACTCGGGAACCGGTCTCAAAGGCAGATAAAAGTGTGATTCAGGAGAACACAGAGGAATTGTATTTCCTCTGTAGAGACTCCCTTGTTGAATCATGCAGAAACTATTGATTATATTTCAAAGGTGTTTTTTTTTTTTTAAATACATGTCAGTGACTTCATCTGTCTAGAACTGTCTAAACTTCAAACAGATTTGGGAAATACAGTAGATAAAAGGAATGTATGAGAAATAAATTATGTCATCAAATGGCAAAAGTATTTCCCCCCAAAGAAGGGTCTTTTCATAGAAAGGGTAACCTTTTCTCTGCTTACCAATAATCAGGAAGTTTACACATAGTCTGTGTTTATCTTAGTAGATAATTTTAAATGAGAGTTGTAATAGAATCACTTTAAAATTCTATGTGAGGATCTGTCAGCTCTTGCTAATTATTGTGAAAAAAGTCTTTCTAATTTGAATGTGTTATTAGTGTTTGCTAATTTAGTTTTCTCTTCTGAATATGTTCACATCTGCAAAACACTGATATGTACCTCCCATATTCTCCCTGATTACATCCACAGAAAGATATGAAGAATCATAAGTAATCAAAGCTATACCGTACAGTGTTCACTGCTTGTGACTGAAGACAACTCCAACAGTGCGTTACATGAAGCCAATAGCCTCAAGGTAAGGAGGATATCCTGGGCAGCACTGTATGAGAGTCCTTGCTTAAGATCAGGCAAAACAGTGATTTGAAAACATCTTGCCAGGTGGCAGCCCTTCTCATGGGGTCCTTGGGAGTGAGCAGCCTCAGTTGCCTTCTCTGTGCAGGCTGAGCCTTGCACTGTGCGCTGATGCCTCCACCTGCACCTTATTCAAGCCTGTGCCTTGAGTCATCGGAAGGGGCTGTTCCTGAAACAGCTTCATACCATTATTTGCAGAAAAAAAATAATTTTTTTGAACAGGTAGATTTAAGAAAACTGTGCTCTACTTGATTCAAACAGAGGATACTGTTAAAGCTTATATTCATTTTAGCTCATTCTGGCTAAAGATTCCCAAGATATTAAGGTCAGGACTAGGAATGAAAGTGATGTAAGAACTTAAGAAAGGCCATAATGGTCAAAGGAACATCTTACTCTTTCTGTCATCTACAGCAATGATCAGAAACAGATGCCTGAGGAAATAGTTTAAGAATAGGGCAAGCGTATCTAATACAYATGTCTTTCCCATTTGTTGCCATATTTCTTACTAGGTAGACTTATTCTCACAGCTGACCATAAACTATTCAATAGCCTATCTGATCCTAATTACATTGTCTTCCTGAAGTACTGGAAATATTCAAGGCAATTATTAATAGGGAATTATTTCATCTCTCTGGTCAGATGAAGGGGGCCTTGTGGGAAAGCAACTGAGTGGTGAAGAGTGCAAAGGGAGAAGTGCWTCTGCTCTATACAGTCATGGGCTCCCCAGGGATTGTTTGTCTGCCCACTATTCCCCAGATTGCCTGCTCTATCCTTTAGATGCTCAAACCTAAGAAGTGTGGACCAGCTGCACCAGAACTGGTGGCTCTTCTCCTCTTTGTTTGACTTAGGACATCCTGATCGTGGCTGGTTTGTCCAACCCAGGTCTTCCTCCTGACAGATCTAAGTTGCCTCTTCAAAGCTGCCTTTAAGTCAGGTTTTGGGAAGGAGCGCAGGAGGGAGGCTGTCAGATAAAACTATAATGTTATCAAAAAGCAAATGCTTGTGTGCTCCATGAGAGACACAGCTTCAAGTGATGACAGAGGTTACAGAGAAGGTAGAGTTACTAAATGTCTTCTTTGCTTCTRTATTTACTGCTAAGGCAAGTCCCTAAGAACTACGTAGCCTGGACACAAGAGAGAAAACCAGGAAAGAGGAAGATTTTCTGTGGATTAAGGATTGGGTTAGAGAGTATTTAGGCAAATTGGACAATCAAAAATCTCCAGGTCTGGGTATGATGCACCCCAGAGTGCTGAGGGAACCRGCAGAGGTTGTTGCTCAGCCGCTCCCCATTGTCTTCGAGAGGTCATGGAGAATGGGGAAGGTACCGAAGGACTGGAAGAAACCAACACCACTCCAATCTTCAAAAAGGGCAAGAGGGAGGAGCCAGTCAACTACAGGATGGGCAGCCCCACCTCCATCCCTGGAAATGTGATGGAGCACCTAGAGACCATCAGAGACCATCCCTGGGCATGTGAAGGAAAAGAAAGCGATCAAGAGTAGTCAGCACAGATTTACCAAGCAGAAGTCATGTTTGATGAACATGACAGCCTTCTATGATGGGATGACTGGATGGATGGATATGTGGAGAGCCAYAGATACTGTCAACCTTGACTTCAGCAAGGCTTTTGACACTGTCTCTCATCCTCTCATCCTCATAGGAAATCTCAGGAAGAGTGGGTTGGATAAGTGGACAGTGAGGTGAATTGAGAACTGTCTGGATGGCAGAGCTCAGAGGGTGGTAATAAATGGTACAGAATCTGGTTGGAGACCTATGGAGCGTGATGGTCCCCAAGTGTCTGTACTGGGCCCAGGGCTGTTCAACTTGTTTATCAATGACTTGGTTGAGGGTAGAGCGCACCCTCAGCAAATTCAGGGATGATAACAAACTGAGTGGAGTGACTGAAACTCCAGAGCACAATGCTGCCATTCAGAGGGACCTGGACAGGTTGGAGTGTTGCACAGAGAGGAACCTTATGAGGTTTGACGAGGACAAGTGCAGGGTCCTGCACCTGGGGAGGAATAATCCCCGGCACCAGGACAAATTAGGAGTTGAGCAGCTCAGTGGAGTGAGATTTGGTAGTCCTGGCTGCAACAGTTAATCATGAGGCAGTAGTGCCAAGAAGGCCTGGCCTGCATGAGGAGGAGCATTGCCAGAAGGTGGAGGGAGGGGATCCTGCCCCTCTCCTCAGCTGTGGGAGCTGGAGGAGACGGGCAGGAGCATTGGGGGGTAGTTCCAGGCTCTCCAGGACAAGAGGAATTTGGAGCTTCTAGAGAAGGTCCAACGGAGAGTGACACAGATGACTGGAGGGACTGTAGCATCTCTCGTATGAGGAAAGACTAAGTTGGGCCTATTTAGCCTGAAGAAGACTGAGAGGAGATATTATCAATGAGAGGGGAATGTAGAGAGAATGGGACCAAAGTTTTGCTGGTGATCTGCTACAGGACAAAGGGTAATGAATACTAATTGAAACACAGAAAGTTTTATCTCCATGTAAGAGAGAACTCTTCAATATGAAATTGACAGAGCACTGGACCAGGCTGCTCAGAAAGGTTGTGGAATCTCCTTCTCTGCAGATCATCAAAACCTGCCTGGATGCCACCCTGTGACACGTGCTCTATGTGTCCCTGCTTGAACAGGGTGGGGTTGGACTAGATGACCTCTGGAGGTCCCTTCCAACCTCAACTGTTATGYGATTCTGTGAAGTGCCTTTTCTCTGACAGTTTTAAAATACAAGATTTGTCTTTAGCCTTAGTTGATGGGCTTCAGATTGTTTTCTGATGAAAAAAGGAAAGAAAAAAAARGGTAATGGTCTCAGCTTCAACTGCCCTCATATGTAGTCTGCTAAATTACCAACTGGATTTAAACAGTAGATTTTGTTTATATTTGTTAGACTAGCATATCTATTAGTTGTTGTTGCACAACTTTGTGGGGAAATGTGAAGAGATGAAAAATTCCCATTATCCACCTATGGAAGAAAGGAAAGAAAGAAAGAAGGGATCTTTCTATGTCTCTATAGCATCACTGTAGCATCCATGAAGAGTCTAAGGTGCCTTTTGGCAACAAAAGGTTATATAGCTCCATCTTTGTGACAGACGAAAGAGTGATACCATCTCATGCAGATTTGCCTCACTCCCAGAAATTGCTAGGAGAGTTTTAGCACACAGATGTTATTTGAACATAGTGTGCCTAGCCCTGTTGCCAATGGTGACACATGACGATGAGCTTCGAAAGGGTAAGTCTGACCTAGGCAAGTCATGCTCCAAGATGACTGACTGTCCCTGTTTGGTCCAGCAGGTTCAGGTGTGGTCTGGAAAGCTTGAGGTTCTCTCTGTGGCCTCACACAGAAGCATTTTAGTTTTTTTAATTCAGCATTGTGACTAGAACCCTATAAAAAAAAGTGGGCCTCCAGCCTTCATTCTTTTCCAGATGAAGTTTTTGATTTCTGTTTCCTTTTTTTTTCAGATCTTCTTGTTCTCAAGGTTGCAGACAATTTGTATTACATATAAAAACTATGTTATTTCTTAAATGAGAGCCTACCCCTCTACATTATACAAGAGTAATGCAGAATGTAAGAAGTGGTGTCCCTTTATAATGGATTTTCCTCCATCTGCTTCACTGAATCTGCAAGGTCTAAATTTTGGTTCTTCTTTGGTATTTTTACCTCAGAGGTAGGCATGTTAGGGTTATGAAACTAGAAGACCTCTAGTCCGATCGAAAGAAGTGGCAAATAAATACATTAGSTGCATAAAATCCTCCACTTCAACAWATATATATTTTATATGAGCATAGCATCAGCGCATTGTGCCACAATATCAATGTAATTTACACAACTTTACACAAGTTCTCCCTACCCTGCTTTTACCTCTCCCCTCATAGCACAAAATAAAATAAAATGATCCTTTGTGCTTTTCTCAATAAATGCGGTTCTGATATCCTTCTTATCAAATCAGTCTGACACTCTTCCCTTTCAAGACATGCCATGCCATTAAATTGATGTGTAAGGATTTTTAAAGCCCTGCAAAGGGTCTTAATTTATACATTTCTTAATGGTATAAGGTATAAATGGCTTTTAAAAATTTGAGATGGTCTAATGTGTTTTAAAATCTAGATCTTTAAGGAATGTGGAGCTGCAGAAGAATGCAGATTATTTTAAGCTGTGGTAGTGCCTGCCTCACTCATTAGTTACTATGCCTCTTGTTGAAAACATGTAGCCACTGTGAACATGAAAATTCAAAATACATCCTGATGCTCGAGGACATATTTATTCTGAAATAGGAGATAATGGTCCATTAATACAAAATTTATGTGGAAGTATTCAGGACTTGTGAAATTTGCAGCCCACGTAATAAAGTCCATCATTATACCTGCAATTTGTGCATTTCTTGGGTTGCTTCTAGGAATGTCTACCTCTGCATTCAGAAAAAATACTCTTGGTATTTGCTAAACAAATACAATATTAGCAAATGTACACCAGTTTTAAAAAATCAAAGATTTGGTGAGAAGACAGCAGAAGATAGGAAACAATCATTGACTCAGCTTTGCCGCTCTTTCCAATTGAAGATATTGTCTGAAAAGACAAGTTGGCTTCTCTGATACAGTGGCAGAATGAAGGATACAGAAACCCTTGGCTGGGTTTCTGGATATATTTGTCCTTCTGGTGTACCTGAAARCATCTGAACTGGTTCTGTCTGGAGCTGCATTTGGAAGTAAATAAGACATTGCAACTAGTTTTAAGATCTTGGCATAACACAGTCTGTGTGTTGAGGCACCYGATTTTGCTTAAATGACAGCTCCCAAATCTCCCCTGGCATTTCCTCATGTAAATGTATCACAGCARATGTGTTTAGAAGCTGCAAGTCTTCGATTGACTAAAAAATTTACAGTAGCATCTCACAAATTTAAAGCACTTCTTTTATAGTTATTATACCAGGAAAGACTTCAAAATACAAACTACATTTGTAATGCCTCCGAGTATGGAAATCTCCCAGGATTTGGCCTTGGGATCTTTCCCAGCACTTCCCAGAATTCTTGTAAGTCTTCTATGCTATTGGGATATATTCACTGCCATGCCCAAGTGGGTAAAAGACATAATAGTTACAAAATGTCTGGGAATATGTCTCTTCTTTAATCATAGTGACAAGATGTATATTCCATCAGCAATAATATTACCAATGCTGACATCTGTTACGAGATAAGTTTTTTTGTTCATTTCTTTTTCCAGAATATGGAAGAAAGATTCATTATTTTCTTGGCTAACTACATATGGGTTTGTGCTTGTGTGCGTTTAAGTGAGTGGGTRTGTTAAGGATGCACTGATTTAAAGCTAATTTAAGGAAATTTATTATTTTTTTTTCCTTTTCAAGGATTAGCTCCCCAGTATATAGCCAGTGTGGGGGTGTTATGGTTTGATGATGCAAGGGAAGGCAAATTTGGTAAGAGAGGTATCCCCTTGCACTCCATTCGATCCTCAAATGTTGGAGGGGCTGGAGGTGGCTGGACTMATCTCTTAATAGGGATGCCAAATACTGCGATAGCTATAGACCCGGCTCTGGCAGTACCAGGTTCACTAACAGTCTGCTGACCATAGGTCTTCAAAACAGTGAATTGGGTTCACAAATAGTAAGATCAGCTATAGGCCCAAYTCTGTCAGTACAGRGTTCATGAATAGGCTTTTGACTGAAAGTCCAATTGCCCTCAAAACAAGTAGTTGAGTTCACAGATAGCATGATATCTGTGAATCTGTGATATCTGAGAACTGCCAAGGGCTGTGGAATTGGTAAGYTGTGGGAGTATGTATTAAGCATAGCTTCTGTTGTGCATGAGTCAGATTTTGCAGGAAACAGACAATGACATGTATTATTTTTTCAGAACAGGGTCCACTTCCACACATTGCCAACCTCCTCTTTCCTTCAATGCCTCTCTTCTCAAAACACTATTTCCATATTGATGTTTTTGTGGCTTCATGAAGGGGGAAAACACTTTGCTTCATAGGAAATGAAGGCCAATGGGATCCTGGCCTGCATCAGGAGGAGTGCTGCCAGCAGGTCAAGGGAGGTGATTCTGCCCCTCTGCTCAGCTCTGGTGAGGCCGCACCTGGAGTACTGTGTTCAGTTCTGGGCTCCCCAGTATAAGAGGGASGTGCAGCTTCTCGAGAGGATCCAGAGAAGAGCAACCCGGATGATTAAGGGAAYRGAACATCTCTTGTAYRAAGAGAGGCTGAGTGAGCTGGGCCTGTTTTCTCTGGAGAAGAGACGGCTCAGAGGGGATATGATTAATATGTATAAGTTCAGGAAGGGAGAATGCAGGGAGGAAGGGGATAAGCTGTTTTCACTGGTGGCCAGCGACAGGACGAGGGGTAATGGCCATAAGCTGGAGCACAGGAAGTTCCGTCTCCAGGTGAGGAGRAACTTCTTTMCTGTGAGGGTRACAGAGCAGTGGRACAGGCTGCCCAGGGRGGYTGTGGAGTCTCYTWCTCTGGAGRTCTTCAAAACCCRCCTGGATGCCRCCCTGTGCCACATGCTCTAGGTGTGCCTGCTTGAGCAGGAAGGTTGGACTAGATGATCTGTAGAGGTCCCTTCCAACCTTAAATATTCTGTGATTCTGTGATTCTGTGAAATATTACCTACAAGATGTTCCTGCTAGTCTCACAACATAAGATATATAGTCTTTTATTTTTCTTTGAAAGAAATCGCAAGAGAGCACATTTAGCAATAAAGCAGGCTGAGTTGGCATTTAGATTCTCTTGCCTGACAGTGTTTTGCGAGCATGGCAGCAGRAGCCAAACACAGGTAGTGGAGCCCAGGACTGGTTGTACTGAGGYGCAAGAGCCACTTGGCTTCCCTCCAAAGCATTAGGCTTTGTTCGTAGCTTAGCAAGCCACGGTGATGGGGTGGCAAGTCTAGGCATTTTCACATGTCCATCAACAGTCACTACGTCCGCAAGCTGCTCCAAAAGCGTGGACGTAGCCGTGGCTGAGCAATAACCTCTCTGGCATTAAGTGCCTGATAAGGCTTAAGTGTCTGGGAGTAATTAATAGTCTGAAAAGAGGTAGTGCTGATAGCTGGGGGTGGTACAGGACAGAAGACTGCTACTCGCTTGCTCCTGAAGTCTCTCCGAATCTGGTGTACATGGCCTATATAGGACTCATCAAAGGAAAAACACTTACAAATTTATATATATATGTACATATATTTATATATATATATATGCCTGTATTGCCACTCCAAGTGACAGTATTCCTGTGGGAAGACTTAAACTATCGTGTATTATCCGTGCCCCTCCAGAAGCTTAGAGGCATTTGCTCAGCTGCTTCTCTCTGAGTTTGTTGGATTTCTCCGATACAGCATAAATCTGCTCCTGCTCGACTCCCACAGCTGTTTTTGCTCAGGCTGCTATAAAAAGGAAGTTTCAATTAGCACGGGCCCAGACGCGTTTTTACGGCCACGCGGTGCAGGGGGTGCGTTGCTGGTGGGGGCGGCAGGGCCGTGCGTCACCGCCGCGAGCGCCGCGCTCCTTGCTGAGACCAGCMCTGCCAGGACTAGAGGAGTTAGCCAGCCAGATCGAATTAGCGGTTGAAACGCATTAATTTATGCTACATAAATGTTATTGTGGCCCCGTGGGCAAGCGCTTAGGTCATGGTCTTCATGAGCTATTTGCAGCGCGGGGCTTTGCCGGGATGTAAATCAGTTCCGAGAGGCACATCTGCAAAGCCGTGTGCGAGACTCCTTCGCRACACGGGGGCCTAGCTGAGACTGGGGCCGTTCACTGTGCTTGTGGCCCCGTGTCCTGGCAGCTGGGCCACAAATGTAGACCTTGATGTCCCCACCGCACCTGGACCACGCCCCAGCCCCACCAAGGGTTCTTCCCCTTCTGTGGGAGGAAGGGGGCCATTTTGGCCCCGTTATTTCAGAAAGGGGGGGAAATTAGAAGTGAGTGTTTTCCGGCTGCAGACCATGCTAAGTGAGTAGGCATGCCAAGAAGGAATTATTAACAAAAACAGTGTTTGAACATGTTTTATGTGCTTGGATGTGGCCCTGCCATGGACCTGGTGGGGCAATGTTGAAGGACACCCTTTGCTGTAGAGCCAGTGATAGCATCAAGTGACACTTTTGTAAATAATGAAAAAATAGGGAGCCTTTGGGGGTTGCTGTGGAGCACATGCTGCTTTCCTGTGAGCACAGCAAAGGCAGCTCAGAAATTGAAGGTATCTCGGGCATTAATCTGCCGGTGCAAATGACATTTTACTTTAGGCTGAGTATTTCCTCCGGATTGCAGGAGGATGTTGTTACAGAGTAAAATTTTCATAAAATCATGCTAAAATAGTTAAGAGGGTATGAAATAAATGAAGCCAGGAGAGTTTAAATATTTTATATCTTAAGAGCCTTTCACGAAGCTTTTTGTTTTGTTTTGTTTTCCATGCAGTTTATCATGTTATTTATCTTTTTTTTATTTTTTTTTTTAAACAGGGATGGTATTACTATTTAAGTATGCCCTTTTAAAAATGAGCACATTTAGTCTACTTCATAGTAATTTGGTATTTTTTCAGTTCACCAAACGGAAAAAAAAGAACAGGTCTGATGCTGCCGACCCTACTTCTGTGAATGATCTCTGCTTACTCTTGTGCCTTTTGATTTTACTGCAAGATCCAGTTGGCCATTACAAGGATTGCAAGATGGCTCTCAAAACTGCTAGAGTGTAATTTTTCTGCATAAGTAGCTTCTTTCTTTTTTCTTTTTTTTTTTTTTCTTTAGAAAGCAAATAAATGATCGTCTGAAGTGGGGTTGATTTTCAACAATAATGAATCCATATGTTTCCCATTAAACATGTCTTCAGAAAATTCCTGACAGAAAGGAAAACCATTAGTAGTGACAAAAAAGAAAAATAGAATCAAGAGTGACTTATGAGAACTCCTTTTTTTTTTTTTTCCTTATCGTTGCTGTATCTCTGACCCATTTATGCAATCAGGAGAGTAGTGAATAACACTGGGCGACACCGACCCTCTACTTCCTAAGTGACTACCTAATCAATAAAAACATCAGACTTGGTATTTACCACATTTCATTAATTAGGTTAAGGAAGTGGGATATTTATGACAATTATTTGGAAAGCTGCATAAAAAGATAGCCAGACAAACAAACCTCCATTAATCCACTTATGTCTCACAGATGCCAAAGGGCTGAACAAGCCTATTAACAAGCTCTGTGCCTGTCTAGTCCGAGGAGCTGCTAAATCATGAATCTCTGCTCATCACCTGAGGCAGCCAGTTAATAAAGATCCTTTTTAGTAGATTTTGGTTGTATTAGGAGTGGACAAAAAGCAGAATAATTTAAAATGTGTTAATAAGTCAGGGCAAAAATGCTTAAATGCAAGCCACCTCATCTTCCTAAAATATTTTCTAGTATACCCAGTGGTAACTGTTAGGTGGAATATGTTACCCATGGGCATCAGAAGTCATTTTTTGGCTAGATAATGTGACTTTTTAGTATTTTTTTCAAAAAAAAMCCCCAACAACAACAACAAAAAAACTTGCAGTGCTTTGTTATTCTAGTGTCTGTCTGGAATCCAGATTCCAGCTTCAGAAACGGAAATTAAGTTATTTTCAGGCAACTTTTCTTAAGAAAGAGTCTGAAAACTTGGCTGCCCTTTCAGGTGGGTGAATCTCTCATGTGGAGCTGTTTTCCCTTTTTGCTTTCAGAAGGGAACAGCCTATCTTTTGCCTTGGGGAGCTTTTGCTTCCTGTGCTCCTCTACATAACATCTCACACTGCCAGTTTTCCTACAGCTGGCCAGCACATTTGCACCTAACCAGTGGTGGCCAGGCCTGCACAGGGCTTGTTCAAAGCGATAACGGTATTCAAAAAAAAAAAAATTTTATTAAAGAGGGGGTAATACCAGCTGGCCTCCTTTCCCTGTTATTGCAGAGCTGCTGTTTCCCCTTCACTGTAGGCTGTGGCACGGGGTCTGTGTTTACTCCTGCTGCTCTCTTTGACCACTCTTCAATCGGATAGGAAGTCCTTAGTACAGCTTAGAAAAAAAATGTGAAAAAAGCTAGAGGCCTGTGCTATTAGTTGTAGCTGGGTTGTCTAGAGACTTGGCAGAGGCTTTAATTAAATTCACTATATTTAGTAATTTCTTGGCAGTTTTGATTGATTTGTTATGTGCTACATCTGGTCTTGATTTACTGTGTTGCTTTTCTACTACTGTTTTGTTTTTGTTGCTTGCGCACATGAGTTTTTGTGGTTTGTTGTTTTTGAGTTACGCTGTGCAAAACAATCATGCTACAACTTAAAACCAGGTGTTTCCAAAGGCAAGGAAATCACTCTAAGGTTTGCACAGTCCATTGGGTTAGCAGCGGACAGTTTGCCAGAATGTATTGCATTAGATGAGAATTTGGTTTCTAGAATGATGGTGTCATCAGGATATTTCTTGGAAGAAAATGTTTTAAATTTGCAATATAGCTGTGTATCTTATACATGTATCTTATAATTATGCATCTTTTCAGTTAAATGTGTTTATTGTTTTCAGTGCTCTTTTCCAAACTCTTATGTTAATGTACTTAAGGCAAAACTAAGTCAAAGCAATCTCCAAATCTTGACAGTTCTGACTTTTTTTGACAGTATATGGAAAGAATTTTAAAATGAATGTGGGTACTAAGGAAAATAAGTCCTTTGCACTAGTACTAAGTTTAACCAGATGTTTACTGTGAAACGAAGCATGGTTATGATGTAATGTATCTCCAATCTTAAGTGTCAGGAGCTGCACACCTGCTTGAGAAATCAATGTACTTGTTTAGCTTCAAATGCTAGTAAATTATTATAGAGCCCACTTAATAGAAAAATCATCTCAGCCATGGAATCACTGAAGAGAGTGTTCTGAGCCTTAATAAATTGCAGTATATTCATTGTGTCAAGCACACTTACAAGGTCACCAAGGGCAAAGAAGGCATTGCAAATATTTTTAATGKGCTTATCACATCGAAGGACTGAAAATGTGCCATGACTTCTCCACAAGGAGATAGATGATAACTGCAGATTCAGAGGAATACTTTAATGCTTTAATTATCATGTCTTTTTTCTGGTGGCAATAGTGTGGAATGAAAATTTTCTCCTTTTTGYAAATATGCAAGTTTTTTTGTATTTTTGGAGGATACCAATGTGTTTCAAGAACACTGAGCACAGTTGCCACCATAAGCATTCATGCTGTTAGCTCAAAACTGATCTTTCTTGCACTAGCCTAATAATAACAGCTTCATGACTGCACTGATTTCTGCAGTATTTTTACAGATTTATGCTGGTATCTGAATAAGGTTCTTGCTGAAAAAGAGGAATTTTTATTTGCTTGTTTTCTAACATGGATTTTTTTTTATTACCCTCTGTATTTTTGCTTCTTTGCATTTTTGGTCTCATTACTCATTAATCTCAGCTTTGTTCCTTTTGCTTCTACTAAAACAAATGTTTTTGGAGCACCCCTTCATTTCTATTTTGCCAGTGCTGCAGTTTTATAATGAGATATCCAGTGGCCATGCACTTTCAAGGTGTCCCTGCTTGCCAGTTCTGCTTTCTTTCTGTTGTCCTATGTCCCCCGTGTGCACCCTCACATCCCCTCTAATTGTGCTGCATGGCTATTGGTGTGTGAATGGACAACTGATTTGATATACATTTATATTTTTATATATATTATGTGTATTGGCATTTTGTTTTTAATCCACATCAATTCTCCAGTGATCTTCTGCATCACGGCATAGTAGAACAGAAGAATCCTGGAGCATGGAGATACAGAGTGCTCAAACTGTTAATGTAGGCTACTTTGAGAAATCCACCCTACTTTCTACCAATATTATCTAACAAGCAGTGGCTAATCCCTGAAGTCAAATAGAGAAAAAKAAAAATCTAGTCAAGATGGAAGCTGGTATCAGGTAAATCTTAGGCACAGGTCTCAAAAGGGTAATGCAATTTTAGACTTAGCTCTTAGGAGCCCAGGAACACCAAGTGGTTCCAAAACAGGGGTCACTTTATAGGTGTGTGTAGGACCTTGCTGGTCAAGAGCAAGATAATAGAAAAATTAAATCTCTGCTTCTGGTGAGCAAGGTGCTGACATTATTAAGGAGGATATGGCTTGTCTGTGACTCAATTTTTTGCTAGTTATATATGAAGAGTTTGGGTTTTTGCCAGGTTATRAGGGAATTGAAGAGAAAATCCAGGGATAGTAATTATTTGTCTGTGCCTAGATGACTTTGTTTCCACAGAKCACACAGTAGCTGCATCTTAAGACTACTTAAGATAGAGATGATATTATAGTAAATTATTTATTAGCTACTGTCACTGTTTCAAGAAGCATGGGAGCATGTCCTCTCCTTACACACTGACAGAAACAAAATAGACAGCAAGGTAAGAGAAAGAGATTGGAGACACTACAGAAGTGAGGACTATACTATATCTTTTGCATAGTCTGAAGGTCACCAGTCATATTTTTCTCTTTACTTTTTTTCTTTTTTTTTTTCCTTTTGTAAAATCAACTCTAACCCTACCAAGGAAATTAGAAGCAATGGATCAGCTCTAGACAACTATTAGTGTGAAGGCTTGAGTTTTTGAAATCTAATTTATGGGTAAAAAATTAGGAAGTGGTGAGGTACATTAGAACTTACTCTTCTTTTTTTTTTTATTTGTTGAGAATTTGTGTTTATAGTTTAGCTTGTAAACAAGAATCTTCAGATATCTCAGATAGTCCATGCTTCAGTTGTCAAATAAATCAGTAAATAATTAGTATTTAAATTCTCACTGAAGGTGTATTTTTCTAAATATCCTTTCTGATGAGCGACTAAAACCATTAGAAGATATGGGYTATGACTAGAAAAGGTTTGAGGAAAAGCTATGAAGAATTGGGAAGAAAAGGAAACTTTGGGAAGAAAGCAGTCAGCACTGAGATATCTGGCTTTATTACTACTTTCAAAATCAGCAGGAATTCAGACATGGAATACCAGTTCAAAATCAGAATTATAACTAAAAAGACACTATAATGCAGTTTGCAACTTTTCTTATTTCCTTCCCCTCAAAAGCTTTCCATTTTGGAAAATATCCCRATCCATATGTGTACTTTGTTGACCTAGCTGAGCATTTTGTGAATTCCTAGATAAAAGCTGGGGAAAAAAGGAGGACTTAAATTAAATTACATTTAAATCTCTGTAATACAAATGGGAAAACACAATACGTTTTTAACCAGGTGAAATGCGATTAAGGTAAACAGTTTTACAACAGTTCTGTGAAATAGGCTGCATCCTCTTACCATACCTCCACTTTCAGTGGGATGCAAATCATCCCATGTACAATATATATGATCCTTACTCCTTATTCATATACACTGTAGGTTTTCCATATTAAAATTTTGTTGTATGTACCATTACTTGTTTTTAAATGCAAATGCAAGACTTTTAAAGGACAACTGGGTAACTGAGTATCTTGCATTTTGTCCCAATCATTCACTGATTTGTACTTCAGAAATGTTAAATTGTGCCTCTGCATATCATGAATTTCAGTATTGTCTGGAAAATAGCTGCTTGAGAGATTTTTCAACATTTAAAACTTGACTACTTGTAATCTCAAATGCCATGAATAAGATAAAAAGAAATCAAAGGAGGTATTCCCTGCTAGGGACTCATGGTTCTTCGCCATATTTTCCTACTTTACCTTGGCTCTCTGGATTGCCTTGATTCACTGTCAGGTAACAATTTTCTTTGAACTTTTGACGGTATTTAAGGAGACTATGCAAAAATAAAGGTTATGATTCTTTTGGTCTTACTGTTGGGCAGCCACTTTACTGAGATGGAGCTACTTATGTATTAATGCTGACATTTCCCCCCATCCCCTGTGCACAAGTGCCAAGACTTATGTTTAAGTGTGACAAGATAACTAAAGTATTCAAAAATGTATGGAAAGACAAGGAGTTTGTATTTTCTTTTCACACAGAGGATTCATCTCTTCAAAAGATTTTACACAAGCACCTGCTAATTACAGATTTATTTCAATTTTACTAACTCAAGCTGAATGATTAGATGATGTCCTTTGTAAATTATCTGTGCATTACAGAATCACAGAATTACAGAATGGCTGAGGTTGGAAGGAACCTTTAGAGATCATCGAGTCCAATCCYSCTGCTCAAGCAGAGGCTTCTAGMGCACATTATTTGTTGACATATCAAATTTATTACCATTACAGAAAATAGGTTTCTTTGTKCATCTTTGTTCAGTGAGAGTGACAGAGCACTGGCACAGGTTGCCAAGAGTGGTTGTGGAGTCCCCTTCTCTGGAGGTCTTCACAACCCACTTGGACGCAGCCCTGTGCCACGTGCTCTGGGAGGCCCTGCGTGTGCGGTGCGGTTGGACTAGATAATCTCTAAAGGTGCCTTCCAGCCTTAAGGATTCTATGTTTCTATGGTCTTTCCAACATTACATCTTTAATATTAAGACTGATAAACGACTTCTGTAATGTTATAGGTCCAAGAGTTGACCCTGAATCTTCTATTTTCAGTTTAAGATAACATATATGGTGGTTTTATTTTAAAGCACTACCAAACCTTGAACAATTGTTGCAACTTGCAAACCTATTTTTATCCTGCCTGGGTGATTCAGTGCTAATGAGCTTGTTTAAAAGAGAAAGAAAAATAAACAAGGTGTTTCCTGGAAATAGACTGAGTTTAGAATTACTGGAAATGAACTCAGTTTTACATTAGTAGATAATCAGTTTAATTTCATCTGACACCATCAAGTATTGGAGCTGGATGCAGTATATCTACTGTAGTTTTAACTAAAAAGGGAATATGACATTTGGCTGGCAAAGAATTGGAGGGAATGAGGTGTTTAAGCCTTGTAAAGTAGCTAGATTTGCCATCTATATTCAAACTGTATCCTTACTGTATGTCCTATGTGTTTAACCTGCAGTCAGGTTTTAGGACATACTTAAGGACATATAAATCAACAAGCCAATTAGCCTGTTAGCCTGAGCTGAAGCTCTGTGGAGTTGACTCATGCCCTGTCTGAACTGTACACCTGAAGTTTTGAATTATTATACTTTCTGTGCAATCTTGTATTGGTGAAAGTGTGGACTTGGTKCTTCTAGAATGAGAAATGATTCATGTGGATTGTGTGTATTTACCTCCCTGCAATTTTATTTAAATAATTACTAATCATTTAAATAATTTTGCTTTCTTTGTGAAAAAAAATGTGGGTGCTTGTGCTTTTTTTTGCAGAGAAAAATATAGGATTGACCATAAATCAGGTGATAAGATCCCAGGCATAAAGTCCTTGCTGCTAGCACTCCTTTTCGACCCCTCTTTTATTCTCTTCTTTTCTTAATGAAGGAGCAAGGTTGGGTGTGCAGAGAGCCCATGCTGCCTTGTTCACAACATGGTAACTCATTGCTCTTCTGTGTGTTGTTGGTAGCAAGCACTTCCCTCTCATCGGGTGTTCTGACAGGGAGCGATGAACTACCATACATCTTCATCAAAAAAGAATGAGGTAATTCTTTTTTATTTTTAATTTGTGAACTGTGGGTATTACAAGGGTTTTGGAGGGCTATTTATTCAAAAAAAAAAGGATAATGTTTAACTGTAAGCTTTTGCAAAATGCCAGAATTACACCCCAAAGCCTTTTTATGCTTTTGCAGCATGGATGTAACTATGGCGACAGTTTCTTTCTTAGCAATATTAGTCTAGTGCTCCCTAAACTCTGAGCAGCATATTAAATCAGATCTGATTAAACTGGGTTCCCTTGATAGAGCAGAAGATTGCTTAAACCTTTCTAATTCGTGACCTATGATTGTGCTCAGTTAAATGCAATATTAAGGTCAAGGTCTAGGGTAAAGTCACGGCATATACCACAAATTCATTACTGCATTTTAATTTGTGTAGTGACACGTCTGAGAACATGCTCTGTTACCTCTGACCCTCTGCTGTGCAGGAAATTCATCTGTTCGTGATCTGTTCGTCTGTACAGGCACCTCCTGCAAGGAGCTTGCAAGGGTTGTTGAGGATGTAGAAGGTCACAGGAAGGAAGCAGCTGGGCATGTGCAGAGCCCCTAACATTCTCCTTCATCAACAGCTTTGGCGCAATCAGTAAATAAGGGCCACGTTTAGCCAGGTCTTGTGGCACCTTACAGAGCAGAGACCACATTAAGGATGTTTTTAAGGACCTTTGCACTGGTGGCTCTGAGCTTACCTGAGGTTGTGGTTGCCTAAATTTACCCTGTGGCTGATAGAGATGGGAGCTGGTGTCACCTGGGCTCATGGCTGGAGCTAGGCGCTGAGTTGTCAACACAAATACTTTTTTGTTCCAAAATATACTATAAGTGAGAAAGAAAACGGGCATCAAAATGCAATCAGAAAAGAAAGTTCTCATTTATAATTACAATCAGAAATTATTTTATGGTAAGAAATCTGTTGCCAGCTAGGACAAACTCCTGTTATGCACTCAGCATTAATTTGGGTCATTCTGCACCTGAGTTTTTTTTCTTCAGAAATTAAAAAAAAAAAAAGGGAGACTTTATTGCTTTGTTTGCAGTAGTTATTCATCTGATACAAATGTTATATATTCRGTTGTATCTTGTTCTTTAGCTCTGTCAACTGCCTGTCAATCTTCATATTTGCAAAAAAGAAAAAACACCAGCCACCCCACTGTGCTGAATTTGACAGCATTGTAATGTCAGAGGACCAGGAGACAGGTGATGGTTTATGATAGAAATAAATCTTTTATGAGAGCAAACTTGGGAGAATTGCTTGCTTTTGTAAGGGGTATATCTCTGTACAGCTATCACTGCCAGTCTTCTCAAATGCCTTAGTTCAATAAGGCAGGGTTTTTATTGTGTCCAATCATGTATTGAGTCATTGAAATAAAAAGAGAAGGTTCCTGCTAAATGTGTGTGTGTGTGTGTGTGTGTGTGTKTGTGTGTGTGTGTGTGTGTTTGTGTGTGTATACATATACCTGCATCTGTTTGCATGAAGACACATATGTGCATGTGTGCATATATATCTGAAGAGAATTATATTCGTTAAGTGTTCTTTAAATTGAGTCTCCCATTTTATGATATGATTCTGATTGCTACATGGCACGCAAGAGTGCTTTGGCTTATTGCATTCTGAAATGAGACAAAAYGCTTTTTGGAAAAAAAAGACCTTAATTTAAATGGAGTTTGACTGGGTCTTTTTGAAATACAGAGGCATGCTGTGTCTTTCATATCTTCAGAATATTTTCAGTATGCTCTCTGTAATTGACTTGCAGAATCATTAAATTCAGGGATCTTTTTGTGGGGAGGGGAGAATATATATGAAGAAAGCACAATAAYGCAGAACAGTTGGGGTTGGCAGGCTCCTGTGTAGAGGCCTGGTCCTACGTGTCATCAAGCAGGGCCAGGTGGCACAGCCTGCCCAGGACTGTGACCACCCGGCTTTTGGATCTCTTCCGGGATGGAGAYTCCACACTGTCCTTGCGAAGCCTGTGCTCGTGTTCAACCACCCTTGCTGGGATAAAGCACTTCCTGATGTTCAGGAGTTTCCTGTATTTTGGTTTGTGATCATTGCTTCTTGTTTCATGAGATAGTAAAAATTCTTCTGATTTCTTGTTTAGATCTTCCATTTTTCTATGATATTCTGTCCTATCCTTTTCCCTCTTTCTTATACTGATGGTCTTTTTCCTATTTAATGTTATAGTTTTTATGTGACTGGCRTAATTACTGCATTGAGCAGTTAGTTATAGCTTTATCACAAATCCTTAGCAAGGGTCAGTAAAGAGCTGTGCAGATGAAGGACAGGACAGGATACTGGTGTCTTTCTATACTGAGTTAATCTACTAGTTGCTTAGTTAAACCACACTAGGATTCATGGACTCAAGTAGTTAGGCATAAGCCTGTGAAGAGGAGCAAAACAGAGAATAGATGTACTTTATTTTTTACTCATTTAATTTGTCTTGCACAGATCTATGCCAAGCATCCTGCGTCGTGCCTGATAATGCGTGTGTGAGTGTGATAGCAGGCCCGGATATTCCTGCAATCTGAGAGGGGGTGCTGAGAGAGGGTGCTGAGAGAGGCACATGATACACGTCTTATTTTACTTGTGTCCCAGGTGTCAGACTGGGAAAATAAGGGATATATCTACATGCAGGCAGTGGGGAAGGATCCCAGTCTGGCCCTGTGGAGTCTAGCTTGCCTAATTAATTCCATCTATCAGTCCAGGCAAGTAAAACATATTGTTCCATGTATTATTTTGCTAAGTAATTCCCATTAGTGAAATTGTTAAGCTCTGTAGATTTTGGCGCTACTTTATTTGCAAAGTGGTTGAGTCATGCTGCCTGCCCATTGCATACAGTCTTGCGGAGACTATCATGTTTATACACTCAAAACTCTCTTTCTTTGTGCAAACACCTATTTTCAGAGACCTCTTTCTGTCCTATTTTTGCCATGACTGGTGTGACTTTTACTAACAACAGACTYAGATGAAGAAAGTCAGGGAAGGAAGTTCTCAACTCAAATGAATTTCCTCTTTCACTCTTTTTTGTTTCTTTTACAAAGCTSTCTTTATTTGTATGCTTTGTTTGTGTGTGTGTTTTTCTTTTTAATTCTCCAAATCCCATCTGTCGAGTAGGACAGAGTATCTCTTCCCCACACTCCCACTTTGGGAAGGCTGTGTGATGCCAGAGCTTGCGCTGTGTTCATGTGAAGGCTAGAGCTAGCCCTCCTCATCCTCCTTCATCTCCTGCCAAGTACCTGTCCCCCAAGCCCAGCCACAGTGGACAAGCATCAAAGTTAACAGCCATGGTTCAGATTAGCAGGCAAAGGTTTGGAGGTTTATTCAAAGCTTTTAGATATGCAGATAATTATCCAAGTACTGAGATCCAAGTATCCAAGAACATGTGAGGATACCCATGCTGGCACTCTGTCCTGCAGTGCTGAGTAATTCTCCCCATGGTCTTCAAGCTTCCCCCTCCCGAAACCTCCCTGCCTGGCTCCCTTTCAGCAGAGCTGCCACCTCCTCTTGGTTTCTCCTCTCAGCTGTCTGCAATATTCTCTCATCTCCATCTGGCCAAGTTTCTTCTGAAATTCTCTTGTGCAGAAAGATTTTCTGCTTGCCAAACAGCTTTGTTGGGGCAGAGCCAATGAGGTGGGCTTCCAGCTCTCGTGGTTTTGGAGCATCTTTTTACCTTTCACAGGCTGTATTTTCTCCATATATAAGCATGTCTGTACATTCTCTGTGTCAGCAAAGATGTGCTAGCTTGTGCAACTGATATATTCCTCTTGCATCAAAGGCTGTTGTGGGCTGCTGTTTTATTTAAGTGAGCTTGAGAACGTGCCACAAGATCACATAAAGAGAATGGCCAAAACCCAATTTCTTTTTTTTTGCCTACGTTAATGACTTGGCTGCTTTGAAAGCAGCTTTTTTTTTTTTTTTCCTCCAAACATAAGCACTGCCTGGCCTATTGAAGAGGCAGAGATTTACCACTTACAGAGGCGGTAATCGAATAAGGCATATTAAGGAAAATTTTGGAAAATTTGGAAGATTAAGGAATGTTTAGAAAAAGCCTGGATTTCATGAAATGGGCAGAGAGGAACCTCATGAGATTCAATAAGGACAAGTGCAGGGTCCTGCACCTGGGCGGGAATAACCCCAGGCATCACTACAGATTAGGGGTTGACCTGCTGGAAAGCACCTCCACGGAGAGGGACCTGGGAGTCCTGGTTGACACCAAGTTAACCATGAGTGAGCAGTGTGCCCTCGTGGCCAAGAAGGCCAATGGGATCCTGGCCTGCATCAGGAGGAGTGTTGCCAGCAGGTCAAGGGAGGTGATTCTGCCCCTCTACTCAGCTCTGGTGAGGCCGCACCTGGAGTASTGTGTTCAGTTCTGGGCTCCCCAGTGTAAGAGGGACGTGGAGCTTCTGGAGAGGGTCCAGAGAAGAGCAACCAGGATGATTAAGGGAATGGAACATCTCTCGTATGAAGAGAGGCTGAGTGAGCTGGGCCTGTTTTCTCTGGAGAAGAGAHGGCTCAGAGGGGATVTGATTAATATGTATAAGTTCAGGAAGGGAGAATGCAGGGAGGAAGGGGACARGCTGTTTTCACTGGTGGCCAGCSRYAGGACGAGGGGTAATGGCCATAAGCTGGAGCACAAGAAGTTCCGTCTCCAGGTGAGGAGCAACTTCTTTACTGTKAGGGTGACAGAGCAGTGGAACAGGCTGCCCAGGGAGGTTGTGGAGTCTCCTACTCTGGAGGTCTTCAAAACCCGCCTGGATGCCACCCTGTGCCACATGCTGTAGGTGTGCCTGCTTGAGCAGGAAGGTTGGACTGGATGATCTGTAGAGGTCCCTTCCAACCTTAAATATTCTGTGAATTCTGTGAAAATTTAAATTGAAGTCTCTATATCTGCAATTCTCCAGACTAAAAGTGAAATCTGTCTAAGTGTTCATTCATCGTTTAAGTTGTTTCAGGCTGAGTTACAGGACAGGCTAAATTAAGAAAAGAGGATTAAATCAGTGTTTATTCACAGACCTATTGGAGGAAATAGCATATATTCTCCCTCTATTTTAGTAAGTAGAGAAAATTACTAGGAATTTCTTAGCAGTTAGCAGACCTTTAACAAGTCAGTGAGTTTATAATTGATTTTATAAATGTTTATATGTCCATATACAGGAACTTTCTAAAACAGTGATGTATGCAGATTGGTAATCSCTTTCATCCCCTTTTCTTTTGATATTAGAAATAAAAAAGAAATTTAAAAACAGAACCCAATCCTAACCCCAAAATRTCTCTCTGAATCATTATACCTCTATAGGGAAAACAATAAGTAAAAGTACACCATGCAGACCCATATTTCTTTTTAGTTTTTATTTCTTAAGAGGGAAGAAGACTGTGAGAAATTGTGATCACAGTACACTCTTTTAATTTAGAGACTGCAGGACTTTGACAGGAGCTTTCCTCTTGTTAGTGAACTTACAGCAAGAATACTATTCAAATACCAGGTAAGGGAAATAAATTTCTTCCTAGAGGGTGATTCATAGTACCATCTCAGAAAGTTTTAAAGGAAAATATGGGAAATTTATAGAAAAGCACTTACAGACTCTATAATCTAGACAAGAAATAGACATTCGTTGAATATTGATGTGTGTCAAAATTTGTAAATATTCTTGTGAAAACTCTTGTGTGCATGTAATATGAAGAATATAAWTTTTTAAGATTAGATTGGATCAATAGAAAGATACATTTTGCATGGTAATATGGTAGCAGAAGTACTTTTTTTCATTTTTTCACTGTCCCGTATTTCTGCCCCTCYTACAGGCTGCCTCACTCAGATGTATCTATTGCCCTGCCCACAGGTTTGTCCCTGTCCGAGAGGCTATTTCAGTGGTCAAGGCACATTGGAAAGCAAGGGAAGTCTGTCCTTCCTTTTACTTTTGCCCCCTTCTCATTCAGACTTACCAGGCTCTGCTGTACCTAAAAACAATGCTAATCCTGTAAATCCTCTAAATTTAGTGAATATATTAGAGTGTAAATTATTCTAATCTGAGGGCTGCTGAAATTTACYTACTAAAAATCTGTCATGGATTATTTGCTTTTCATTTTCTCATAAAATAAGAAACATCAATGAAAATAGTCTACGGACAGACAACAGAGAACCTTGCCAATGAATCGATCTGTGTTTCCTATGTGAAGTATAAGATGAAGGATTGTGGGGAATGGTGAATATCCATGGCAAGTAAGCAGATGCATTCTTTTGGAAAAGTGAATAAATATTACCTTAGTTAGCAACACATGTAAAAATGGAAGGAAGAAGAGAAGCCTGAAAAGGAAAACAGTTAAATGATGAGATGATCCATGTGGTTTGTTCTTCCATAGTCTGCACCTATTTCCTAATCTATCTGTGTTTACATTTTTAAGAAGCCTTATTGGAAACTAAAGATTTAAAAGTCACCTCAGAGAAAAATATTTTTGTAAATGATTTGGGAAAAAAAAGGGGACAGCCAAGGCTTGGTTGAAGGTCAAGTTTGAGGCTGAGCAGACTGGGCAAGGTGCTAGGGGAAGGAAACAGAAGGAAACAAAGGTAAAATAGGGAAGGAGTAAGTTGTGCAAATGAAGGGATCTCCACCCTGACAGCACAACTGAAAAAACATAAACTGAGTATAAGTCATATAAAGTCAATAAAGAGATTTTCAGATGGGATAGACAGAATCAGAATGCTAAAGAACCCATTACTGCCGTATTTGGTTAAACAAAGACCATCCTGGGAATATAGAAAGGGTTAGAATGAGGAAAAAAAAAAAAAAAAAAGATAGAGTGGTAATTTTAAAATAAATTGTGAGAGGATAAAAGCCAGAGTCAAGAGTTTTCATAGCACCAATGAAAAAAAAAAAGCTAAAAGCAAAGTGTGAAGAGGGAGCACCAGAGGGAAAAAGGGCTAAATGAGAAACAATATTCGTTTGTTGATATTTTGGAAGACACATAGGTTTGAAGAGAGGGGTCCATGTTGAAATGGAGAGTTGTAATTGGGGAGAGAGAGCTGGGAATTACCAAAAGAAAAATGACATACAACTATTAACCTTGCTAGCCCACTTCCCAGGGCTTCATTAGGCTTTGAACCAGATCTCATGAGATGAGAATAGAGAKAACTAGACAAAAGCCTGAGGGATGGCGAGGAGAATGGCCACTATCAAGTATCAGGGAAAATGGAGAGTGGAAGGCAGTAATATTGATGTACCACTCATTGTCATGGGTCTTGAAATAGGCATGTATGGGAGGATAGAAGGTGCAGATTAGGAGATATGGGTAGACTGGAGAACATGGGACAAAGGATCAAGTGAAACATGCCACCATTAACAAAAAATGCAATGCTAATTCCTTAGTAGAAGGATAGAAAATATTGAAAAAAAAACTTATAAAGATCATCCGTTCTAACAGCTTACAATGTATAAAAGAAGCAACTGTTTGAACTTCTCCCTTTTCCATAGATATCTCAAGGTTTGAAGATGGACTGYGTTACAGGTTTGGACATTCTACATTTTCCATTTTTTTCTCAGCTTCAAAGGTTGAACTTCCCTCAGATTTGTTTCCCTTTGTATACAGATAGCCTTTTTTTYTCGGATTTCAAATGCTTTAGCTTAAATATTTAGTTATCACTTGTCACAATGGGGTTTGTGTATTTTCACACAATCCGAACTGCCTACGCAGATGAAAGCCAAGAGTAGCTATGGAGTTCTGGAATAGTACTTCACACTTCATCTCCTTTTAAAATGTTGTTTGCTTTACAGGACTGGAAAAAAGGCCTACTTTCCTATTTATCTCTCAAAAGCCCACACGCTGAAAAGACGGGCTATCTACATCACAAAGCGGAACAAACTTATTAAAATTCATGATAAGGTATATTAGCTACAAAGGGAACTGTAATGGCCAGGATTCACCCGTCCCCTAGATGCTTGACTGTTTTTGGTGTCTACATCTTCAAATATGTTAGATATCAAAAGCCGGATTCAAACGTCTACAAAACAAACAAGAAATTTGCTGAAGAACTTTTAAAGAAATGAAAGCGATGAATGTTTGATCATGGATGAGCATTATGTGAAATATCATTGTTCATTGTGTATTAGATAGTCAGAAAAGGAAATAGGGCCGTGAGTCTTTTCTTGGAGGACCAAACATACTGTTATTGCAGGAGGTGAATGAGGCTTTTTGGTTCTATGAGCAACTGCTATTTATTAAACATGTCCGACTAAATTGTTCCCACATTGGTCTGACTAAAATGATCAGTTTTTCCTAATAGGCAAGCTAGTCCCATGTATTGAGGAGAGAAGAAAAATATTTGTAAGCTAAACAAAAAAGCAAAACAAGCACAGAATGATCTCTAAAAGAGAATATGTAAAATAATGAGTATTCACTTCTCTTTGCAAATGGAATATTAAAGATTGAGAGATAGCTATATATAAGCTGGCATTGAGTTTTGCAACTTTGACGTGAAGAACTTTGACATTTAAGGTGTATGATTTTTCATTAAACTAACAAATTGTAGATTAAGACTGCAGTTAGAAAACAATTTCATTCTTGGTAGGATAAAGTTGGAAAGTGTTTGGGGGTTAATTTGTCATTCACAGCTTATCTACTTATGTAGCTGTGCAATTTTTTTCATTTTCTTCAATTGGATTGTAACTTCTTAAGAGGCAACTGCTGAGGCTGGATTTGTTTGTGTACTACCAAACAGGCTGATCATTGTGACTTTAGTAGGAGAAGTAATACAGTAGTGTTCTATATAACTTTCCTTGAGTTGTATAGTTTATGATGAGAAATGAATGCAAATTAGTAATCTTAATGTAAACTGTTGAAACTTTTCATATGTGAATGTAGTCTGGCTACAAATTTTTTATCTCAGCCCTATTAAGCTTCTTTTACAGTATAGTTCTTAACAGAGAACCACTGTGTCCTTTTGAGTGATTTCAGTGCTTTATGACCTAATGTTACCTAAAGCTTTGATAATAGAGTTGAATGTGTGTGTCTACTCAAGTGAGAAGGGCTAGTGGGTTTTCAGTAGTTGACATTTGTGCCCCTCTAGCTCTACATTACAGCTGGAGAGTTCCCATGGAGAAATAATGATGTTGCATGCCATCTATGTTTAAATGAGAACCAAACCATTTCACACTAAGAAAGAACAAAAATKCATGTGTTTGCCTTTTTTTCTGACATGAGTGAATCAGAGTAACCTTAGTATAGTCATTAAAATAGCTGTGACTAGAATCAGTTGCTTATATGRACCAGGAGAAACCCTCTTATTTTGTAATACCCTACAGTTTTTCAGAGCACCCTAGTGACAAAACACTCATTTAGCTAGATTCAGAACCATATATTTCACCATATTTGTGCTTTACCAGATGTTAGAATTCCTCTACAGGATAGTTACTTGATCCATACCTAGGCAAGAATAATATAGAGCTTGATGTTCAAAAAAAGTGTATCCTTATTAATTTGACATACTTATTAATTTGAAAAGAGTCAATAGTTCTGCTATTCCCAAACTCTTTTTTCTCACACTTTCTTCATTTTGATTTCCCTCTGAATAAATTAGGCATATAAAAAAATATAAATATATGAGATCTTAAGCTAGCAAAACTGTGAGGTGGTTTTGATGCTATATCCTCTTTCAAAGCCCTGAGTGTCAGTGAATATCCAATATCAGCAGAAGGCATATGCCATTGCTRCATGCTGATTCAAATGATCTCATATTCCAGTCACAGTGGCACAGTAGCTGGGAAATTGTAAGACTTTGTATGCAAAGAAAGGGACTTGAGATGTCACTTTCTTGCCACTTAGTAGATTTAAAGAGAGAATTCCTGAGTCATTTGCTGCTGGGATGTGATTCCTTTGAACTCTTCACCCACACTGTACAGCAGAATATAAATTTAATTGACATTTATAAACWTTGGAATAAATAAGTAAATAAATAAATAAATAACTACTTGCTCCTTATTAAGATACAACAAAACTTTTAGGATTTCATGAGTAGGGAAAAGGACTCATCAGGTAATTCCTCAAGCTCCTTCTCAGAAAGAGGCATTCCTTTGTGACTCCTAATTTAGCAACTATTCAGTTCTGTTCAAAACACAGGACAAGACGGGAAGGGAGGAACTCTAAATAATAGATGACTACATGCCCAAGGATTCCCTATGCAGGAGGAAAAGGATGCAAGAAATTATGAACTCTGCTTTCCTCACAGCTACCAGTACCTCATCAATAGCAGCAGTTATAAGCACAGAAATTATGCCGCTATCATTTGTATTCTCTTGAGAGAGTGACAGGAGAGGTCAAACTTCCTTTCTTTTTTCTAGGGCCCACATAGTGTTATTTTCCTTGTCTTGTTAATCAAATATTATTCATACCTCGGGGTAGGAGGAACATTCATTTAGGTGACTTTCATAGTCTATTTGTCTGGCATATACCTTACATTGTTCTGTGTGATCATGTAACTGAAGACTGTTATTATAATCCACGCACAGAGGAGGATGGAGTTACAGCTGTACATTCATCCCTAACTTTGACATTTCTTGACATTTGGGTGCTTAACCATGGTTAAACATGGAACTTAATGTTCCATGAGCACAGTTTCTTTTTGCATTTAATTTCTTAAGTTTTTTTTTTTTTTTATCAGAAAAGTTGAGTGTGAGAAAAGAAAAAAAATGGTAAGAACTGAGAAAGAATATGCAGATGTCAAAGTTTTACAATTTGAAAATAATTTGATTAYAACTTCCTAACTGTAATCCTAACTGTCACAGGGCAGCCTATGAATTCAGCCATCCTTGGCTGAACCCACTGGAACAAAACAATCCAGGACCTCTTTAACAAAGAAAATATGCTTTTTCATCTTCACTCTGCAACTTATTTTTTAAAAGATCATCCATGTTTACAGTATCTGTTTCATCACCATAAATCTATTTGTCACTAGACAAATTCATGTTAATACCGTCTCAGTTAACAGTCATTACTATTCTCTAAGTCAGACTAAATCAATTTCTTGGAAGATGGCTTGTCCCATATACCATGTTCAGATGCAATATTTAGTGCCTTTCATTCCCAACACAACTAATAGGCAAAGTAGCACAGTTCTGCCGGTGGTTCTGTAAAGGACAAGTGCCTCAAAGATGTAATGGTAAGGGCAAATGTAGTGTAGTGAATGCAGGCAAATTGCTGCTGTAGCACCATCTGTTCCATAAACTCTGTACACAGCATCAGAGAATAGGTTTAAAGTTCTGTTGTGGAATATGCTGTGGAAAAACAAATCACAACACACTGAATTAAACTCTCTTCAGTGCACAAGGAGAATGGAAGTGCGTGTCCATTTGGCTCTCAGTAGGATGTGAGTTCCCAATAAAGAATAAAGATTTCAAGTGTCGTTTCACTGAGCCGTCTTCCTGAATAACTTCTGTATCTATAAAGAAAGGATATGCTCGAGATAGTGCCTTCCTGCCCACCAGTCCCCTCTGCTTTCCTTTTTCCTCCACAATCTTATTCAATGCTGCACACTGTGCAATATGAGGAAGGAAACAAAATCTGGACCAGAAGAAGAGAAGTCTGTCCTCTCTGTACAACTTGCTTTGTCTCTCTAAGTGAAAAGTAACAAATACCTATTTAATCTTTCACATGATTCCAAGGCATAACATTCAGGAAACTGCTCATAAATAAAATCTCCCTGCTGAGTAATTATAAATACTATTATACAAATGTGGGGGGAACTAAACCTTCTCCCAGGGTTATATAGGCAGCATGTTTCTCTACCCTGCATACTTTGCTCTAGGTTTGATGGATGTTTTATGTGCTGTAAAGAAAACATTAAGGATAGGTGATCTCACACAACAGACACTATACAAAGAAAAGGTAGTTATCTAGTTCTCTACATATGTAACTTTAGAAAACTATAGGAAGGAACTAATTACTGAAGAAGGGAAGTTGTGGAGGTCACATACATCTCTGACTTCAGAGGAATTCAGGAATTCACTGCAGTAGGTCTGCAAATGTTCATGACCGTAGCAGTAGATTTGAGTTTCTTTCATATTTTCTTAGGCACAGACTCCTCATTTATAGATTTAATTATTTATTTCCCCTGTATTTTTTTAAAATGAGTAAAATACGTTTAAATTACATAAATGTAAAATGGATGAAATTTGGTTGGTAGGTTTGGTTGTTTCTTTTCTCAGACTGTTCCAAGCTGATAAGTAGTTTGGGGATGAGACCAAATATGGAAAATTATAACCTAAGAAATGACTGGTCTGGGATATCCTGAGAGTGTGAGTTTTACACTACAGCTACAACCTCTTTACTCTGTGTAAACATCCATATTTTAAAGCATTTTATGTTTTATACAATAATTCCAAGTGGTAGCACCTAGCCAGCATTTGGTTTGTGTCCATTATGGCTTTTATTTATGCCCATTTATAATCAATCCAAAAATAAATGACCTGTTGCTTCCAGCTTTGTCTTTGAGCATCACGCGTTTCGGGAACAGACTAAATTTGCCCAGTGCCCAGGGTGCCTGTAGCAGGTCCCTGCCTGCAAATAGCAGCCAGCCTTCTTTCTTCTTGCTCACAGCACTTTTCAGCAACTGCTGAAGAATTGCTTTTGGAGATGGGGAAAGCTGTCAGATCCCCTGTGAGATTAAATGAACACACTTGCCAGAACAGAGAAGGGAAAAAAATAAAAGAAAATTTGCTGGTTCAGAACATGCATCCTTTGTCTTGCTACTGTCAGAAGAGGGGCTATGTAGGTGCGGTAGAAGTGGTCTCAGGATTAAGAAGCTACATTTATGCTTGGTAAATTGTAAGAGCAGAGTTGCCTATTTAAATTTTGATCTGTCTATCTTTCAGGGCACTTGGCAGCCCCTACACAAGATCCGTTCAAGCTCCACAAACAGATAAAAAATAAGATACRAAGACTTTTTCTTAGTGCATTGTGAAATGTGGGTAAAAGCTTAAATCCTTATGCAAGGATATTTAGACAGTTTATTATTCCCCTTTAGAATGTGGCTATCTCCTGAAGATATTCAGAGATACTCTGCATTCAGAGGTTGTTTATCAGACCTGGCATTGGCTTATTTGTCAAGGCTTGCACAACATAATAACAAACAAATAGAAAACATTGCAGATACTAGTCCTAATGTGGTAGCATGGAAAGAATGGAAACAGTTCTATCCGGATTAAGATCCCTATGCATAAGGAATTACTACTTGAATTAGARGCACTCAAATCAATTTATGAGCAGACCTGCAGCTAAAAATGTTTTGGCAAGAAATCGTCACCCAGGGTGCAGTGATTAGAATGGGGAATACCATCACTAATTGGGAAGCATATAAAAAATGTCCACACGGTTGCTATAATGTTTAGGACCTTTTGTCATCTTTGATTCTTTGCTCTTCAGATAAGGACAACTGAAGGCTGCCTGGAGTAGCCTGACTTCGCATGCTTGAATTTGGGGTCTTTGATAGCARCAAAGACAGTCCTGGAATTTCTAAGAAATTTCTCATCATTCTATGAACTAAAAACAAGAAGGGTTCTCCTTTGGTAATTATTTCTGAAGCTCTAGCATAGATACGATCTCCATCTTCTTACAAATTAGAATGTGCCTTCCTAATCATTCAAAGGTGTTTAGACCTATGGCTTGGCCCCAGCTACCTAGTAGGCTAATGAAAATCCATTAAATGTGAAGCAGGCCTCTTTTGAAAAGCAATTTAATGTAACTAAGCCAAGCTGTAGGATTCCAAATATCAGAATGATTTGATGAGTTGTCGCTGTTTGCTGAGAGCTGTGTACAAGGGCTAAGAAGGGGCGTATCACAGGCAGGCTGCTGGAGAGGCCATTTGTTATGTTTGTGACGTCTGCTGGGGCGATGGGAATGATTAGTAGGTATGATGTAGATGGGCAGAGGTTATGCACAGGCAGTGACAAACCTGATCTGTGCTGCATGGGCAGGGAACACAAAGCAAATGCATTTGAATGCCTCCTAATGCCTTTGCAGAGCAGCAACTAAATGTAGCTTTTTGCRGGGAGGTGGAGTGAGCAAATCACTGTGCAAGGAGGCAGCTAATTGCTGAACTTGATTGCAACTGCTAATCAGAGTCACAGGGAAAAAAGTGTTGGGAATTAATTAGGCAAGGACCTTCAGAACAGCAGCAGGAAGCCTCCAAGTGACCTTTATTTACAGTCAGTTAAACAGAAGTGTGACTAAAAATGCCAAGGAGCAAATCAGATTATTAATATTGATTGCTTAAAGAAAATGAATAATTTAGGAGCAGAGTCAGAATAAATATGCAGTGACAGAGATGAAAGAGCACAATGTACTGCCTTTCCAACATTCATCTATCATACGGTAGTGCCYCTTCACACAGAAATGGAGAATTTCCACCCTCACAAAACATAATTAGTTTCATGACCCAGCATGATTGTTGTATCGCTGCTACAAGAAGGATTTTTTATGTTTTTATTTTCCCAGGTCGCCCAAGTGAGGGAGAGACATTGGCCTACCAAACAGAAGGTATATTCTTACAACTTTCCAGAGGTTGAATTCAGGTACTATGGGATTTATTTCCAGTTCTTTGTCAACAAAACTCCAGAAATATAATATAGCCCCTTTATTTTTTTTTTTCTCTCAGGTATATTCTGTCAGAATAACTATTGAAATTAGCAGCAAGGCTTTAAAACACATTTTAAATATGTAAATCTGACAATATCTCTTCTACTGCCCATACTCTTCTTTTTGCAGTGACTGATTATTTTTTAATGAATTCTCATTTTTTCCCTCTGATTTGAGTCTTCAGTTCTTGTAAGCTGGTATAATTGGTTGCAGACATGATTTGTTTTTTGTGTGAAGCTATGGGGGATTTTTTTTTCAGATTTTCAAATTTGAATAATGATAACATAAAATCTAGCATTACAATCATAAAGCTCAAGACAGCATTGAAAGTAACAAAGTTATTTCATGTGTATGTATACCAAATCAATTCAGCTTTCTGTAACCTGTTCTGAATAGGAAACTTGGTATCACTACTTCTGTATCTGTGTCCTGATTAGTTTTGAGCAGCTCTTTCTCTTTTGGGTCTGTTTGCTTGTATTTATTCCTTTTTTTTTTTTTTTTTTTTTTTTGTGTGTGTGTGTGAAAGAAAAAGAGAAGAGACATATTTAAACAGGATAAGTCACCTACATGAATCTAAGACAAAATTGCCTTGCATCTTTATGTTGCTGCCAACTCCAACAACCTGAAAGTACTGATTTCCCAGTACTAAAATGGTAATGAAAAATGCAATTTGGCCATTTTCTTTTTTTTTGCACTGAAGAAAACAAAGAGTACTTCAGTCAATTTTTTTTTGAAAAGATGATGCTTAGCTCGATTGTACTGTATGTTGGCCATGTATTGTCCTTTACTGATAATGGTCTCAGAGGTGGCAGCAACCATTGTGGCCTTTTAATTATGCCAGCATAGGCTCTGTGCTGGTGGGATTTGCTGTTGACTGTATTTGCTGGGTCATTGCATCTTTTTACTTGCAAAAGCCTATTTTAAGTCACTTCCCTTCTCTATAGCCTATTTTTCCTCTCTGGAAAGGATAAAGTAAAGCATTTTCATCTGCAGTAAGTGGAAAAGACCTTTCGGAAGCCAGGCGTCATTGTTTTAAGAACATGTGGGTGAATCTAAGAGTCTGATGATAACATGTTTCTTGGGGTTTTGGGAACCAGGCTTCATGATGGTGCATGACCACATTGCACACAGGCAATGGATACCAGGCACAGATGAAACAGGTTACTGTATAGCATGTATATGTACATGTTCATGCAGAGAAGAAAACTAGACTACATTTCTACAAACCTTTATCCCAGGAAATATTATGTAAGCTTTGGTTTTCTTACATAAATTCTTACTGTCTGTGGGAAGGTTCAATATGCAGTAAGGCATGTAGGAGTACACTAAAATGTATGGTATTGGTAGACATAAATAATTTAGTCTTCATATTCTTTATTGCCACAGATATAATGACTTACAGCTGAAACAGTGAGTGTACTTCTCAGATAATTGTTTTTGGTTCAGCAGACCTTCAGTATTTGCATTTAAGTGACTGTTTGGAGCCCCCAAATTGCAGAAAGTGCTTCATTTCTCTGCTTTGGATATGCCTCAGCAAAACCAAGAGGCAATGCCAGCAGATTAATAAGGCAAGCTAAGTAGCAGGGAACAAGACAGTCACGGTTTCAGTATGAATATAAATATATTGCAGCCGTGTGAGACCTTACTTTTGTGAGTCAAGCCCATTGATTTCAATTCAGATGAACAGCAACTCACGTACTGAGCATTAGTGCAATGACAGACTGTATCACATCACACTCGCAGAGCGGTGAAATAACATACAAGTGCTGAATTTCAGCTGGTCTATGTAGCTTTAATTAAGCCCCTCAGAGCAGACAATGCTCTTCATTAACAAACTGGCATCCTCTTTTTTTTTTTTTTTTTTTGCCTTTCAACCATAGAAACAAAATATTTCTGAATAATATATAAAGATAACATTAATACATGGATAACGTTAAAGCTAGCATCTGGGAATTGTTTTGCAAAATTAAATGGGATTCTTTCTCTTTTCAAAGTGACTTTTTTTTGAACATTAATTCAAAATTTTTGTTCATACAAAAAATCTTTCTGGTAGGAGAATTTTAGCTCATGAAGAAAATAAATTCCTGCTCTTAAGAACAGGACATATTTAACAAACGGAAGCTATTGCAAAGTGAAGTGTTTCATTAGAGGGATAGCCTGACCTATGGCTACGGGTACACCCAGACTCATGCCAGCTCTGCGCATCCCCTCATTTTTTGATCTCCAGCAGACCAGGGGAAGTCATGCACTGAGAGACAAGAGCAGGGGACATGAATTCCTCTTTCATATGAAGCATGGAAACGTGCTTAGTGACCTCTCCTCCTCATTCTCCCAGAGCCTTCTCATTATGGAACTCAGTGACAAAATCTAGAGCTTCAGCAGCAAGATGGGAATTGCTAGCACTGGCAAACGTGTGGGAACGTCAGCACAGCTCTGGCCCATGAGATGCAACGCCTGACTCGTGTTCAGCCAGGCTGTTCATCTCTCCCTCTCCAAATGCCTTAATTACATCAGTTGCCACTTGTCAGTGGCAACTGATCACTTGTCAGTGCTGGCCAAGGGCTGTCACTGAGCTGTGTYCCAAGCGCTGGAAATTTGCAGGAAAAGGCTGTGGTATCTTGTAAGTGGCACCCATGGTAAAGGAAGCCCTTAAAGCACACTCCAAATATACTAGTGGGAAGAGAGACATTTCTTTTTTCACAGACGTTTCTGCTCAGTTTTCTCTTGGCGCATGAAATGCCTGTAACCAGAGAAGGACCATAACAGCCTCTCTGTAAATGGAACTGGCAAAAGGCCCCTTTTTCTGCATAAAATAGCATTATTCAGGGGTAGTCCTTATTTCTCTTACCCTAACTCATTCCAGTGAATTTTAAATTAATCTGTTTAACTTTCCCTTTTTTATATATATGCATATATATATAAATTCTATTCAAAGGAAATGACRAGAAGGAGCCACAAAGATTTAATAAAGTACCAGCTTAGAACCTTAATCACATTAGATATTGAAGCAATACAGTTTTTACTGAGGTATGTTAAAACAATTGTGGTAGTTGACAAATGGCTTACTGGTGGTTTATAGATTATATGGGCATTGAATGAGCTGCTATTTCCTCCTGCACAGAGCCAAAGTGCCTTGCCCACCTTCCCAAAAGAGGYTGTTCTAATTTTCATCATGCCACAGATTTATGCCAAGTTATTTTGCATCCCTTGACACAATGAGCCTACATATTAAAAAAAAAAAAAAAATCAACTACGCAAATAGACTTTTCTCAGATGCAGTGAAACAATCCAGGATTTCTGAAGCAGGAAATTCCCATGCAGTGTGCCAGTGCGGTCAGGGACGGGTTTGTGCTGTCTCCTCCTGTCCCCAGGCCAATGATCACCCAAATGCTCTCATGGCATTTACCCCATTGCATTTTTGGTAGTGGGAAGCAGAAAGGAAGGGCAGAGCACCATCCTAAAAGTGCAGGATTTTTCCAGGAAAGAGTCATTGTCACCCCCAGAAATAGCCTGTGTCACTGCTCATGTCTCACCTTCCTCACCCTCCAGTTAATGGTTTTGTGAAAGTACTTGATCTCATTCCTCAGTCCCGTGATTCTCGAAAAATGTTGTGAAATTAAGGGTACGTTTAAGCATTTTCCCAGAAAGGAGTCACAGTAAGGGATTGGAGAACACCAGCAGAACTTGTAAAGGGGCCTCGCTGCAACGTAGCACACAGCTCTCAAAGCCATGGTTAGACCAACAACTATCTTCAAGATTACCTCTCATTTAAATGACCCTGGTGGATGCCCTTTATCCTTGGCTTCATAAGAAAGACACGGGCCCATGTTGGAATTAGACATGCTGAGACACCAATATGCTGATATTTGAGCAAAAATGTCTGCTGTTTTGATGCGATTCCTCCTCTGAATAATGTCTTGCATTTGAGTAGCATTTGAAAAATCCTGCTGGTTCAGGATAATAGTCCAGTCGTGTGCAATGCTTGAAATACTCCAGATCACTGCAATATGTGTGATCACTCAGCATTTAGTGGCTCTGCCTCTTTCTGGGCTGGGTAAATGACAGAAAAGTGAAGCAGTAGACATGCCAGTCTGATTAGAACAGCAACCTAGCCGACAATTTAATTTTATTCCTTTTCTGAACCAGCCATTATTGCAATGCTTTCTGACATGGTTCTCTAATAAAACATCATCCTTAGAAGAGGTACATATTTCTATTTTATTTTTATGTTTGTACACAGATTAAAGCCTGATCCCCATTGACTGCAACCTATAATTGAATCAAGGATTGTGCCACTGTTGTGGAGAGTAAGGGTGGCCCTTCAGTGGTTTATGGGCATGAGTAGCTGAATTGGAGATTAAATTCCTTCTTTGATCTTCTGTCGATGACCATGAATTTTCTGTTGATAATATATGTGAAAAGGAAAATAAAACATATAACTGAGAATAGAAAAGCTGTGCAGGAAAAGAGCTTAGCCAAGAATCAAAGATTCTTACACTCTCATCGTGGGAGATTTTAATGCAAGCCCACTGGTTGAAATTTTGGAAGATTTTAGTGGAAAGATATTTTAAATATATTATTCAAGAAAACTGCTAAAATTTTTGGGGGTAGGTCATCAGAACTAAGTAGGTGTTGTAAACTGCTTTGTTAGTCTTTTATCTTTGGAAGTCTCAGCACGACTCTGAATGAGGAAAAAATCTTCTTTTCCAGCTCTTTACATGCGAGTCACAGTTTTCTTACTGGGTTTGCAAGTATCCCCAGTCTCAAAGCACTAGTGCACAGCTGCCACTACATATGTGCTGCTGAAAACTAAAACTTGCTGAAATAACCATTCCCAGTGCTTGAAGAGTATGTGTTTTAGGCGTTGCTTGATGCTTCTTGTTTCTTTAGGGAGTATGAAGTCATTGCCAAAAACAGCAGCAACATCAAAATCTMAGGGGTGGTGTCGAGTTTTGTTGTCCTCTCCCATCCCCACCTCTGTCTCCAGCAATASGAAGAGCTATGACAAACTGCTTGCATCTTAAGTTTTCTTCCAGGGAAAGTGACTGGACTGTCATTTCTACAGAATTCAAATGCTGGATATGAGATTGGTAAACTTGTAATACCTAGAGGTGGGAAAAAACAAAAAGGACTATATAGAARTAGATAGGAGTAAAATGCTAAGAAATAAAACCAAGGAACTTACAGTTTTTATTTTTCTACTTCTATGTAAAAAAGAAGTGCGTACAAGATAATCCGACAGGATCAATTGTACATATAGGTAAAATCAAATAAGCCATATTGTGAGCTTGAGAAGCAGTTCTTTCTTTGATTTCTTTTCTTTTTAACTCCCGCAAGATAAACAGACACAGTTTGGTTACTTGTCTGATGCAAATCAGTGTAATTGATGAAACCTACTGCATTGTTTTTTTCCTTTCCCTGGATCTGTTTCTCAGTTGAGTTTGACCCACTGTAAAGGGTGCTCCGAAAGACGGAGTCAGTAGCATTTTGTGAAACCTTTTCCCCCTTGAACTTCATTATCCTGAGTTGTGCCAGGCAGTAAGAAACACTCAGTGTCGGAACTGAGATACAGAAAGCATTCCTGTTCCAAACAGAGCAAAACAAAGCCAAAATAGAACACATTATTTTTTGGTATTTTTTCTGGATGGATCTGAGGCCTTATTTTGGCACTGAGCTAGAAGTGGGAAGATGTTTTATGTTAGTGCACAATGACCTTAACAAACATAGGAGGTATTCAGCTGTTTTTGAGAAGGAAGGCTTTTCAATTCACTGCCTAAATATGGCATTTGGAGACTAACTTTAGTCCACAGGTTTGGAAAATTGCCAACAGTGCCTGGCAGACCTAAGCCTGTGCTATTTTCACAATCACTTGCCTTTTCAAACTAAAGATGAAGGGCCAAACTTCAGTGGTTTCAGCAAAGCAATTTTAAGTTGCACCATTAAAAAGGTAGCCAGCAGCGCTTCAGCCTAATTTGAGCTTCGATGGCTTTTGCCTGCGTAATTGCAGCTACGGGAAAGGTGAGAGCAAATTGGAGTAGCCAGCCAGAACTGGTGTCGCATTACACCAGAATTGGTGCAGAATCAGGGCTTTCCCGTGGAAACTTGCCGGCAGGATAGAAACCGGCTCTGTGCATGTACAAGAGCTGGGAAAGTGATCCGACAAATGATGCTCATGCATATTCATGCACATTTTAAAAGGAAGGCATTTATCCATGTCAACATCTCATTTAGTTTCTCATTCTGCCAAGAAGCAATCACACACTGTCTCATCTGTGAGCAGTTTAAGGTAACTTTCAGAAATGATGGTAGCTGTTAAAAACCCTATTCTCTCATGGAGGTTAAATCTGCACACCAGTCTTCCTGATGCTTATTCCTTTAAATCAATAAATAATATGATGTAAAGAACCTGCCCAGGGTATCTCTCCTGAACTTCTTCCATCCACAATATTGTCTGCAGATCTCATGGGAACATTTCTTCCTCCGTTAGTCACCTGGAAACAGCAAGTGTTTTGGTTTATTTGAAGACATATTTCCAGTTTTAGCTATAACTGGAGGTGTTATGTCTGCCAGATATCAGGGAGATTTAGAGTTTCCTGAATCTCAGAAGTACGCCAGCTTAATTCTGGGTTGCAGATGAGCATTAATCCTTTCTTTTTATGTGGACTAATAAATGTATCTCTCCTACTGACTGTGAATTTACAGTTTTGTGTGCAGTTGGCTTGGTTTTCTTCACGCAAATATGTCCACTGAATATTTCCAGCACTTAGGGGAATGGTTGCCCATGTCAGACACTGAAAGCTGACCGAAGGCAGCAGAAACTTCTAATGGCATAATCTTTCACTGCTTTTCTCTCTCCTAAAGCAGACCTCAAAGTTGTGAGAAGCTTTAGACTGGCAGCAAATCCAGCTTTTGTCAGGACCATGCAAACTGGCTCTTTCTCAGCAGTCTGGAAAAGAGATCAGTATTTTCTCAAACCTGGTTATCTGAAGACAGTGTGCTCTAAGATTTATCTGCAACAAGCTTCATTTGGCTCTTGGGACTATATAACATGAGTGGCTTCTAGTTAGAGACACATCTTTTGTATCCTACACCTGGATTCAGCACTGATGTTGATGTTCATTGCTGGTCAGAAAAATACTTTCAATTTTTCATATCAAGCTATAAGCTACTGCACATTTAATAATAAATAAAAATAATTTAAAAGAGACCAGAGAGAGAGATAGAGAAAAAGAAAGAAGTTATCTCAGTAGGCAAACTATAACATATTTCAAGGTTACTGCTGTATAATTAATGGCGTTGCCAAATAGAGCTGAAAGTGTAGAGTCTGCAAATGGCTAATAACAAGGATTAGATATGCACTCTGTCCTTCATTCATGTTCTTATGGTTTCTTGTGTGCCTAATTGAAATCAGGAGTGTTTTTTCCCATATGGTTGTGTCAGATTTGGTTTTGATTAGTGACATACATTGATTGTGCCCTGTGGAAAAAACCTTTTAGTGTGTATTTCTAGGAAAAAAAAAAAAAAAAAAGAAAAAAGAAAGAGAGAGAGGAGGAAAGAAAAACTTGCCTTTTTTTTTTTTTTATGATCAAAATTGCAATAGGATATGTTAAGTAGGAAAACTGGGAAAAATACTTTGTGATGGGATGATTGGCACATTGCCCCTGTGCACTTTTACCTTCCTAGGATTGTTCTCAGTAAGCTTTTACTGATGGGATATATTTCATATACTGCAGAAACCTGTTAAAGATATCAAGCTTGCTTCTAAAGTGGGCTATTGTTTTATAACATGGAAACAAATGCTGGAAAACACTTCTAGATGAATCCTTCTGGCACCAGATTATTTCATGATGCCAAAACTGGCTTTAGCAGGTAGGTCAGGTGTGCAGTCCAACGCCTGGAGGTTATGCTTTTAAACTCTATCAAAATAATTTTGGATTAATTGCCTTTCTGTGAGGAGCAAAGGCTATTTATCATGTCTCTTAAAAAAAAAAAAAAAGAAAAGAAAAAGATCAGGCTGAACATCTCTAATCTCCTCCTAACCTTGCCCAGTAAACAGCAAAGCACTGGCTCCATGTGCATCTTTGAAGCCAGTCTTTAATTACACCTCTGCCTGTCTACATGAACCGGGGTTTGCTTTGCCAAAGCCTCGCGGAGCAGCTCGGGCCACTGACCTGCACGTAGCAGCGGATTTCTCCCTGAAGTGAGTATTGACGAGCCGAAAAGTTCAGTGAACAGGAAAATTCTGCTGCTTTTATTGCCAGCGTGACAGGTTACTTTATTACCATGCCTTTCGCAGCAATTTAGCAGTTACCCTGGTAACGGATGCAGTGAGGTAATGGGATCAGAGGCAGGGGAGGGGAGGCAAGGCGGGCAGCAGCGAGAGGAAACCATCTGCTAGCTCCTGCTCCCAGTGCTGTGTGCTCCCACACAGCCCCCGGCCATCCGCGCGCGCTCTCATGGAAACGAGGCGGGTTAAACCTCAGGCCTACCCTATTTAGCCGCACTCAGGTGATTTGTCTTTCTAATTCCATTGGAATAATCATCGGGATTTGTTTCTGATTAATTAACTAACCTTTTGGTAAAAAGATTAGATAACGAAATTGCTGCCTATTCAGAGATAATGAGATTTTTATTACTCTGTCAAAAGGAAAAAGGGGGGGGGGGGCGGAAAATACATTTATGTGTCACCAACCACCATGCTAAGGGAGGGGAGTAAAGATTTAAATCTTTATGGCAGACATTTATTTTCCTCTGCAGATTAGGTGTGTGTTTAATTCCATGGGTGCACATCGTCGTTTTTAAAACATTTCATAAGAGCTTTTAAAATACGAAATTAAGCAATAAACAAATGCAAGCTGGGAGATGTGTTTGGCATAAATTTGTTTCAAAAAATGCCTCCTAATGGAAGACAAACACTTGAAGATCCAGAAATCCACCTGTACTATGTGGGTGTATTTATATAAGTGCAAGAGTGTGAAGAAAGCAGTAAAATCTCAGCACAAGCACTTTGGAATGACGTATGTAAATAGGCTGCTATTATATCTTATAGCATGGGCATGTTGGATACAAGAGCTGGAGAAATGTCATGCATGCTTATGCACTTTACCTGTGTGTGTGTAAAATGCCACAGCAAGGCCTATGAAGGACGATATAATTAAGTGACGGGTAACAGTAAAGCACCGTCTTTATAGTCTGCTCAAGGAAGGCTCCTTGAGAAGACGTAGCTGCCACGTTCTGTGAATTGCCCTGGCCAGCACCATGCTGCATGAACAGGCTAGATGGGATGAGCTGCCAGTCCCATTCCCTTGGCTTCCCACTTCTCCTCAGTTATCCCAAGTAATAGCAGACTTCAAAACTTCTTAGAACTTGCTACATCCAGTTGGAAATCACCACGAACAGAGTAAGGACAGGTGGGATCATTTTTCTTTGATTCAGGGTCATGGTGGACTTCCAAGTTAGCTCTGCGTGGACCAGTGAACCCGCACAGAAACCCTTTAATTGGATGCAYGTGACGTGGCTGTGGGTGTCTGGGAAGCTCCTGCACCATGTGCCGTGCTCTGGTGTAAACATGGACTGGTAGTGATGGAGATGCAGTGAAAGGACCGCACTGACCGGGTCACTAATGTCCTGCGGGGTTGCGTGTTGCCCGCAGAGCCACGTGCTGTGCTCTCTTTCAAGCCACCAATTTATGATCTGGTAGTAATCATGAGAAAAAGTCTCGATTAGGGTGTTTGCTGTCCTGCGTGCAATGCAGTGAGAAACCACAGGCGACAGCACCGTGTTTTGCTGAAGCAGAGTTAACGAAGGCCCCCTTGGGTTGGAAATGACTGCTGCCGTTCTGCTCTGCGTGAATGCCGTGTCATTTCCCTGACAAAGAAGGCAAACAAAAGCATCTCCTAACACCAAAAGAAAATGGTTTCCCTACCCTACTCTCTACCAGAAAATTCTTACTACAGACTCCTGACCTTTGATAACCGAGGTCCCTTGAAAGGCAAGCACGCGTTTTTGGCTTAGCCCCACATAAAAAGCTTTTGCTCTCCCTCTCTCCATTCCCCACTGTGAAGTTTAGTTTTAGTATCAGTAATTATTGTTAAAATTAACAAAATGTTATTGAATGATCTCAGTTRAGGAGAATAAGTATATTTTTCATTTTTTCCAAATGATGACATCTGCAGCTCTACATTTTCATGAAATGACTATACTTAACAAAAACATTACTTCATTTTCGTGGTATTTCTTTTGTGCCTAGGAGCAACCCTGTAATTGTTCACTTCAATTACAACATTACTATTTTAAACTGAAACCCATTTTATCTGCATGCCAGCTTTTTATTTGTTTTACCAACTATATCTATTTCCATTACTGCAAGGCTGATGGTTTGTCTCAAGAGGAAATCAAATCCATTAATTCAGAAATTTCAAGCACGGCTGCCTCTGCCATAAGCAGCATTTCTTATGCTAATAGCAAATGTGCTGAGACTGAAAAGAACTGACACAGGTCTGTTTTTTATCATAACTTAAGCATTTATGTAAAAAGGCAAATCTAATAGTACTAGGAAACTGTAAGTGTTATTATATATAATTTACTTTATTGAGCTCTGCATAGGGCTCTGGTTTGTGTGACTGTGGTTTAAATCACGTTGGTTTTGATTTTGACTTCCTTCATATTTGGGTCTGATTTTGATCTTGGTTTCCTGACATAAATCTGCCATTGTTCATCTGAAAACAATAGAATTATTTGAAATTTATAAGAGACAAATGAAGATCCAAATCTGTTCATTCAGCTGAAGGTGAAGTACCACAGCAGATTAAAGTAGCTTTAGAGTGTGTTCATATGGAAAATGTATTACAGACGTTAGATGTCTCTTTTCTGCGGAAAACATCTGTTTCAAAGGTAATGTAGGTATTTCCAGGAAGCTGCACCTTCCCAAAATTACACAGATATAAATGCAACCCCCCCACACTGCCTCCGCCTTCAATGCACTTTGTTCTGTTGCATCACATGGGTTGTGTTCAATTAGATAGCTTAACAAGATAAACTCTGACTTTGACCCAGAAAAAACAAACCAGATGGCTGCTGAGTACTATATAAGCTTTTTCAGGCTTCGTGACCTGTTTATGTCAATGAAAAGTGCAAGGTACCCCTGTCATGAGATCTGAATTAGTTTCTGAGTTTTTTTTTTCTTGGTTATTTTTTCTTTTTTTTTTTCTTTTTTTAATATATGTGTGTACAGACACATCGTGTAGAAAACAGTCTACCATTTTGGCCCTTCATTTTCACAGAAAAACTCTTTAGTGCTGTAAATCAGATCTCATTGGGAGATCTTATACACTGGCCGCTGATAAGCTGTTGAGAAGTAGACAGGGCTTTTAGGAATTGCTGAACCATGAAGCTGACCTGCTTAGTGTTTTGTTGTAGGCTATTAAGTCCAGGATTGGTGTTTAAAGATGATTCGGGTTTTTTTCGTCCTTTGAACTGGTTAAGCAACTCTACCCTCAGCTCATTATTTAGTTGATTAAAATAAAAATTAGAATGAGAAGGCTACTGTTTGAGAAGTCTACCTTCACCCATCAAATTAATGAGAGTGACTTGCGCTGGTGTAGTTTATGGGCTTGAGCAATTTGACACTAATTTTGCAGCTAAGAAAAGCTTTGCTAACTGTATACACCACTCTGCTTTGGTGGCAGTGAAATGGGGTTGGCCTATCCAAAAACAAGCTCTGAGTCTTTTATAAACAGGCATTAGTTGGTTGACTTGTTGTAAATGGATCCTGCTTGGGTAACGCTACTTCTTCTCAGAAGTATGTTGACAATTGTATGCCAGAAGAGCCTGGGAAAAGATTATATTTCAGCTGGAATGTCCTTTTGTTTTCCTAGATTTTTCAAGTGCTATAAATATGTTTTGCACTATACCTGTTACTCCCTGTTTAGGAATGTGCTGGTTCCTTGCATAGACCTTTCATTCTGGGAGAGAAATTAAATGTGCTGTTTTACTTTTCCTGTGTTTGACGAGTGTTAACAAGTCCAGCGTTTGAGAAAACCCAAACCAAATCAGGCTCTATAGCTGTCAATGCAGAGTTAAGGAGAAGCCACCTGATGAGCAAAGTTCACTAGGGCTTGATTTCATTGTGTGACTGAAAGAAAAAGAGAGAGAAGGAGGCTCACATGCATACACATGGCAGTAAACCCCATTGAATCCCATTCATGAAATAAAATTGTAATGATTTCCATGCACATTTGTACATACATGAGTATATACATTGGCATATGTTCCAGGTTCCACACGGTGTGAACTTTAAGGCATAATTAATTCACATTTTAGGAGGGGAAGAAAAATACTTAAAAATAGAGCTGTCTATATGCAAAATGCACAGCCAGTTTTTAGTTCAGTTAGATGTATTTCTATGACAAGAGTGTGTTTTTTATTTAGAGCTCCAGTGTCAGCACAGCTCCTGTTGAGGCTGTTTCACGTGATCACTCTGTTTATTTGAGGGCTCCTAGTGTGATCTGAAGTGCTTAAATTTCTATTTTTGCAGTCTCATCTTTAAAAAGACATGGGGTTGTCTTGTCTCATTTTTATCCTAGTTTAAATGAAGAGGTGGGAGAAGCAAATGATTACAAAACAGTAGAGCATCTCGTATTGAAATGAAAAAGGAATTCATATGTRTATGGCTACATATATACTCAAGCACTTATGTTTAGGTTTGTTTTCTAGAAGAAGTACAAATCACTGCATAACATTTTCCCCACTTCTGCTAGCCTACTCTTTCTCACTTTAATTACTTATTTATTACTTTTAATGCAGATCAAGGATCAAATTGAAATCTCAATCTCAACATCCTGTCCAGACAAGAAGTTCAGCATTGGTTCTCCTTATAAATTTGACAGATGTGATGGAACAGTTTGCGTTTCTCTGCATTCTGGGTAAGGAAAATGTCTTTTCCTTGCTCTGTTTTATAGGCTCCCATTTCACTACAAGCTTTATGTGTGCATTCAGGCTTATGATGATGAGCAAGCTTATAAGGCAGTGTGAGAACAAGCTTGGAGGGCCTTTTTCACTTTTTTTTTTTTTTTTTTAATCAAGGTTCACACAGCTCTGCTGCTCAGTTTGCTGCTCTTTCTGATCTGTGAAACAGTAAAATAATAACACTAATAGAACTGAACAGTATTTTAGTGCTATGGGACCTCTTCCACACTGCCTGGTAAAAAAAGGAACATTGTGGTTTATTATTGTGAAATCACATGGGGCTACTGCAGGGAAATCTAGATTATTTCCATAGTAATTACAGGTTTCTGGCACTGTAGCTATAAATAATTATGTGAGTACCACGTAAACTACCTGCCCTTAGAATAGTAGCAGTTTCTTAAAATAATTATTTCCAGTTTAGTTACTATATTCCCCCATTAATCATCTGCCTTCTAACCAATGTTTGCTGTTTCAGAAGTGAGCCATTTAATCAGAAATGCAATTTTATATGCATTTTGTATAATTTAAGTTAGATAAAGGATAATGAGACTTCCTGACACCTTTTCATTATGCTCTGCAAAACAGCAATGCAGTTTGCAACTCAGAGATTTCCCTAAAGCCACTCATAAAACCACTGCGTACGTAAAGGCTCTGAAGCCACTGGGTGCCATTCAGCTCATAATTTCAGTTGTGTAAAAGAGATATATGCAGTACTGGTCATCCACTTACTGGAAAAAATAAAAAATAAATAAAATAAATAAAAGARGCAGTTATTTCTTACAGGAGATCATTTTTCTGTATTTCTGTGCCCTGTTTGTGCCTGAAGCCAGAATAATAAGCCTACAGTAGAAAGCAAATTACATTTGGTGGGAAACCCCCCTTCCATATCACCTGGTCTGACTGAAGTGGCCCCCAACTCCGACAGCTTTAGGAGGCCTAAGTGTGACCTTCCCCTGCTCAAGACAAACTAAAATAACATCTTCCCAATGCCTTTGTCCCAGGAAAAGGTTTGTATTTCTCCTTACTCTGACCTCTGGAGCACATAAAATATTTCTCCCATCTAGCTACAATTTCAGATAAGGAGTGCAGGAGGATATCAGTTTGCTCAGTTGGTCAGCAGTGGCTAGTCAACTGTAAAGCTATTTACACAATATCTTAAGGGTCTGTTCTCAGATCAGTGCACAAACAGAATTCTCATTAACAGTAATAGAAGTTATGTGCGGGCATGGAAGTAAAGAAACTCCCTAATTAGGAAGAATGAAAGCTCCAACTGTTAGGGTTGTGAAAGGCAGTGGTGCCCATGGTTACCTTGAAATAAAAATGAACCTTGGAACTGAAAATGAAACATTAAACTCTCATAAAATGGGGCAAGAGAGACTTGAGTTTAGAGTGTTTTGCGGCCTCACATGTGACCTCTTCATGAAAATGTGTGCAGATTTGCTTATCTTGCATATATGAAAATATATGCTTTATGAACATCTACTTTACAAGCTGCATTGGAAAAAATACATATGTATGGACCTGAATATGTCTTCTGTGGTAAAAGCAAAAAGAATAAAACCTAGGGAAGTTTTGTTTGGATCTTGAGAGTTCCCATGCTGTTGAYGGTAGTCTCCTGGTTCTGCTGGCAACCCTGATGGATATAATGCCTTTTGTAAAATCACCAAGCATCGCCTTAAAGTTAAATCTGTTTATCTGTTTTTATGGGGCAATTCATTTCAGCATGTTCTCCAGAGTATTACTTCTCCAAGGTTGCTGATGTATGATTTGTTAAACTACTTAAGGCCGTTTTAAAATATTTTAGCTTAAATAGTTCTTTTCCCTCTATAGTTTTGATGAGTTACTTACAGAGTAAGAAAAGTATTTATACAATACAGGTTTTGATGCTAGAATTAAGAAAGACAATTGCTTTTCAGCATTCTCTGTTAAGACTATTTCTAGTCTTAGAATAGGTAGGACTCTTCCTGCTTCTTTTGGCAAGACCATTTCTACTGCCAACCTAGAAAAGCTTTTCACAAAACCACTCTAGAAGACTGAATTAATTTTGCTAAAATAATATTCTTTGCACATGTGTAGCCAGAATTGTTTTCCAGATGAGGTCCCACCACTGTTTTGTAGATTAAAAATATTAATACTTCACTTGCTCTGCTAAATTATGTTTGAACCCCCCTAGGTTTTATCCTACTTTGTTGCACAACCGTTTTATTTGAAGGCTTATATTCACTCTATTTTTGTGTAAATACTTATATCTATTATTTTCATTTCACATGTTTACAACTGATGATCCTTCAGATTACAGCAGAAATTCTTGTTGCTTCTCTGTAAGTGCATGACCTTGACTGCTGTGTCCCTTTTCTTTTGATAATTAGTCCTCGGAGTAATCCAGTTTRTTCACAATCCTCTTGTGCAATAATGTATGCTTCCTAATTTCACCCTTTTCAGGGGATGCGCTCCAGCTTGGAATATATGGCATGGTATACTGTAGCAACATTATTAGCCATACTAGTAAATGAAAGCAGATTGTTTACTGCCTGGTGAAGCCCAGGTAGCTTGTCCTGGGAAGCTTGTCCTTTCAAACAACTTACASACATTTCCCTCTGAGCAGTATTCCAGTATCCTTACAACTATTGCTTCCTTCCCAGCTCTTTTATTTTCATGAATAATTATCCACACAGGATGTATTGCATCTCCTTGGAATTGCTGAATTTGCTTATGAACTGTCAAAATTTACACTGAGGTACTTGAAATTGATCAGACTATCAGCAAAATCTCATTTTTGAATATAGGTTGTAAGTGTTAATGTGAATATTGATTGATGAATTTGATTATCCGAATATTTTGAATCTGAACTATTCTTTTTATTGTTATGTTCTTTCACTGCCTGAAATTCATAGAATCATTTCCTGTGCAAATGTTACTACTACACATTTGAAAAATCTTCATCAATACTCACTTAAGTTATTCTTTATCAGTACAAGCTACTGAAAGAAATTTGTTTTGTTGTACTAGATTTTCTAGATTGTCTGCAGAAAGCACAAAACTAAATGTTTAGAAAGTCAAGTGAAATTTTCATTAAAAGTTGTCTATAAAGGCTTGTTAATATTAATAGTATTAATTTCACCACTTTCAAGCCACTAAYGGCAATAATATGAGTTAACCTCTGTAGAAAAGCTTCAGCTATGTTATATCTAGCACTAATCAAATTTGAACAAACATCAATTTTTTTACATAATTTTCCTATTTTTTTTCCCTGCTTCCATCCACATGCCTAAAATTCTGAGGATGTCAAAAAGAGTTGAGTGCATAAAGCTTATCTGAATAGTATCTACATAAGAAGTTTGTGATGAATGACTTACCAAAATAACCTTAAATTTATCTTGAAGTTTGGAAAATGTTAGGCTTCAAAACAACAGTTGGTGGTGATTTTGAATGAAGTTGATTGTGTATTCCTACAAGGTTGTGGGGGAAAAAAGATCAATCTGAACAAAATTGACCATGGGAAATTACGAAGGCAAAGAAATCAAGGTTTTCAGATGAATTACAAAGGTTTATCCTGACAAAAATAAATCTTACAGTCTGATGGGAAAGGTAAATGTGACCAAATGATGGCTAGGGACTATTTTATGAGAGCACAGGAGGGGAGKTATTTTGCATAGTTGGGATCCCATCAGCAGTTCTGGGTTAATATGACTTTCTATGGAGACCTTTGGGATAACATGGGGCTCRCTGTCTACCTTTGGTTTATTTATTTATGTATTTTGGTGTGCATCGTCTCTGACTTTATTAAGGACAGTTTGAGAGGGAAGTTAAGTACATTAAATTGAGGGATCGTGTTTGGGAAATCATGAAAAGAACTGCCTAAATGCTGACTCCAGAATATTTTGACTTCAGAAGCAGCTGAGTAATTAGCAAAGGTGATGGACTTCAGGATCCAACTGGAGGCAAAGACATTTATTTTTTGGGATACTTCTAAGGAAGAGATTGWTTTGGGAAAAAATAATAAGCACAGTGATCTTGTAGTAGTTTTCTAAARAAAGCTTTTGAAAGAAAAAAAAAACAGACCTTGGACAATAAGAGTAAAATTGTTAATCAAAACATTTGCCTTTCTTTGTTACAGAATGAAATGGATATGACTATATCTGTCCCTTAGTAGTATCATTCTGGAATCAAGAGTGGATATAGCTTGCTATATATTTGAATTTGCTTTCTCTACTGCTCTTTAAAGATCTTTAAAAAATAGATTATTCCCAATGTAGCAAAGCGTTTTTTATTTTTTTAGGGAAAGTACTTCTCAAATCTTTAAATCTCTATTCCTTGAACCACCAACCTAGGTTTGCTTTGATATTACAACTGAACAAAACCTTTATAGATAAACCTAGGAGTCACACGTGCCTGGGGATTCTTAATACATTCCTGGTRCCTCCCCGGGTTCTTAATCAATATAGAGATTGACCAGGGAAAAACAGATTGTCAGAAAGTGGAGGAGGAGCTATTTAAGCATCCAAGGGGAATAAATAAATACTAAATCAATGCTTTCTATTTTATACTCTTTGATTATACCACAGGTCTTTTATATTTAATTAGAGGGTAGAATCATCATTTATCAATTTATGATTCATTTAGGAGACTTATCGTTTGTGTTCCCTTAGCCTCCATGGTAAATGAGCCTTACTTCTTTGCTTTAGACTCCTCTGTAAGTAGTCTGAACTTTYTGAGAACTCAACCTTCTCTGCCTTGTCCCCCTTACTCTGCAGCAGCAGAGCCTATAGCTTCACTGCCAGCCATTATTTTTAGTTCTTTAAACTTTACAAGCTAACTTGTTTCTGGGATTTCACCAGCCCTGATCTTGTTAATTGCTCTGAGCAAACAGTGCTTGCTCCATGCTGTTCGTGGCACTTTTAATACTATGTGAGATTAGCATTTCTTAGCCTTTGCAAGAGTTGTTTTTATTCTTTTTTTTTTTTTTTTTTTTTTTTTTTCCTGGAGTGTGACATTCTTGAAAGGAAAGCCATGAGGAAGACCTTTTACAGCTGTTGCTGTGCTCTTCTGTAGTATGGCCTTGAGGAAAATTTTCTTTTTTTTTCCATTCCGTGATCAGAACATATGATAATTATCTCTGAAAGACTCTAGAAATTATGACTAATATAATCAAGTGGCATATTTGCATTTAAGACTTCACTGCTGTGAATATCTCTGTTCTGTAAATATCTGAAGTGGTTGGTAATAAATCAAGATTTTTTTTGTCTTCAAATGAACTGATGAAAGTATTTTAGTCCCTAGTGCTCTAACAAGTTTTACTCTGTGCTCTCTGCTTCTCATGCTGCACTGGTGGTGTCCTGACCCAGCAAAGCTGGAACAATTCCAGCCCTTTCTTAACGTCCTGCATATCATTATGACATGTGTATACTTGTATATGTACGTATAAATTTTAGTAATGCCACAGCACACCCACAAAGCTATACCTCAGTGCATCTTTTGACACCTCCTTGCCAATAATTTGTCAAGACTGTGTATAGTTATTCACACAGCCAAATCTTCTCCGAATGGCAGCCGTTCTTTGCTGTTTTCTTGGTTGCACATTGGCTGAAGTTATGCCCCGTCTTGCCTGGACTTTTTAGTCACCACAGCTCTTTTCTTCAAGACTTAGTTTCCTTCCTTYTGTGAGGCAGGACAAAACAAAATAGTTTAGCGGTGTTGTAGTGAATATGTTCTCACACACTTCTGTGAGTGTTCAGAAGGCTCGAAACTCACAGACCAGACCTAGGACTAGGACTAGGAAAGGAGCAAGGCCAGAATGCTGGTTTAGCCGTGCCACCATTACTGACCTTCACAGCGCACAGATACTTGTGACAGGTACTTATCTCGGTCTCAGCTGTGGTCACCGTGCCTCATATTTAATGAATTGTTAAGCATACACAGTTCTGCACACTGACATGGTGACTCTTGCTTTCTGTTTTTTTTTTCATATCTATGCAACTTCTATAATCTTTTTTTTTTTATCTCACTTTACATGATATTTAATGTGAATAAGCTGATCATCTCATAATCTTTAAACATGCAAAGAGTGTTACCTTTATTCCTGAGCCCAACAGCAGTTATAAGAAAGTGCTGTCTCTACTTCTTTCTCTGTAGGTCTTTAATGTAGTTTTCTATACACAGAAGAAAAAATAGAGGATCTATCATTTGAGCTTTACAACACGCCTTTATCTGGGTCATCAACACTTTAGACTTCAGGAATGACAAGGAGCAACATTAATCTTTCCTCCCTTACATGAACAAGTCACAGCAGTATAGTATGAAATTCTTGTCTGTTTTATTTTATTTTATTTTATTTTATTTTATTTTATTTTATTTTATTTTATTTTATTTTATTTTATTTTATTTTATTTTATTTATTTTTTTAAGAATTCATCATCTACAACTACAGAGAGCACAGTCAAGTACATTTTGGCACATTCTGAGAAATAAAGCTCTATGTCTTTGCAGCTTGCTGTGTTAGGGATCTGCACTCACACGACAGCTGTGAGGGGAGGAAATGTGACCTTTCATTAGCTTTGTTCAGTAATGAGTGAATGAATCTTAATCCTCTGCCTGGAGGCAAAACAAGTTTGGTCCAAGGTAGGAAGGAAGGACTGAAACTTTTATCCTTGAGTTTATTTTTTCTGCAATTTGTAAGTAAGTGAATATCACACTGTATACAGGAAAACATCAGGAGTTTGGCTCAGTGTGTTAGGAATTGTCTCCAGCATATATGTGAATCTTTAGGCACTTCTAAACATGCTGGCTTCATTTGCAGACTAATGGAAGAAAATAGATCTTTATAATTCATTTTTATATTTACTGCATGTGTTGAAATGTAAACAAGGTTTTTCTTTAGTGAAAGTTAGTTTTGGATGGATTTTCAGATGGTGATGTTTCTAAAACATTGCATCTTGTGAATTGGGCGGGAGAGACTAGCCAAAATGTTATCACATTATCCTCAATATCACATTCACACACTGCGAATATGATTCTTTTCCAAGTGTAGTAATTTCTTGTGTGTTAGAATGCAGAGAATAAAAACAACCCTGTATGTATCTAAAATTATATCTTGGTGGTTGATCTTTTTTCAATGAACTAAATGATTGTACATTACCTGTGTACGTAATCTTTCTCTCTGCTAGCCTAGAAGTTGTGAGGGGTTTTGACCTGGTTATAACAAGGCATTATAAGGCACTGGTCAGAAGTATCAAGTATTGTTTTCATATTAGCTACTAATTCTCCACTGATTCACTGCTGGGACTCAGTCTGCCACACATAACTTCTAATAATTATGTTAGGCTGCAACTGTGCATTGAGTGCATAACCTTTTGATAGAACTGACCTGTTCTTTCATATTATTTTTACCAGATAAGCAGGAGATTAAAAGATATCTGAATCAGTTTGCTCTAGCTAGAAATTTTCTATCTGCTAAATGCATAATCAACTCTGTGTAGCTATGCCATTCCTATTAAAGCACATTAGCTTCACTGGAAGTTCAAGCTCACCAAAGCTTACATTTTATTATTATGAAAATCCACCCAAGATTTTGCTAGATCCCTTTATATTTCAGGTAATTCAGCCGTGGGTAAGGGGATCTCCTATAGTTCCTCTTTCCTTGAACAACACTCTTTCTAAGGACAAATGATGGATTTTGTTATAGAGATCAGGAGAGGCCATAGGAATAAAGCATCTAAAACATCTAACACTCAGGTTCAACTTGGACTGCTTCAAGGAAAGATGTTAGGGAATTTTTTCCAATGTGAGAAAAATATAATGAAACAGTGAAAGCTAGGACTTGGCAATGGCAAAATACTACTCATATTTAAAAACCGTATGGAGAGGAACACAAAGTGATCTAATCCAGAAGTTTTAATTCAATACCACGTAAAGACTTGGAAGAGATTTTTGTAGAAAAGTGTAATTTAGGACATGCAGGCAAATGGAAAGAATAAAATACTAAAAAAAAGAATAAAAAACTAAAAATAGTTTTATCAAAAGTAGATTTTTTGAGACTGATCTAGTTTCTTTTTTATACATGTCTTCTTTGACAAAGTGAATGCAGTGCACCTAATCTATCTAAATTTAAGTGTTTCTTAGTGTCCTGCAGTAAATTATAACATAGGATGGAGGTGATGGCAATTAACACAGGAATGATGGGGGGGAAACTCGAACAGTGTGTACTGTTTGAGTACACAACTCAAACTGTGTGTACTACAGCCGAGAATTATCAGGATAGTGACTGGGGTTTTCCTTAAAATATGAAGAATATTATGTGCAATATGGTTGAATTGTAGACAAGTGTACTTGAAAAGTTCTGCAGATGCAAGCTGCAAGGTTTCTGACTGCAAAATAAGGTGTTGTTGCACTTACCGAGGTGACAGAGCTGGGGAACAGGAGGTTTCAAAAGTCAGATTCAAAAGATACATCCTGACCAGAAATTTCTGTGGGAATTCTGCAGGCACATTTGCTGAACGTTCCTGTTGCCACAGGAAGTCCTGGGTGGTCTTGTGAACTGAAGTAAGAGAATGAAATTTAAGGTAGTAAAATGCAAAATCATGTGCTTGGGCACATAACAAGGCTTTTCAATTTGAATTGAGTATGAAGCATATCAATCATGGGATGACTAAGATTTGCTAGCTTGATGTAGTTGTGAAAAAGATTAAGGTGATCCTGGGGAACAGGAGGAAAAGTATTTTAAGTAGACATTGCAAAGTAGCAAGACTATGCTACAAAGTAAGATCTCATCTTACTTTTGTCTACCATTCTGGTCACTTATGCTCAAAAGCCCCTAAACCAGAAAAAGTAGGAAGTCCTAAAATCCTAAGGAAGCTGTAAATTTCTTGCAGGTGGAGGATATTAAAGAGATCATCATGTCTAAACTATGAACCCAAGAAACTGGTGATGGGCAGGGGCAAATGTTTATACTATGTGCTTTTGGAGGTCAGTATCAAGGAGAAAAAAATACTTATTTAAATGAGGAGATAACAAAAACACTAAGTAGAAAGTTATGAACTTGTAATAAAATCCTGAAATTATTTTCACACACTAAAGCAGACTCTTGATAGTTTTAAGACAGGCTTTGAAACAGTCATGGAAAAGAATATAAGAGACAATAATGGTGATCCTTAACTTTGGAATGAAAGCTTATGTTTCATGTAAAAAAAAAAAAGTGCAGATGCTTCAACCAAGTACCTAAAATCATTGTACCATTGTAGATCTGTGCTGTCCACAGGATCTCTGGGGACTGCCATTGGTTATACAGGGGATCTTCTCACTTCTCAACTGACAGCTAAAAATCACCAGTATACTGAAGGGCACCTAAATGGCTCTGAGGACATTTGGGCACTTCCCTCATTGGCATATGATATTTGCTGGTATCCCTAACAGAATCTTGAAAAAAAACTTCATCACCGCTGATCTCCTTTGTTTGAGTCATAATTAAGGATTTTTCTGGTTCCCTTCAGAACCAGAAGGGTTGTCTCTTTTTCTCTCTCTCTTTCTCTCCCCCATTTCTCTCTCTCTCTCTCTCTCTCTCTCTCTTTTTCTTCCTTCTCTGCTCCATATTCCACAATAGATAATTTTGTTTTGTGGAGAATGTATTTTTCTCATTTTGTAACATGTCTGTCTTAGCCACAGACATGGAATGGTTGGTGTTCCCAAGAACAATAAAATTTCTCAGAGTTTAAGCAAAATTTCAAAAAAAGAAGGAATGTTTTCTTCAATAAGACAGCTATGTGGTATTCAAATCATTATGTAGTCATGTATACTTGCATTCTTGTGCTGTGGACATCTTGATATTTGCAGTCCAGATGCCCCTCTTGCTGGATGATGCTTTCAGTGTCAATGGAAAGGCATTCAATTATTTTCTTAGAACTTATTGGCAGATATATTTGTGTCTCAGTATCACACAGATGTTATGTCATTGTCTATCTCTAGATTTTAGTCAAATATTTCGTTTACTGGGTCCTGCCTAAAGTAAGTTCACTAAAGAAATTTGTCAAAAGAGTGGAATGCATATAACACATCCAAGGCTGGATCCCAGAAAGTTCTAGGCAAGGGCAAGTGGTGGAGGAAAAAAAAAGCTACCAGATTACTACTACTTTTGAGACCTTAATTTAGAAAAGCAGCTCTTGCACCTTCATATTATTAATGCCTACTTCATAGAATAAAAATATCATAGCGTCCTTAAGGTTGGAAGAGGTCATCTAGTCGAAACCCTCTGCTCTAGCAGGCTCACTTAGAGTGTGTGAAACAGGGCTATGTCCAAGTGAGTCTTGAAGATCTCCAGAGAAAGAGACTCCACAACCTCCCTGGGCAGCCTGTGCCAGGGCTCTGTCACTCTTGCTCTTAAGAATTTTTTCTGTAAGTCCATGTGGAACTTTTGGTGCTTCCGTTTGTGGCTGTTTCCTCTAGTCCTATCAGTGRCCACCACTGAAGAGAGGCTGACCCCCTCCCTCCCTTGAGGTATTTATAGACACTGATGAGGTCCCCCCTCAGCCTTCTCTTCTCCAGGCTGAACAGGCCCAGCTCCCTCAGCCTTTGCTCACAGGGCAGATGTTCCAGGCCCCTGATCATCCTCGCAGCCCTGCGCTGGACTCTCTCCAGCAGCTCCACATCCCTCTTGTCCTGGGGAGCCCACAACTGGACACAATACCCCAGATGTGGCCTCACCAGGACTGTGTATAGGGGGATGATCATTTGCCTTGACCTGCTGGAGACGCTCTTCTTAATGCACCCCAGGATCCCATTGGCCTTCTTAGCCACGAGGGTACACTTCTGCCTCATGGTCATCTTGTCATYCATGATGACACCCAGATCCCTCRCTGTGGGGCTGCTCTCCAGAAGGTCAACCCCTAATCTGTACTGGTGTCCGGGATTATTCCTCCCCAAGTGCAGGTCCCTGCACTTGCCCTTGTTGAACTTCGTGAGGTTTCTCACCGCCCAGTCCTCCAGTCTGTCCAGGTCCCTCTGGATGGCAGCACAGCCCTCTGGGGTATCAGCTACTCCTCCCAGTTTGGTATCATCAGCAAACTTGCTGAGGGAGCACTCCGTCCCTTCATCCATGTCATTAATGTATAAATTGCACAGGACTGGATCAAAGACTGACTGCTGAAGGACACTCCTAACTACAGGCCTTGAATTGGACTCAGCACCACTGATCACCACCCTCTGAGCTCTGCCATGCAGACGGTTCTCAATCCACYTCACCGTCCACTCATCTATCGCACACCTTTGGAGCTTGCCCAGGAGCATGCTGTGAGGGATGATGTTAAAAGCCTTGCTGAAATCCAGATAGACGACATCTACCTCTCTACCCTCATCTATCCAGCTTGTCATTCCATCATAAAACGTTATCAGGTTAGTCAAACATGATTTCCCGTGGTGAATCCATGCTGTCTATTCCTGAGCACCTTCTTGTCCTTCACATGTTTGGAGACACAGCCAGGACAAACTGTCATTTTTCCAGGGATGGAGGTGAGGGTGACTGGCCTGTATTTGCCTGGGTCCTCCTTCTTGCCCTTTTGCAAGACTATCTTTCTTCCAGACCTCAGGCACCTCCCCTGTTCTCCAGGACCTTTCAAAGATGATAACGAGTGGCTCGGCTCTGATATCCACCAGTTCACTCAACACTCTGGGGTGCATCCCATCAGGATCCATGGATGTGTGGGTATCAAGCTTCCCTAAGTGCTCTCTGACGCAATCTTCCTGTGTCTGGGGCAGGTCATCCTCTCTCCAGGCTTCTTCTCTTGTCCCTAAGGTCTGAGATTCCAGAGGGCTACCCTTGATAAAAACTGAAGCAAAGAAAGCATTCAGCAGCTCTGCTTTTTCTTTCTTTTCCATAACCAGAGCATCCATCCACTTCACCAGCAGACCAATGTTCTCCGTAATCTTCCTTTTGCCATTGGCATATCTGAAGAAGCAAACTTATCTACACTCAGGACAGACCTTTGCTTCTCTCCCTTTCCCACCTCCCCTTTTCTGTCTTCATCCATATATTTTGGAAATAGAGGGGGTTTTCTCTCTCATATGAAACAGCTGTTTCCCACATAACTCTTCCATGACACAAAGAGCAGTTAAGCAGGAGTTATGCAAATAGATCGATCACATCCAAGATGCAGTGGTCTAAACCACAGCACCATATGTCTCGTTGATATAACGCTTCATTCTAGTGATGTGAATACAGTTTCTGAATCATAAGGAAAAATTATAGCTTCTCTAATGCATAGTGTGGTTACGCATTTCATCATGAGTATGCAAAGGTCATGTGAACTTTATGTTTTTGTTCCAGCATGTTGTATTTTGGATTCACTCCCTCACTAATAAAAATGGGAATATATCAACATGACTGCCACCAATTTGAGTCTAAAACTGATACAGTTTGTTTTTGCTTGTAGAGTATATGTTCTCGCTTTAGTGTTGAAAGAGCTAACATGGGATGATTGATAACTGAAAAATAGCATTTCCAAATATAAAAGATATAAGTTCTTTCTACATACGGTCAACTGGCAAGAGGAAAAAATGTAATTACACTGGGTCTTATTTCTTCAAGACTTAAGTTATTACTCTCAATAATCTTAAATATGTCAAAACAACAAAGACAGGATATTTAGAAGTACAGATACTTAGATTTACTTGCAGAATACTTGCCTAGAAATAACCCTGCAACCTTGGAAGAGCTTGCAAATGGAATTCTTAGGATTCYAGTTTGTTGACAGTGCCAGGAATGATACTGCAATAACCCTCCTAACCTTTCTATAGTTTCTCTTGGAGCAGAATTGAAAAGGGACAAAAGTCAAGGGAACATAGAATTTTAACATTAAAAAAAAAAAAAAGAAAAAAAAAAAGAAAGGCTGGTTTGTTTTCAAATAGAAATTGAGAGTAGGCCTTGTAAGTCAGGACTAATCAATCCGTCCTTTTTCATAGCAACATCTTTATGATGCAGGTATCTGAGCCTTTTCTGATATGTGAAACAAAATGAGCTACAATGAATTTTAATTCTAATTTTAACTTTCCTAAGTTTTCCTTTCTTAATTCTTCTCTCACAAAAGTAGGCTTGACTCTCTTAAACTCATTCAAGTTTATCTTGGCTGAGGTTAAATTGTCACGTTAAAAATTCATCTTTTTAATCCCCAAATCATCTTGTAGATACCACATTATGACTCTTAAAAATATTTAAAATGATTTAACTTGAAATATTTTAAGCATCAATGTAATAACATATTTTACTACTTCCCTCTTCACTTCGTTTTGAAATGTTTGCAGCGAAGTAACTTCAGAAGTTTTCATCTAGAAGGACTTAGGGTTTACTTGTTGTGTAACATAATGCACAGGCTATAGTTTTTAATGTCATCCTACGCCACAAGCAAGTGCAACTAATATATGATAAAATGTTAGCACCTTGTTTTTCTCAATAACCCATTTAATGATGGCTAAGGGTAATTTTTGTCATAGAAGTCAGAAGTATGATATCATCTGATGCAGATGTTTTAATGGTACTCCATTTTTTATACAGAACTCTTCTGACTGACAGAAAAAATGTGCAAGAAATAATGCCTAGTGACTCACCCATGCAACACTTGAGAATTATTTTAATGTTGACTAGTAGCAATGTCAGCAGGAAACAAGGAAAACATTCATAAACTATGATGTTTTCAAATATGCCAGACTATTGGGAARCAATGTGTGATTTTGGATTGTGCACACAAGCAGGAGGAGTGATGGAAACRCTGTTCTCCTTTCAGTATGACCCACTAATATTTCTGGTTTGTAACACTATGGTTGAGGCATTATACTCATTTTGCTCTCTACTARACTAGCATTTGCAAGAGCCTGGACTATTTCCAAAAAATTGATCACAGTGAGCGAATATAAGGCAAATCCGACATGAACTTCCTAGACCTATTAATTCGCTTAGTAGTTTGAATGTTTTCCTAAATACTACTTAATATTTTTCAACATTTCTCAAAATGTGCTATTATATTTCTTGAGTACATGATTGGACAGATTTAATTCTAAGATACAAAGTGAGTATTCAAATACGTAGTATTTGAATCTACCTTTCTGTAAGACAATTCTAGGCTACCAATTGCTTTATTTATTTATTTATTTATTTATTTATTTATTTTTGTGATATCTGTCCCTGATTCTTCTATGTGATTTTTCTGAGAGTTCAGAATATTTTTTATTTATATTATTCATTAGTCTTATTTGGACATGTTTATCATTTTACAAATATCCTTTTTTTTTTTTAATTTTTAGAACACTTGTGTTAGCTTATGTATGAATGGTCCAAGGGCTCATTAGGCCAGTTGGCAAGAACTATTAAAAAAAAAAAAAAAAAGGAAAAAAAAGTACAGAACAAAAACATGAAAAGAAAAGTAAATTGAGTGATTTATGTTCCCTGTCACTAAATTCACCTTAGACTCAGATATGGCTAAATTGCTTCTTGTCAACACATACTGTATTATTTCAAGGTTCATCTTTGTGTATAATTAAAATACAGGGTGTTTTTGCTTTAGTGTAATATAATGGAAATAAGTGGAAAATTCCTGTCCTAACACAGTTTATCCTGGACCTCAAACTGTAAGTTTATGAGTAGCTAAGAGATTTCTTTGGCTAGAAAGATATGCAAGGTAGGAGAAGGGAGATATTGCACAGGGAGATCAGTTGGTTTTATATTGTTTAAACTTGTCTCTAAGGAGCTCTACATCCCTCCCTTCCACTACTCTCATCCAGGAAATATTGTCACATGTAAGGTAGAGGAGTAAAATACATTGGAGCAGTAGCTGTACAGCCCAGAACTGTCCACACACAGCTCAGTCCTGGCAGCCTTGCCAGCTGCTGCTCTTCCCACGGGGTCCCCTGTGTTCCCTGTTTAGTATTTTAGTGAAATGAGTTCATGGAGTTATGCTGTCTTACCCCAGCTGTGCCTCTGGCCATAGACTATATAAATACATCAGCAAGAGTAATGAAGAGACATTTTTGCTCGGATGTGTACACACACTTCAAACTCAACAAAAGTGGCAGGAGTGCTGCAGAAGACTGGATTCACCTGAGCTGCCCTCAGGTTTGGAATTTCCACAGTTTTCCTATAACGAGTGTTCAAGAGATGGAAAAGCATCCAGAAAGTCCAATTTCACAGGGTTTATTGTAGGCTCTAACCTTGAGCTTTAGAGGTGTGTTTTCCAGTTTGCTAGAAAGCCCTGGCCTGGAGAGCTCTTGTTCATTTTGACAAAAAGCTGTGGTAGCAGAGCTGAGGTGATTTGAGTTTGACCATCTTTGCTTGTTTTTTTTTAACACAGGCTGCTCTTCTACTGTGAAATTTGAAGACCATTGAAGCATGTTATATCATTATGAAGTTTGTCAGTGTTTAAGTRAAAAAACAGAGGTAATAGTGCTTTTGGAGATCAAAATGCCTAATAGTCCATTTTAAGTGGATTATTTGTATCATTAGGAGGATTTTTAATGAACATACTGGAAAATGGAATTTGGTGGTGAAAGAACATTTACTTAACGGTGATGTACACTTGCAGGTGTACATTTGAGGAGAGATAGTTATTTTTCTGTAATGTGGTAGACAAAAGCATTTGAAGCTTATACAAAAGTCACACAAAGCATTTAAAAATGCTTTTTTTTTTCCCTTGAATGGCTGAAAGGAATCTTACATCTCTTTCATTTTTTCTATATAGCTTTTTTTCCTCCTTCGTTTTAAGTTAAATTACTCCCAGGAAAAGATTTATTCAGTTGCCAGGTGCTTTGCTACATTTTTCAGCCAACATTCAGTATTTAAGCCATGACTTGAATGGACCACCTCTCCAGTATTATGAATGGTAATTTAATCTCCACCCTCAATCAACCATCAGCCCAGAAGCAAAGGTTGCAAATTATGTTGAATTTTACCAAACTATGAATAATTTCCTTTCAGACATACCACTTGTCATTGCTTTAATTCTAATTTCTTTTGTCTTTGGCATGAGAGCTTTTTACTTATTCGGGTCTTTCAAAATGAAAAACAAAATCAGAAGCAAAAAGAACCTACATGGATCGAGTAAAATACAAGTATCAAATTGAAACAAACTATGCTGCGTTATCTGCATCTTTTGTAGGAAGCAGACCACTCAACCATGTGCCTGTAATTCCCAGTGGGAGACAGGCATGTGAAAGGGATAGACCACTTTGATTTAAAATAGACTTAATCAGTTTTGTATCTCAGTAAGCCTTATATATTTGGATTAAGGCAATCTTATTTCTTGAACACATTTTACTTATTACCTAGATAGTTCAGCAGTAAACCTGTGTTCTCCACTTGACCATATAATTTGATTGGGATATTGCCAGGAGATGCATTCTGAACATTATGAGTTTCCAGGTATTAATTGTGGGAGTATCAATTGTAAGTTTTTATGGATGATAATTTAAAAGAAAGATGTTTTAAAAAATTGTTCTCCGTTTAGACAGTGGTCCTTATAGAGAGACTTCACCCTTTCTTTGTTAAGGTGATTAGACTTCTATTACAATTCTATGAAATATGCGGGAAATATAAGAAGATAATGGCGAGATACTTACTTCTCTAAAACATATTTATACACTTGGAAAATGTTAGATTAATTTTGCACTCATCAGCTGTATAAYGGTAAAGAGCTGCAAGACTTTATCTTGAAAAGCTGCAAATCTGTATAATTAACTGTCCTCAGGCAAACACCTGCCACCACAGTTAAATGGATCTGTGCTAGTGAGAAGCTAGTTTAGCGCAGAGAATTGTGCCATCAAATTAATATTGCAAATACTTAAATCATGTATCTTACTCTTCCAACTGTTCAACATTAAATGATGTTTTTCCTAAGATATCAGATGGCAGTGTTGTAACCCAAAACATAGTTTACAGGAAATTCCAGTGATGCTTGTAACCCTGTTTACTTTTATTTTCAGAAAGGAAACAGGGTGCATCTGTAATTGTAGAGTCATGTGTTATGTATTCAGGAATGCAACTTCAGGGAAACCAGAGCCACAAGACTAGTGGGTGTTGTAGCATAAGGGCACAAACAAACAAGATCAAAGCAGCATCATGTTAATTGAAATAACAAGACTTCATTGTCAAAGTCAGCTGTGAGCCACCCTTTACCCTGTAGTCCTCATTCTTTATTGGAGATTTTCAAAACAAATACCCAATTCAGGCCACTCAGTGCCAATCCTTTCCTCTAAACATGGATGTAAATATCTTTTTATGCTCTGGATGTGCAAGACATTATGTTCTGATAGAGGTGGCAGTATCCTAATTTACATGTTATTCAACACATATTAAACCCATGTAAATAATATGATCGTAACTAAGCCATCTTGAACCATATCTCTATATCAGAGTAAGTAATTAATGATACTTTTGAGTTCACAAGAAAAACATGTTTTTATTTTTAAGGTATTTTAGTGTTCAGTGAGTCTTTATTTTCCCTTGTAGCAGCTTCTTCTCCGCTAAAGACTGGTAAGCCCCAGAAACTGGATCAGCTTCATTGCAGACTCAGTAACAGTAAATGAAGTGCTGTAAGCTTACATCAGACTAATTAGTCTGAGGGATAAAAGAGGGGGAGAAACTTTTCAGGTTGCTTTGTGAAAGGCAGTTTGCTTAATTAAGCCAACCACTAATTGTTAAATATTTTTCAGGCATTAACAGAGCTACACTGAGTGTAATTAAATTTTGATTTTAGTGGTATTTGCAGGGATTAAAGTCACAATCTGCTGAGGCGCTGAGGTTAGTTAATATTCACTTCACTGCCACAGCTGTCCTCCATTACATTACAAAGGACAGGAAAAGAGACAGCAGAATAGGGTGAAGTAATGAGAAAGCTATTCATTCATTAGAACCAGATCCACACTGTACAGTCTTGTACAAACGGATCTGATCTGCATGACACACAACTAGGCATTAAATCCGATTTAATTTGATATAATAGAGGACAGCCTAAGCTCTAAATGCATTTTTATTTTTATGCTTAAGCACTATACAGTGTATCAAAAAATATAATCATATGATTATCATATGATTCCATTCAAGTGGTATTTCTAGACTTATTAGCTCTACAGGAGTCCACAAGGATTGTAAACCCATTCCTGCTAATCTGTTATTTGTCCCACGTGTGAGTGAATGAGCCCTTCACATTTCTGGAATTGTTGACTGTGATTTTTTTTGTCCCCAATGGAATGTTTATTGGTAGGATCTATGTTCTGAAGGTTTAAATGCTTCTTGCTTTTGTATGAGAGTTGTGTATGGGGAATCATGTAGAGGGAGCAGGTAGCTTGTCTCCCCAGACCCAAATATGCTATAGTTGCCACACCAGTGAACATTCATAGTTGGTGTTTGTAGCACTGGCACAGTTTCATTCACAGGGACACCCTCTGGTAAGTACTAACAATGGGCTTGGGACTGGGCTCCAGAAAACTTGTCACGAAATGCCATAAAATCAGCAATTAATACACGTATCTACAAATTACTCCTCTTTATCTGACTAAGTAGCTTGTATGCTCTTTACTGCACTACATTCTTCCTCTTGCTTTTCTCCCAGAACTGCAATCACCATTATGCTCCTAAAGCTGTATTTTTAAAAGCCATCTGCATTAGCTTATAGGAATAAAACCTAATCTCTCTTCCTCTTAAGAACGTTGCACACAGTCCCTAAATCTCTGATGGGGATCACAGTAATCTCCATTCTTTTCTCGTTGATGCAGAGGGTCCTTGCATCAGTGGAAGATAAGATAGTTTTAAGTACACCCCTATTTCCCATTGAAGGTAGAGGTCATGCTGGTTAACATAAGGGCTCTATACTTTATGGTGTCTGACTCTTCTTCAGCCACTCCATGATCTGAAATGCAAGGAGAGCAAAGGAACTCTGTGGCTGTCAATACAATTGTAATTTTCATCTCTTTTCTTCACATTTTCTCCTTACTGTTGTTCTGTTAATATTTCATTTCACTTATTTTTTCAGATTATCTTCTGACAACTTGTATCTCACATTTTGCCATCTGCTTGTCAACTCATTTCAGGTTGAATGTCTTGAGATAAACTTTTAAACACTTGAATTTAGGGAAAAGTATTGCACTGACATCATATAAACCTATTGTATTAGAAGTCGATGCTGTTAGAAATTGCATTTGTATGTATTGTAATGCCTACTATTTGCTTCAACTAAGTACTCGAGGAATTACTTGCTTGCAAAAATTTATGGATGCAGTTAAGTATTTTCAGGATGAAGGCCCAACCTTGGAAGTCACAAGATCAGCAATATAGCTATGCTTTCAAACCAAATGGAAAGTGAAAAGAAATAGTGAAAATGACAGTACGTCTTCAAATAAATATTGCTGATAATTATTGCAAGCAGCATGGGAATTTATCCAAAATAYGAGAGAGAAAAGAATTATGTTTAGGTATATTATATTTCAAAGTTTTCTTGAGTACAAAGGTCTCTCTTTAAAGAGGATAGTTTCACTAGCTAGCTAACAAGACATATTGAAGAAAAACGAATATTACAGAATATAATTCATATTAGAACTATATAACATAAGTAAATGAACAATAAAAATGATAAATTGGGCAATAGAAAAGATTACAGAAATAATGYTTTCACATATTGGGCATTCATTAAATTGACTTTGCAGGGTAATTACTTTAACATTTCTACCTCTGATTCAGCACAGACTTTCGGATCATTAAACTAGATAGTAAATATTACGGAGATTCAGGACCAGCTCTTGCAGACCTATTCCTGGAATTGCAAGAGCCATGTGAAAAGCTTCATTCAAGACTCAGTCTCCTTTGTAAGTCCAAATCTTTTCAACTGGAAGCTTGATTTTCCTGTCTCAGAAACTGTTTTTTTTGTGTAGAATTATTAGAGTCTTGTATAAGAAGGTGTAAATGGCAATGTCTGTGTGTGTATAGACTGAAATAATTTTAAATTGTATAGTAAAAATAGTAACTGTTTAAAGTAGAAGTGCAGTTCTCATTTATGTCTTCCAAAAACACCTAGACTTGCTTCTGTGTATACATTTTGATTACTGGCAGAGATGGAATTTGATATTGGATAAATTTAGTTAGTAATTGTCTGTACAAATTTTCTCTGGAAAATGCTGATGTTGATCTCTCTTCTAGAAAATCATTCTCTCAATTTCCTTAATGCAGCAGTCAATCCTCTCTGACCAACTCATTCAAAATATGTTGGGGTTTGTATGTTGTAAGGAGTTCAGATATTTACAGCTTGAAACTTGGTTTGTGGAAAGAACTCTTTCAATTTTCATCATATGTAAGGATAAAACAACAGAATTTATGCAGTCTTTAAGCAGTACTTTTAATTTATTTATTTCTCTCTTAGGCTAATATTAGATCCTCTTACGCTCCTCTTGTGGCAAGGTAGTTTTCCTTTGGCCAGAACTAGGAGATAATATAAATCCCACTGAGATCCCTCTTACAGGGAGTTTTTAGCTGGATTTGCAGGTCTAGCAAGTGAGTTGTTCAGGGATAGGTTGGCTAAGAACCTTAGCTTTAGGATTATTCTCTGTAAAACCAATAAAGCAGAGTATACTACATTTTCCTTATCAACAAAGTATTTTAAAACTTCCTAGACTAAAGATGCTGATGTGGATCTGGCAGTCTTAAAACTACTTTTCATAAAATTACAGTGTAAGAGTGCTGCTTATCACATGTTGGATGTCTGCTTCATAAGGTGATCACAGAATGCCATTAATCCAGAGTATGGAGTAGCATAACATAATGAAGGGACTTCATTCTGGAGAACCAAGTGGGTTCCTTGCTAAATTTTAAAAGTGAAATTAGTAGTTTTTAACAAGGCTAGCCTGTCAAACAATTGCTGCTTCCAACTGAGGCACTGAACCAAGGATGTGTTAAATATATGCCTAACTTGAAAGAAGAGAGACGTGATAATGCCCAAAGGACAATTTGAAAGCCTAAATTTGAGCAAACACTTAAAAGTTTTTTAGCCTGGAACTAGTTATGTTACACAAGAGCAGATTTATGTGGGAATGTAGTGAAGGTGGGTCTGCTCAGTAGTGCCACAAGATGCACCATTCTTTCCTCATTACAGTCATGCTCCTGCATAGGTTGCTATCACAGTTCCTCTCAGAGCCTGTTCCTACGCAGATCTCTGGTGATAAATAAAAATTTAGGCATATTAATATATTTTGTAGGGTCAACTAACCCCTTTTCAGTCAATTCAATTAGAAAATTCCCCTCTTACCCATCTACTTTTAGAGTTGCATTCCTCTTCCCCCTGCTCAGTTTCATTAAACTAAATAAAAGCTATATCCTATTGAGAGTGAAAACTTGCAGCTTAAGATAAATACTTTGGAGATCTTCTCTGGCATAGTCTCATGCATTTCATTTAGAAATTGTTTAATTTGGCATGAATATGTGGATAGTGCCTTCTGTACCACCTGAAAGGATATTTTAAATTGACACATAGTAGCAATGTGTAGTGCTTTTGATTTTATGACTGTGTATCAGATGATAAAGCTCTGAGGTTTTAGAAAGGTGCCATACCTTAACTGAACACTACCAAATATGGCAAAAAACATAGTAAAATGAACAAATACAACTGTGTTTTCCACAGCAAAGGCGAGGGAAAACAGATTTTGCTGATATCACTTTGAATGTGCAGCATTGGCAATGGATTAGGAGGCCAGTAAACACCATTTACCTTTGCTCAGGGGAAGACTGTGAATGGACCTGCTGCAGTTCTACACCCTGTAACCTGTAACTCTGTTCCCGCAGACATGTCTCTTAAAGGCTGAGCCAGATTTAGCACTTTATTGGTCACATTTTTCTACCTAACATAACTCTTGTTCATCACATAGTCCTGCAGAGGTAGTGCAGAACAACTGAGGAAGTATACTGGGTTGAAAATGAGCAACCACGGGACGTGGAGGGTAAGGAAAGGCAGGAGCAACTCACTGCCTGGTGACAGCTTTGGGGAAAAATGCCTTAAGATTACAGCCTTCTCGCAAGTCAGAATGAAAAAAAAATAGTGAACAAATTATTTTTTATTTCATCTATTTTATTTTTGAGGTGTCAGCTGACATGTTCTTTGTAACATTTATCTATCTACCCGCTCAGATAAGCATTTATCTGTAAAATAGTAACATTTATAACTCAGTTATAAATGAAGCTATTCCATTTCCTAATACAGTAGTTCAAGTAAAAAGTCATTTAATTCAAAGCTCTCTACAGATGAAGTAATGCTGATTGTGATAAAATACTTATGGAAGTCATATATACCTGCAAGACTTGGAGACCTGGCAAGTAGACCTCTGTTTTGAATCCTATTTTTTTTTTTTCACATATAGCGATCTCTACTTATCTAAACTGGTGCATTCCTAGAAGACTGGACACCTAGCCTTGCCCTTCAGTGAAGAGTAGATGTGAAAATGGGCTTTTATAATGATTTCTCCAGCTCCACCCCACTCTTTCAGTTTGCTAGCAGCCAAAGATAATTCAAAGATATTTACCAGTCTGATGGCAATGTATTTAGGTATCCTCTTTTCATGGCATGGTGGTTTGATTCACTTTCAGGAATATGATATTTCCTCATTCCTTTCTATTATTGGTCTACTGGAGTAAATAAGTAGATCTGTGTTTAACTTCAGTCATCGTTAAAATAAAAGCAAGTTGGGCTCCTAAAATCATGCTGACAAAGCAATTTGTTCTAAATCAAGACCTGCGCCCAAGTCAGCAAAAYTAGACAGGCAATAATTCAGTTGTGGTTTACAGTTGTATTTTACAATAGAGTGAGTGAGGAAAAGAACTGGAACTGATCTAAAATATTTATTTGTGTAAGTAAATGAATGCATGTACAGATATTTGGTCAAGTCCTATAACTAAAGATATTTCCTATATACTTTTCTGTCTCTCCATGCAATGCAAATGGCTTGTTTGACCCAAACCAGACTGAGTTATGCAGAGTGGAATGAATATCATAACATGATACTTCCTCTCTGCTCATACATATGTATATGAAAATTGAAGTAGTTGATAGTGAAAGTATTTTCTCTATTTTGGTTACTTGGATAGAATTCAACCTTCCTCTCTCATGCATTCACGCAGCACTTGAATTTAGGTCTCTAATGAAACAGTCCTTCTAAAGAGTCTTTTGCATAATTAGTGGACAGACGTGCTTCTAGAGGACTCCAGGAGATGGGGTTTGACCAGCTCAGTCTCCTAATCTCCTTTACTAAGGAGGACAGATTCTCCTTCAGGGAGATGCCAAGATATCCAACTTCTTTTCTGTAAGGATAGAAAGAATTAATTCCCTTTAAGGGAACAGCTTCTCTCTGCAGTGGATTGGACCTGCCTCTTSAAACAACAGATCAGTCCATGTCCTAGATGATATTTTTGTGGAATTGAAATAACCACTCATGGTTTCGTTTTTAGTTTCTTCCCTTGAAAAACAGAATGTGGAGGAACTCACGTCAGATTTTAGGGGGAAAAATGCTTCTGTATGATAAAGATTTAGCAGAGCAAAGCTGTAAGCATGAAAATCATTGGAGGGTAGAGGAAGACCTCTAGACACCCTTTGACCCCAGAAGGGCTGATTAGAAGATCAGCACAGAAACACAGATTTTTCTGCAATTAAACCTTAGGAGCCTTTGTTCATTGTGTCTCTCCAGCTACAGCAATCCAACAAAAAAGAAAAAAAAAAAAAAAAAAGAAAACTGCCAAATGCACTCAGGGTGTGTGAAAAGGGAGAGAAGTGGAAGAATGGGCAGATTTGCATCAGAAGAACCAGATTCTCCACTAGTGTAATTCTGTGTTGCTTTGAAGTCCATTGTCACTGAGACTTTGGCCCCAAATCCTATTTTAAAAATAAATTGGGAGTCTTAGGAAATTATTTGTTAGGGCATAACACATATTTTCCCCTTTAAAACATTGTATGGGAAAAAAATGAGACAGCAGGCTAGTGAATATGCTTGGTGCAGAGTGCTCTGTCTCTCCAAAGTGTAGCATGAGTAATGCAAGGTTACTGCAGTAAGTACACATTTCTTATTGGATATCAGAGAAAATAGGTGTGTAAAATCCATGTAATTTGATAGCACATACATCACCACTGCCCCTGGGAGTACTGAATCATAAAGCTACATATTTAGCACAGTAAAAGAATATTCCTCATCTTTTTGCTGAGAAAATTCAATGGAAATGAGTGGGGGAAGGGAGAAAAAGGCTTATAAATCAAGTATTAAAACAACAGGCAAACTGTAGATTTGCTGCAGATATGCATTGTGTATTCTTTTTCTTTTTTTTYTTTTTTTTTTTTTATTCCATGACATTTTATTTTAAGTGCCCTTCTCCCTTCAGTGTTTTTAGTACCAGAGTTAAATTGCAGTAGCACTCTTATGGAAATACATGCAAGATTCACATGAATACCAAATGCATTCATTATGATTGTGCTGAATTTCTAATGAGAAGCACTTCTCTCTCTCTCTCTCTTTTTTTTTTTTCTTTTTCTTCCCCCTTCTCCCCCCTTTTTGCGTTAACCTTCAAGGCAAGTCAACACATTTCAAACATTGCAGTCTGATTTTAATTCAGAAAACTGTCTTAAATACACCACCGAAGAGCCACATCCGCTCAAAGCGGTGAGGGACGACAGGCGAGGAGGAGGAGGAGGAGGAGGAGGAGGGGAGGCAGGGCTGCCACAGCAAGGAGACACGGAGAGAGAAAGAGAGGTGAAAATGAGAGCTAACATCAGCTCCCCCGGGGTCTGCTGTAATCAGCAGACAAATGGTCTCTACTCATGGCGTGTATTCATTCTGCAGCGAGGGGCTGCCAACAAGAGCCTTCCTATGTCTGTTTGGAAATACAGCACTAGCCTTCCTCTATTCAGATGGTTTGAAATAAAAAAGAGCTGCTGACAAACACTGCTTTGGGCATTTGACACTGCTTTTTGATCTAGTTACTCAGGCAGTGTAAAATGAACAAATTAGGAATTTACTACAAAAGAGGCTCAGTTCTAGCCTGCTAACGTGTCAGGGTTTATAAAATTAGGGCTATGTTCCTTTTTCTTTTTTCTTTCCATCTGGATTGTTTTAAACCAGGAGGAAAAAAAAAACCCACCACTCTTTCTGTCATTTTTTTTACTTTGGAAACTGGATGTTTTATTCCATTTCCCAAACCTAGGTTTTTAGATGTGCATCTGTGCATGAAAAAGATATTAATATATACATTACAAGTATAAAATATATTTATATATTCATCACCTCAAAACCTGCATCATCTGCGCAGCTCCTATCTCTGCCTTTGTGGTTTGGATTGGGAAATGTGGAGAATGAATTCTTGCTTTCCCAGGAGGACTCTGGTGTTAATTAACTTAACTTCTTCTTTTAGTGGGACAAAAATATCTTTGTGTCAATGAAATGCCCATAAACAGGGTTTAATAACGGCTCTGGATCAGCACAACTGTTCCTTTCTTCAAGGAGATTATTTTTAAAATGTACTTTTACACATGACATATTGTGTACAGGGCATTACCCCAGCTCCTGTGTGGAGTGAGGTTACATCATGTGCTTTGAAGTATGTTATGTCTGCTCGTGGAAATATTGAAAAGCTGATCCTTTGAAACCACATCTCATTTTAGAGAGCGAATAAAATGAGGTAGGCTGTTAACACAGAGCCCAAAGCAGACATCATACAATAGCCCCCAAGACTCATAATGAAATTAGATTTTTTTAATTCAATGATCCAGATGGATTCATTGATGGAATAGCAAACCATTTCTGAGATTGCTAATACTCTAATATATAATTGCAGGATAGCAACTACTTATCCATTACATTCAGCTGTTCTGCTAGTGCTCCTGAGTTTAATTATCAGCTTGCCTTAGAGAATCCATTTCTCCCTCTCTTTCTGCAACAGCAGAATCACATTTCAGTCACAGTTTGCATTATAATACCTTATCAAATATCCGTGGTTTAGGATGAATGATTATAGTCGTAGGAGCCCACTGACGGAAAACATTTACGGTACGCGGCTGTTCCCCAGTGATCGCGGCTCCAAGGGAGAAGCACATGGAGGTTCATCGTTGCTTTATGATCTGCCTGTGATAAAGAGACAGGCAGAAAACAGGCTGCTTTTCACCTATAACTATCGCACTGACAAGCAGCTTTCAAACCTCATGGTAACATAAGGGCAAGAGCACAAGAGCTGTACAAAACTAGCCCAAGAAAGCGTCGGTGGAGCTAATAGTACTGTGTGATATTAATAAATGTCCCAGTCCTGTCTCTTCTGGATGATCATGTCCATGCTTCACATGCATGTTTGAAGAGCAGAAAGCAGCTTGTCCCAGATGTGGGGTTTTATGTGGTGCATATGTATGAACAGAGGCTTGCACATCAGCAACAGTGCAGAGGAAGGGCAGAGCGTGTGCTACAGATGAAAGAAAAATGTTTTTATTCTTTCCCATATTTTAGCAAATGTTGGGCTTTCAGTAGGTGCTAGATTGGCACTCTCAGAGGCTGCGTTCCTGTGTAGCCAGAGGGGATGCACATGGACAAAAGTGGAAACAGAAGCTTCCCCTGCCAAATGTTTCCATCTCAGATTGGAAGGACTGTGTTTGCAGATGCCCTGGCAGCGCACTCTCTGCCTGCACACCCCTTGCGCTGTAATGATTTGTCCAGCTCTGAGGGAGGGCACTATTTGCTACAGCTTCTACAATCCTTTTTTTTTTTTTTTTTTTCCCTGTATACACTGTACAGTTACCTACATGTTACCTACATGTATRTGTGTACTTGTCTTTTTCCTCCTGCCTCTAGGAGGCCACCAGAAATCATGACACTAGGCATGGACAACATGCATTTGATACTTAGAAGTGATTTGTAACTAAAAATTTTTCCTTGTTATCACTTTTCTGTACGTTTCAATCCTTCTGACAGCCTTTCCCTGAAAAATGGCCATAGGAGTGTGCATGTATAGCAGAGACAGGAATGCRGATGTGGAGCAGAGAAAATCACTATTGCATCCAGGGATGTGCTTCAAAGTGCACATGATCTGAAGCACTCAGATGTAATGGCTCTGAATGTGAATGTGCTCTGAGAGCCAATGTTAATGGAGTCTTTTGGTTTGCATGGTATATTTAGTCCTTGACTAGTGAGCTTTTCTGAATAAATGATCTACAATATTTGCTTTGCTAACCATGTCACTGAAACAAGGAAATGTTATTTTGTATTTTCTAGGAATAAAMTAAATTATATGTAAGGCTGGAATCAGAGAGATGGTGATTTCCAAGTGACAAGTAAGTAGCTACTCCACCAAAGTTAAGCCCTGTGATGCTTTTTCGGTTGCACACTTTGGTGATCTGGTCACAGTCATTGAGGCAACGGGTCATGCAGGCCAAGACAGCCTGCAGTTTATTCAGCATCTGAGCTGCTAAGCTTTTGCTGGGCCAAAATACCAGGAAAGTATGCCAGTTTAATTAAAAAAAAAAACAGTCTGATGGGGTCTGAGGAAGTGTGGATTTTGAATGTCTCAGAATCCACTCCAAAATTTTCAGCAGTGAAGTAGTACTAGCTACCCATTATCTGAGCAGCTTCCCTGGCTCTAGCTTTTGCTCCAGCTTTGCTGGCTAGAGGTAACAGCCAGGCATGTTGATGGCCCTCACAGTGGCTTGGGATAAGTTCCAGTTTTGCACCCCTGATTGCCCACAGTCCTGTTTGAATATAGCTGAGCTGCTGGAGTGTCAACTGCAATTGCTGTCCTGCTGCTTTGGTCTCCTACCTCTTTGCACTCACCAACGCGCGGTGTCAAAGAAATGCTGTCATCTTTAAATCTCAGCAGAGAAGGCCTGCTATCAAAATTACACTGGTGCCTGACACACAAGACGTAAACGGCAAATCACAATGAAGTGCTATTGCTGTGGAAAGGATCCCTCAGAGAAATGACCTGTGAAGTGAAAACCACAGATGACTCTGACTACAGCTTCTTCCCTGTATTTAAATTGTCCTGCTTGCATCATTTATTCCAAACACATTTCCAGGACAGCTGGGAACAAACTGATGAGCAGGGCTGAGAATGCTGAGAGTGCAGAAGGACTGACATTTTAAAGGTAAACATTGAGACTTTCCATCCTGAAGATGCAACAGCTGCTACAGATGCTGATATAACTTCTGGCAGATAGCGATGAATGATATGTAATGTCAGATCAAAATGAGAGGCTGCAACTTGGTTAAAAACAGTGCCCTGAATGTGAATCCCAAGACTGGAGAGTTAGATGCTGTGGCCTTGCTGCTGTGCTCCTCGCCCAGGAGGCATGGCCCTGATCCCAGCGCTGGTGGGTCACCTCTGGGTAGGACCCAGCTCCGAGAACATCACTGGTTGGCCATTCTCTGCTGTACTGGTGCTGGATATGGGCCGAAAGGGTGGATAGGGGATATGGGCTGTGCATTATGCTGAGCTCAATAGCTCTTTTTGGCAAATGGGGATTGAGCTGGCGTCTAGCTTGTGTAACCTTGACTAAGAGGTGCCAGATCAACAGCTGCATCTCTTCTCTGTCATTACCAGAGACAATTAAGCTGTCTAGAGACTGAATTTGAAATAAGCATCCAAATCTTCCAAAAGTTTCAAGCTTATTTGTATTTCCCTGACAGGGGAATCACATTGCAACAAAGTGATGAAAGCTCAGTTTCTCATCCATCCATTTCAGAGAGGTCCAGGCATATCAAAGACACAAAAAGATGTAACAAAATAAACAGAAAATGAATTCAACTACTTCAAGCAATGCAGAAATAGTTTGTCTGTTGAGATGTGTAGTGTAACAAAGCTTCCCAACAGTTTCCCTTTTAAATACACCTTTCTCTCCCAGTCCCAATGAATGTGTAATGATATTCATTTTGCTTATTCTCCACTTCTGATACAAACATATCTGTGCACAAAAAGCACGTGGAAACAAATAATAAGCAGTGGAAATTACAAACTTCAGTAAAGTTGGTGTGATGCAGCTGTGAAAATAGTTCCTATTTTGAACCTGATCATGCTTTGCACTGTTGGTCTCCTTGTTTTTATAGGTAGTTACAATTTTTTTTTGTTCTCCATTAACCTTCATTTGATTCTGGCTGCCTTTGCTAGTCAGAGATGTCTTTATCAAAGCACAAATCAAAGACCTAACTATTTTCAACTTGGACATAAATAATTTAAATATGGCTACTTAAATACGTAGTTTACCCCGTTTRTGGAGTGTTTCTATAACCTTTGACATCAGTGTTTAACATCAAGTGTTTAATGAGATCTTCTGAAAGGAAAACTATCCACCAGTAAATATCTTTTGTTGTAGAATATATGTGTTTAAGGGACAGCAGCACCTAAATTGTAAGTTGTATTTTAAATCATTAGTCACAGTATGTTATAGAAGGAAATATTTTTGTGTGTTATTATTAGTCATTGCATAATATTTTCCATGTTTCTGTGTCTGCTTCACAAATGTTTGTGATTACGTATGTAAAGAACAATAAATCTCTCTGATTCATGAGCAATAAATGCTGATACTGCTCTTTTATTCAAAGTATTCAAATTATTATTCTTTGTCTTTCTGTACAAATCTCCTATGAATACATAATTCAATCACCCCAAAAAGCTTATAAGAAGACATGGATTTTGCTGTTTGTTTCATGTTTCTTTTTGAAAAAAAAATCACACAAATAATAATAATAATTAGAAAGCAATATTTGTATTGCCTCAAGGAGTTAAAAAGATGTTAAGTCTCCCTTGGGGAGCCTAAGACTGGTGTCTACATGACTGGTCTGATATTTTGATTTATGAAGAGGGAATAAATGAGAATTCAGCAGCTGAATGAAGAAAGCTGTTATCTGGAGGGAGCAATATTTTCAAGTCTGTCCTATTTTCTTCTCTT
>NW_020455699.1:1397699-1512923 GCF_003342845.1 Nothoprocta perdicaria | reverse complement strand
CTTCTCTTCTCTTCTCTTCTCTTCTCTTCTCTTCTCTTCTCTTCTCTTCTCTTCTCTTCTCTTCTCTTCTCTTCTCTTCTCTTCTCTTCTCTTCTATCTGCACAGCTGAAATAAGTTTAAAGAGCAGCTGATATCATAGAGGTTTTCAGCATCACTTTGTGTCTTTTCCCTGTGTCTGCTCTTGCCACTGATCAGCCATCAGATGTTTGGTTGTGGGTCTTGGATTGCACACAGCCATGTGCAGTGCATTTTTCTCCCACAGGCTGAGTCTGTTATGCACACAAGCCCACTTCTCAGTTCTTGCTTTTTTGCTGCGTGCTCAGTTTGCTTCACTGGCAGCAGTTAAAAATACATTTGATGAAATAATGGATTGTGATAGTATCTCCCATCAAGCAGCTAAAGCACATAGTGTGTTCATTTCATAATACAAAGATWTAGCACATTTCTAGTATTAAAMAAAAGAAAGAAAGAAAAAGACAAATAAAGCTTTTGCAAAGGCTTTGCAAAAAAGGCAACTATTTTAAATGGACTATTTAAATAGGCTAAAATAGACTCCAGTTCTGGAAGCAAGTAGTTGTATGCAAATTTTGAAGGTAGCATGGTCTGTATGCTTTTCCCACCATAGCGAAAGAGCTATTTAAATKCAGGATGAAGCGACTGGAGTTAAAAAAATTCAGAGCTAAACAATCATTCAAATATCAAGCTCAGTCTTGCTGATAGGAGGTTATTTTGAACACAATGGGATTACTCACACGTGCAAAATTACTTCTGTGTATAGATGTTTTGCAGAATAAGAGGCTCCAGATTGATTCTGAAATCCACTAGTCAATATTTTTGCCATTTCATTCAACGGATCTGCACTGGAGCACTAATCAGCTTGAGCTACAGCTAGTCTCATGCCAAGACCAGCAGTTTTTAAATGGCAGATGAACTGCAGTAWGGAGAAGTCTATACTAAAAATAAAAATAATAATAATAAAAAAAAAATTGTGAGCTTTGCCTGAAATATTTTGTGTGAATATAGAAATAACAATTTCAGAAACACGAAGCTGGAGGAGGAAATTAGAAGTCACTAATGAAATATTATTTTAGGGAAATAACAAGAATAAGTTTTACCAAGGTCGGGAAGAGTGTGCTAATTCATTAGAGTATGGATTTTTTATCTGGTAGATTTTAGAATTCTCTGTTAGTAACTTCTATCAACTTCTTGCAAATTTAACAACATTTTTGTTTCATTCCTAATCAGGATAGATTCATTCCTGGAGGACAATCACAGCAAGCCAGAAAGATAATTTATTATTTCTCTTTGAGAAAATTTAGGTGATAATGTCTTTACTATAGAGTCATAGAAATTCCTTATTCTTATTTTTATACTTTCTTTTAGTGAATACTGCAGAGATGATTAGCCCTAGAAAGCCAGCTTTAAATTTTGAAAAAAAAAAAAAAAAAAAAAAAAAAAAAAAAGTGACAGAAAATATTTTGTTTAACACTGCCCAAACATTGCTCTTATTTGAGAGTGGCTGGTGCACAGGTCAAAAATTCAGACTTCTCAACTGAGGCTGCATCAAAGGATTGTGGGCTGTAAAGGTGCTTATCATTTGCACATCAAAGGAACCTGGCCAAAGCCACCAACTCATTATGAAAGAGCACAAACCCATCCTCAGATGGTAATGACTCTTGGTTCACTGCTGACTTAGACTTGAATCAAACCAGTGACCCTGAGTAAAAGGCTCCATAAACCCTTAGCAATTCACTGAGCCATTCAGGGCTTCAGGGGGAAGGGGAGGGAGAGTCTTTAGAAAAGGGGCCTCAAATTTACAAAGGATTTACCAAGAAAATGTTAAGCACAGTCTTCACATATACTGGCAGCACTCACTACTTCCAGTTTTGTAAGCTGGGTCCATCAGGACAGGATACTTCACAATGAAACGGCAAATATAAATCTAACATATGTAAAAAAAAAAAAAAAGAAAAAGGTGGAAACAGCCTTTTTTTTTTTTCAATTTTCTTCATTTGTCTTTCAAGAAATGAAGACTTTTCAAGGCAAAAAGAAAAAAATGAATCCACTCATTTAAAGATTCTGAGATACTCAAACCCTAAAATTAAAATATTATTCAAGAAGGAACCTTTCAGATTTACCTGCCTTTTTAGTTCCCCATGCTGTGGGCTGCTAGGTAGACTTGTTTCATTTTAGCATTGACACTTGCCATTCATCTGAAGGAGAACATGGATGTCTGTGTGAGCATGCATGTGCACACATAGAGATTTACGTAATGTGTCACTGAAAATCTAGTAGTTTTACTAACCTTTCAGATAATAATAGTTACTTCATAATCTGTTGTACATGTTTTATGCGATTAAGATGAACTATTTTTTCTTCCTTTTTTTTTTTTTGTCTTAGTGTAATGCTTATCAGTTGCTTCAATGCTGATTAATCCTTTGCTTCCCTAGATGTTCCTTTTTGTTTAGTTCTTCTTCTTCCAGATGAGCTGCAAATTGTCTACAGTGACAGGATCATTTTGCTTCATTTTCCTCACAACATCTAACCCCCAGAATTTCTTTTCYGTTCACAGGACTTTTTTGAAATTCATTTAATGAGCAAAATTTAATTAGTGATTTTTAGACTTTAAAATTTCATATTATTTTTCATTCCTGCATTGATTTTTTTTCATTTGTTACATTGCATTGCCTGACAAAGAGTTGACGTTAGCAATTAGTGCTTTCTTTCAGATTCATCTGTCCTTCTCTACTGAAAATAAAACATTCTCCATTTTTTTGGATATCAAAACCTGGTGCTAGACTGCCGAGATAATTGCTAAATTAATCATACTTGCCAGGCTCTGTGAAAATACAGCTGTACTTTAGTTTTAGAGAAAAAATGATTAAATTATTCCAAGAGATATATGCATTACTGATGTCTTTCACTGACTATTAATCCAATGAATCAAAAAGATTTAAAGTTCCATGTTTTTAACAATAATGTTCAACAGCAACATCTAAAAAATGTATTTCTTGTTTTACATCTGAGGTAACAAAAGAAATCAAACAATTCACTTGCTTTTTGTTTTTGTGAAAGTTAACTACTGACATCTTTACCTGTTCTGTAGACTACTATTAACCTTGTCTGCAAGAGGGTGGTGATTTTAAGAGTTATGATTGCTAATGGCCTTTGAATGCAGCAGGCTCAAACCACTTACTCCCCAGTGTATGGTACAGCTCAGACTTTTCCAGATGGGAAAATGATAAGGAGACGAGGAAGACAGCAGGTCATTCTTGAGGCAGCCTTGAGAAAATTGCTGCAAAATGAATCGTGCTGGTCTGCGGTGCTTTTCCCAGCACTTTTACCTTTTAATTTATCAAGCCAAAGCTTGTTGACATGAAAGTGAATAAAATGGTTGTACTGTATGCCCTAAAAATCCAGTGCAGGGGTTTTGTGCATTGGAGCTCAGCTGTAAGTAGCAAAGAGAATCCAGGAGATATTCTTTGTACTGGTGCCCTCCATAAGCTTTTGTATTTAACTGCCACATGTTTAAATGCCACCATTAGTATCAACTGTAGAAATAAATAGTGAGGTCCTTCAAAACCAAAAACAGATTTTTTTTCATGCCTATTAGAATGAAATGAAATCTGAAATGGGTGATATTGTCTCACCTTGCCTAGATTTATGTGTTTGTTTAATGGATGAATCAATCGTATGAAGATGTAACATTGGGGAAACACATTCAGAGGAGTGCAGTGTAACTGTGAGTCATTTTCATACAATACAGTCCAGATCTATGAAAAATAGGAAAAATTAAAGGTGTTCATTTCTGAACATTCCCTTACTGATAGCTTTTCAGAATGAGGCCATCAGAGATCACTTTGTGACACTATGGCACAAAATGATGTCAACTAAGCTGACCCTTTCCCTTTGAGTTCCTTTTCATTCTCCAAAACATAGGAAATACGGAGATTTCTTCAACGTCATCAAGCCTTGGCTTAAATGCTGGCAGCCCAAATTAGGGATTGTCTTGGCTCAAATCAGGGGGTTTGTTTAGGAAGCATAAAATTTCACAGTCTGCATAACAAGCTGCTCCGTTTTGTTTCCCGCTTTCGACTCCTCCTGAGCTTAGTGTTTCAAATTTTGTGACTCTGATGGCTAGAAACTTACTATTTATTGCAATGAATGTTTCTGTTTATTGCAATAYGGCTTCATGGGTCCCAGCTCTATAATTTTTAGAAACACACTAGATGCTGCATGTCTCAAGACAGGACTGCTAGAAAGGTGCAATAACACGCAAACCAGTTTCCCCAGGGCTGGGATATTAAGTACACGCCGCCTTTGCACCCTGCTGACCCTGTTCTCTTTGTAGGGACATGGACAAAGCACTGGAGGGATGCAGAGCACAGCCTCTTGCTACAGAGAATATGCAGGTATTAGTGGGTGAGAGGGGTTGTGACAGGGGTTCTACAAAAAATGGTGGTGAAATAACTCTTGCAACACGCTTTACTCTTCTAGTATCTGGCATGAATACAGCCAGTTGCTCCTGGATGACAAGGGCAAGACAGGACTAACCTATTATAACTCAGGGAGGCAAATTGGCAATTCTTTAACATAGTCTTTGTCCATCTGTGATGTCCGTATTTTATGCCAAAATTTAAATGGCACAGTTTTCAGTGGTGTAGGCAAGACAATTATGGAAAAATTCCTCTCCTGAAATCTTGCTCTAAATGTTTTATCACATCCTAGATACTAATATATGACAAAATCCTTTTGCTCTTAGTGCTGTCACATTTGTGTGAGATGAAGGTTGTTGTCTCACCCACACAGACGATAGGATGACACTTTAATTGGAAAGTGACATTGTTGGGAACATTTATGAATAATTGAGTATGTCCTCCCCACTCATCTTTTTATATGTTCTCCAAGTCATTATTTTATTTATTATTTATTAAGAACTGACATTGTGCTGAGAGCTGTAYGGAAAAAAGGAGAACACAGAGTCCTTGCCCTTGTGGATCTTAACGCAGCAAGAAACATAGAGAGTTCTTTTCCACCCTGCTCGTAAGATAGTAAACACATTCTGGCTACATTCCAGACTTCTTCCTCTCAGAGGYTGCCTTTACTGACAAGTATAATAATAATATTAATAACAAAAATATCTCAGCATGAATATTCCATCCAGCCTGCTTGTTGTTAAGATATTTTTCTTACCCTTTGAGGGCTTTATATTGTCTCCAGCTCCCTCTTTTTCCTAGAAATGCACAGATCTCATCAGACTGAAGTTAATAGGACTTGCCTGGGTTGACACCAGGGTGAGTCTACAGAAACAATTCTGTCRCTCTCCACGGGAATCTTAAACTTGCTACTCTTTTACAAAACAGTAGCGTTTCTAATTATTTGTTTATTTTTTCTCTTCTTTTTGTCCCCTCCCCCTTCATTTTCTTGTACATACCAGCTTGTTTGTGCCTGCTTAGATTAAAAGCCTCTGTCTTTTCATTCAGGGASAGCGTCCTGGTGCTGCAGAGTCTTGTCCTTCACTGAGGCCCCTAACACAAACGTATAATGAGGCAATATAATTTCTTATAGGTCAGATGATTGACAAATCATCATACAGTCCCTTACCTATGCAGGAATACCTTGCTGCTCTTTCTTAATCTGGAAATAGTCTTTATCCTGCTTTTTCTGTTACACATGTTAGCTTGTTAGATTTGAAATATAGGGTCACATATAGATGTGACATTTTCGATGACAAAATCCCATGAGAACCCTGTCTAGCATAATATGCTTAGAATTCCTAGTAAGCAAATGCTAGATACTGATGTAGCATTTGTTATACCATAGAAAACATGTTCTTCTAATTCCTTTACCAATTTTTACTGAAAGACTTAAAAGTTATTTTCTAAAAATCTCCTACTTTTTAAATTGGCAATTTTGAGCTGTCTCTCATTCAGAAAGTTTGCAACACCTCCCAGAGTATGTTTAGACTGTTCTCCTAGTGGATGTCTTAATGTAGCAAGTGCACTTTCCTACAAGATGTTTACTTTTAGAGCAGCTGATGCCTAAGGAAAAACTATGCATTAGAGAGAGCTATGCTCATGCTGCATTTTTTTCCCTCATTTGTTGCATTTCCATAAGAATYGGTTTTGTCATTTATTAGTGTTTTATCTATATTTGCTGCTTCTTTTTTTAACTGAAATCATCCTAATACGCATACATAGAATTTAAGGACCATCACCAAAACATCCAAATTAGATTTAGTTTTAGGGGAAAAAATAAACCCAAAGTAGATGCAGCAATGAGTGTGAGACAGCATTTGACATTTGAAAATGAATTTCTCAGAATCATCCATTATGAAAAAAAGTAAAAAAAAAAAAAATAGAAAAGAAAAGAAGAAAAAGACAAGAAAAAGCTATCACAGTTGTTTTCACCTCAAATTTGGCCTTGCACAAGTGCTGGTGTTTCACTAAACCGATTAATTGTAATTTTTGCTCCGTCCTCTTGCAAAAGCTGCTTGGGGCAGCTGGCCCCAATGCGGTGGTGGCAGCGGTAGCGCAGTGAATGCGCAGGGAGCCAGGCTCATTACCAGAGAGCAAAAAGGTCATCAAAATCAATTTGCAGTGTGATGTACAAAGGTCGTTGGCAACCATGTGCTTGCCCTGCCCCTTTAGAGCACAATTAAAAAAAAAAAAAAAAAGAAAAAAAAAGGAAAAGAAAGAAAAGAAAAGAAAAATAAAGTGGCCGCTTTAATAACTGTGATTAGGAAAGAAGAAAGGCATATCATTGAGCCATCTGTTTAAACATTGGCGCTCCCTCCGTTTTTATTCACAGCACTACGAAGGATGGGASGTGATGTTTGCGGAAGGCTCTGTTCCCGCAACGTTTCCCCATTCATTTTCAAGATTTATAAGGCTGACAGACTTGAAAGCACCTCTTTCAAATTATAGGCCTTTGAAATCAATAGTGTAATATTGGTAATTTGTTTCTTTTTTATTACAGACCGCTTCATTATTATTTTTATTTTCAGTTCATGGAACAAGCAAGTCTGGAATCCATCATTTTCTTATCTGCGGTTAAATTGCTTACTCAGGGGTACAGATTGCCTGTTTTGTTTTACCTGTTTTGTTATAACATCTTGGTGTTAAAATCTCTTTCGCACAAGCAAGCCCACATCTATATTGCCAGCAGAGAAGACTTTGCCGCTGCAGTGCCTAAACCTACAGGCATATTCACAGTATTAATTTTGTATTGAAGACAAACATGATGTTACTGGGAATTGCATGGCACTACAGAAAGAAAGAAGTGGATCTGTCAGAAAAAGGAAAGCTCCTGGAGGGTTTTCCTTGTGAAGTTTTCTTTCAAGCTGAGTATCAGAGGTAAGAAGTCTGTACAGGGAGCTGTTGTCCAGTGGGACCTGGTTGCCATCCTGAGCACAATCACTCAAAATGTAAATCTAGTTCAGCAACTTGTGCATTAGCCCCTTTTTGGGTTTCTTCCCTCCTTTCCCGAAAGATGGACATTTTGGACATTTCTTCCTCAGTGCAGTAGTCCCCTTTTGGGTTTCTTCCCTCATTTCCCAAAAGATGGACATTTTGGATAGTTCTTCCTCAAAGCACCCAAACAGAAAGTTTTTGAAGTGTATGAACAACTTGGCTGAAATGATTAGAGGGTGTCCAGTTTTGACTACCTAGAGTTTGCTTTTTATTTTTCCCATAWAATATGTGGCTTCAAAAACTAATGTAATTCAATGTTAATGTAATAGCAATCATCAGTCTTTGAACCTAAAACAACAGAAGCTGTTTCTTCCTGTATTTTCTCTCTATTTTCTGTTCCCTTCTCTTACACATCAGAAAGAAACAAATAGTAATTTGCTCTCTTCATTTGACCAGTCACTCAAAGATGTTTTTGTGAACCAGACTATTACTTCAGGATACCTTCTCTTTGCTCCGTGCAAGGAAATCTTACTGCAAAAGAAATGAAATTCAGCATTGTTAACAGAAAGGCAAAAAAACGTACATTTTTGCTTTCACATTTTGCTAATAATGAAGCAGACTGATAGGATGATTGGTTAAATGCACTTGAAATAATAATAAAGGGCAAGGTGGATGCTGAAAGATATTTTTCATGGTTCTTCTAATTGTTGTTTGTTTCTCATGTCCTTTGTGTGTACTTCCTGAATTAGCGCAGAAATCTCTGAGGGCAAATCAATCTGTTTTCCGTTCTCAGCAGCTTCATCCTTGACAATACTCAAGAAATGGCTTCAAACTTAAGATCTAGCCCCCATGTAAAACCTGCACTGTACTTCACTGTTTCTGAGGGGCTGACGCACTGCTTTGGTGYCAGAGTACCTTGGTAGCAGCTCTGAGCTGTATGAAAATCTGTGGTGTCCAAGCCACAGATGCTATGCTAGACTAGACTGGTTCATCAAGAGCTGAGCATCTCCTTAGCAAGCTGCCCCACTTTGACATCAGAGTTGCTCCTGGTTGCTGGACTCAGTCCCGCTGATGTCATTGAAAGTCTTTGTGTTCACTCTGGGGGATGAGAAAACAGTGTAAAAATGCATTGGTTGTTTTTACAGTGCAATACATTAAAACTCTGGGTCTTGTCCACTATAGGATCTAACAATACCTGTTATGTATGTCCCACAGAAACCAATGTGAGTGTGCAAAACCTTTTGCAAGAGCATGTGAGAAGAGATGAGCCAAGAGAAGAAGAGACARCTTTAGTAACCAAAGTGCAAATGAGATAATTACTCATTTGCCTATAGTGTGCTGCACATTTGTACATCCCTCATTCTCCAACTTGTGTGAATTTGTTTATTGGCTGTGTGCTCGATCTACACTTAATCATGCAATTCCAAATGTATTTATTTTGTATATGTGTTTTGCCTTCTTCTATGTCTTTGCACCRATTGACGATATTGGCACTAGGAAAAGAAAACTTTACATTCAAGCATGATCATTTATGTTTTATGAATAAAAGACAAACATGGTTAGCCCACCAGCATATATGTTTTCTCAGAATTTATTTATGATTCCTGACCACTTTGAGTCTACAGCATTTTCTCCAGAATTTACAATCTCAGTAGCAGCCAGTCTGCAGGAAATTTGGCCTTACCCATATTTTACTGCCCATAGTCCTCCTCATGCTATAACCATACAAATACATTATAAGTAATTAAATATTGCTTCAGCAAAATTGCGGTCTCAAGAGGATGTACTTGTAAATAAACATTCATTTCAACCACTTTAAATCTCCAAGTGGAGCTGAAAAGTGATCCCAGGTATTTCACATGAAAAGAAATCATGAGGTTCTACATGATGGCAAGCCTACAGGAAAGCAGCAGATCAACAAGTATGCCTGACGGACAGATGTACTCTTCCATGCCACATAAAACGTGAAAGCTTTAAATTACTTTAATGAGACTACTTGAGTGTGGAACCCACTAATATGAATTTGTTCATAGTTTAGCTTTCAATTACTTTTACTAGCATCTGCCTCTCCATAAGGCATGATCAGTGAGGTGCTAGGGGGTTTGGGGGGATGTTACTGCACAATTTCTGGACTTGTTTCACTGCTGTARTGGACAGGTGACATGAAGTAAAAAATGAAGACCAAAAGACATTATTAATTTACTGCTGAACTTACATGAAAAACTAAAAAWTCCTTAAAAACACATCAAGAGCATAAAAGTTGTGCATTGAAGCACTTAMAAACAGGAAATGCCAATTTTTAAGTTGTTTGGTCCATTTCAATTTGTCCCTACCAGGGCATAGACATAACAATTCAGTTATTCGTGGCAAGGTTAAGTATAATTTTTCAGCAAATATCCTGTGGTATCCTAATATTTAGCTCACATGAGATATCCTAGTTTTTCTAACCTCTCTCTCTCTTTCCTTTTATCTCCTGTTCTAAACATTTCCCTCACTCCACAGAGAATATATTATATGTCTACTGAGACTGCTTTTACCAGCTCTTGTTAAGATTACAGCTCTTTACACTTCTTATCTGGTGGCCAGAAGTCCTGGGGCTTTCTTGCCCTGATTGTACACACAGCTCCTATATTTTATGGCCAGTTCTGACCAAAACAAAGCCTTCTATAAATATTATCTTAAGGATATACATTTGTCTTCCTGTTTGAGGAGAAGCTATGATTGCTGGTGTCCTTGCAACTGAAGGACTCACGTGCTGGCTAATTTAACTGGCTTGCTGCCTTTCAGCTAAGGTCACCGTGTTACTTCCTATATCCTGTTTTCTGGTCCATTTCAAGTGTCCTATCAATCGTTGACATGGGGTTTGTTGAAGAACGTGCCCTAAGAGGACCATAAACCAATTTGTGAAGCAAATAAGAAGGTTATGAAAGCAATGTCATACCCAGTGATTTTCCACTCTGTGTCTCATGCATGTATCTTAATTTTCAGATAGCTGCATCACAAAATGAGAAGRGCTAATAGCCCCCTTGCTCTTCGCACACCCCTCCCCCTTCCTCTAAGATTTCAGTGGACTAGTTCAATAAAARGGAAAAGGAACACTTTTCGCTAGAAAACAGTTATTTAGGTACAATAATTTGTACTTTATGTCATATTATAATGGTGAGTATAAATTTTCCTTTGAACCATGTTTTATTAACATTTTTTTTCCACAGAGTTACATCAAAAGACTCTATAAATAAGTGATGTGCTCAGCCTGCCAGCTCTTACATGCATACCAATTACCTCTATTGGTTTCAGGACACGTAGTCAGTACTTTAAACAACCCAGATAATATTGCAAACTGAAATATTCAACATCTCCATCTTGGTATGCTGTCACCATGCAGAGAATGATTATAATTGGTAATCAGTTTCACTGCTGGTAAGTTGAGTGGCATGATGCATTTTATATCCATGCTTATGTCAAACCCAATTAACATTCTAACACAGTATGTTTCAAAGACACAAACCTAATCTGAGGGAACAACACATTTATTTTTTTGATGTTCAAAAATTCTCGTATTCTACGAAGAGAAGAACTTGAAACACAAACATACTTATTAATTCTGTAGCATTTGCTGGTTTAGCTTGCTAGAGAAGGCGGGGACGAACATATATCTTCAGTCTCAAATTTCTGTCGTAAGTGGGGCATGCCAATGGCATAAGAAACTGCAGAGAAACCAGAAATATAAAATGATCAAGGTTTTCCTTGATATCACACACTGCTGCATCAAGGTATGATATGCATTAGAATACTGTGAAAGGGAAAAAGCTTAATTCTCCTTTTAAACAATTTCAGCTGATCTGTTGTGATCAGCTTGATTTATTTAATAGCTGCAAGTATCACAGTGTTTTATCAAATTCTGCATAAATGATAAAGAAAACAAAACAAAAAAGAAGATAAGGCTAGTATATATAACTGGTTTAGGTCAAATTATGATGTTGAAGAGGGCAGATAAAAACTGCAATATACTGGAATACACCATCGTTGAAAAATCTTGCCCTTAACACCCACCTCCCTGAAGTGTTATGCATGTCTCCTATTGTTCTCAAAAATGTTTTGTAATAATAGAGCAGCCTTTATAGCATGAAATAGAAGAGAGTAAATACATTATAAATATATATATATATAAAAATAAAAAAGGATTCTTGTCTAAAGCTAGATTGTTGATATATATCATAGCTGGTATTTACATGTTGATCTGCCTGTCCTGATGCAGGTGGGAATACCTCGTGACAGGTTTTCTCTATATGGGCACTCTTCTACAGAGAAATTTTGTCTCTTTTTTTAATTGACACTGTAATTTTGAACACTGGAAATCAACTGCTCTGCTAAAGGGAAGATATAGTTCTGTGGCTCAGTAAGATATGATAATTTCTGTCTTGACTCTTTGGAGGTAGAAGTACCACTCATTTGGCAGCACATGAAATTGACTGAAGTCAAAATAAATATAACCATATTTTGCCTGMAGGAATCAAATCTCTTGAATGTGCAAAACTGGCCCGGAAGTCTCAAAGGAAATAAATTGTCTGACAGTGCTAACATAATAAAACATTTTTAGTGTTTTTTTTTTTTGTACCTATGTATGTTACAGATAAATAATGAGAGTGTAAATCCTTCACCAACTTTTTACAAAACTTTCCAGTTTTTCGCTCTAGCTTTCACCAGCAGATTCAGATTGAATTATCCCAATGGACGCTTCTCATCTAAAAACAAGAAAAAGGAATCTCATCTACAAGTTGTGTGACAAGGACCACATGAAGATGAGTGTACCGTAATACTTCTTTTGAGTACAATCTACAAAATCTGTCTACTCTATTCCTCCAAAATGGGGAAGTGCAATGAGTATGTCCTAAGGACCTAAGGACCGAAGATTGGCCTGACCAGTTTCTGTGTTACTGTGATACAAGATGTCTTGTCTACTGCAAGTTTTTATGAACTGTTGACCTGAAATTTGAGAAAGAACACTCTTCTTGGAAGTAATGGAGAGGTATTTTATTGCTCCATATTACCAGAAAGTGTGGAGCAGTATGTCAAAAGTTCTTATCTTTACATCTTGAAAGCAAGACTATACTTTTTGGTAARACAAGGGCTTCCACTCATGCCTATACTGCAGAATCTGAGGAGAGTCCTTTCTTTTAATCTCTCTCTTCCTTCCTCCACAGTCGTATCTTAAAGATTATTCACAGAATCACAGAGTCACAGAGTCACAGAATGGTTAAGGTTGGAAGGGACTTCTAGAGATCATCTAGACCTCCCCAACCCCTTTGCTCTAGCAGAGACACCCAGAACACGGGGCACAGGGCCGCATCCAGGTGGGTTTGGAAGACCTCCAGAGATGGAGACTCCACAGCCTCCCCAGAGCCTGTTCCAGGGCTCTGTCACCCTCAAAGTCTTAAAGCAGTTCTTCCTCACATGGAGATGGAACTTCCTGTGTTACACCCATTACCCCGTTATTATTTATTATTCTCTTCTATTTAGTTCAACTAATAATCATGGGCTGGTGCAAACCATTTCTGAACACAGTATAATTTCTTTGATGATGATACATTATTGTCTACCTTATGACCCAAGATACATGCTACCTGATGAATTCATCACAATAATTCTATATTTATCAGACAGTATTGTTTGAAGTTATTGATAAAAAGATATTTTGTTGGTCTCTAGGCACCAGTTTTGTCTTTGATTTCAACATATTGATTTATCCTACTCCATTTGCTTCAATGATTCCTTTGAGAGTATCAGAGTTTGGTAATAGGACAGAAAACAAAGCCATTTGCTGTCCCTCATGTTACGTTACCTCTACAGACAGCTTCAATCTGAAATTAATTGTTTTTGACATTCAAGTGAAACATTATATTTTCAAAATTCACATTCCATGAATATTAATTTTTAAGCATCCTTAAAAAGAAACTTTAACGCACTTTCCAGTGTTCTAGATATATTTAACTGGGCAGCCTGGCAGCACACTATGGGGAATAACGTTTGTACTACATTCCAACAAGTAATTATTCTGTTACCTGTTCCAGAGAGGAGCTAATAATCCTGATGCTACATCTGACTACTGTAGTTCCATGAAAAGCAAAGTGATCAACATGGCAAAATCTCTTCTTTAAGCAGTGCCATTTACACAGCCTCCAGTTTTATTTGTCCCATTACCAACTTGCATCAGAACCTCTAGAACTTTGGCTATGGGGCTGCTCACTGTCGCACATTCTTAGGGCTTCAGGCACTGTAGCCTGCTGCCTGCTTGACACTTGTTCAGCATTGCAGGATATTTGCTTAGGGACTGAAGCTCCTGTGTTTTGAATATTGTCTGTCATACACTTACTGATTAAATTTAATTTGACAGTTCTAAGCATCATTTTTTTAAAAAAAAAAATTGCCTAGGAATGTCTAAACAGTTATTTATCTGTCTTGATATGGCCTCCATCACAGTAGGAGCAAAACACATGAGGTACATTTTTCTCCAGCAGACTTCTATAATTGCAGTTTATGAATAATTAGTATTCATGTGGCATGTTTACTTTAGAATGGGAAGCTGAATCTGATAAAATATACGAATGGTATCTGACTCTGCAAGTTGTCTCATTATAAACAATGTTTGGAGAATAAATACATGAATCCAAAGACCTTGGAATCTGACACATGATTATTACTATAACGTTAATTAGTAAAAAAGCAAAATCATAAAAATTATATGGTCTCTGCAGCACTAATGCCTGGACAGTGCTTATTCTTTGAAAGTCCCAGCACTGCTTTTTAAGTTGCAGACTCATTTACTTTTAAAGATCACTGGGAATGATAATAGGGAATGCTTTGTTATAACTAGCAACCTCCTCCTTAAGTCCTTTATTCCTTCTCTTTGCATTTCCCTTATGACATCAAAATAGGACTAATTGTATTGAGTCTGTATTTATTTCATAGTTCATACATTATGGTATAGTATATAATGACCTAAACTAGCAAAAAAGATTATAAGACATTTTTGGAAATGCAATGAGGATTATAAGGTAATTACAATGCCATAATATTTCTGCTATCATATAGCTTGGTCCATGAATAGCACTTCCTTCACTTTTAAAAAACAACCTTTGAGAAACCTGTGGCCCCATCCATCAGGCTCATCTTTCATTTCCTTTCTGCTTTTATCACTGTCTGGATTCATAGAAATTCTAGGAAATAGTAGTTCACATTAAAATGATGACCAAGAAGGCACCATGGTACTGTCTACATATCTTTTATTCTGGAACAATTTAGTAGTTCTGTAAGTGTTTCAAGTCTCCAAATTTACAAGAATCAATATATCATTTGGGTATCATTATATCYGCATTTCAAAAGGTGATGCAGAGCTGACTTCCTGCACAAGCAGACTGTGCACAGAGGAAGAACACTCTGGCTTCAGACATACTTCTGCAATGGCTTTTTTGGGAGGATAAAAATATTTGTGGAAAGTTAATTTTAATTTAGAAAGCATTGTTAAAATGACTTTTTATGCATGTATCTCAGAATGTTTTCATACAAACCTCCCATCAAAGAATGGAAATAATATCATGTTATTTCTATGATAAATCTTAATGAAAGCATTGTCACACTTTTGGAAAACTGAGATCAAACACTCAAATAATAAGTGACATGATTAATTCAGTAGGTGGGTGATTTCTGATGATTTTTTTTTGGTGACATTTAGCTGACAGTATATTTGGCATGTGGCACTTTCTTCATAGAAATTTCTGGAGAGGTGACAAGAGCTCTTTCTCTCTCATCATTATATACTTACTCTCTTCCAGACTTCCTGTCTGGTACTAATTTCACCTTCCTTCCTATCGCTTCACCTCGACATTCACCAATACCTTGATCTTCCATCATATTGTCCTTGACTCATTGCWCCTTCATCTGAGTGGCACACAGGGTCTGTGCTCATCCTCTTTCCCAACTGCCTTCACAACACCACCCCTTTATATGACACCCCAAAAAAACAAATAAATGAAATAAGCAAACAAATAACATAARTACTGCTTTATTTGTTTGTTGATTTGCCCAGGAAATGGCATACAGGGGCTCAGGTAAATAAGGTGTTTGGCTGTTGACTGTTTCACTGCAGTTTTGCTAGTGGGGCAACAGGACTACATGGCTTATGTGAAACATAAATACATGTATTCAGGGTGGATTTTCCTCTTTTTTCCTCCTGGTAGGGGGAAGATGGACTCCCATGGAGGTTTCCACAGTGGGGTTTCAGTGATGTCCCCGCAAGAAGTCCTGCACATGCCCCACAGCAGCTGGTCATTGCCAGTCACAACAGGTCACAGCAGGTGCAGCTGGTTGCAGATGGTTGCAACTGGTCATAGCAACTCACAACTGGTCATAACTGGCCATAGCTAGTCACAGTTGGTCTGGCACTGATGGGGAGGAGATGCCGCTTGCCAACATGGTGCCAGCTGGAGGAGCACAGGTCTCCTCTGCTTGGACATGTTTAAAGGTGCRTGTCAGGGCATGCAGGCACCATTTTGTTTCCCAGATCTCCAGATCTCCAGTGCCAAGGGGAGCCACGTTCCAGGATCATCATTCACATGTGATAAGTAAGTGGCCAAGACAGGCAAGTTATCGGTTTCCTTCAGAAAACGCTGGATTTGGTGTTTGATGCTTTCTCTTGCCACAAGCTTTCAGGACAGCTATTTGGCATTGTTAAACCTTATATACAACCTGCTACACGATTGGTATGTATTTGTTTTACCTTTGAAAAGAGCAAGTTACGAAAGCACATTCATCAGCAAGCAACACCGTGTTGACCCAGCAGCCTTGACAGGTTTGAGGYCTTTCCTCCACTTTAGCATCCTGCATGTGAGTGGAAAGCTCCCACTTGGAAGGGGAACATGAGCTTGACAACCTGCCAAGTGCTTAACACCCAGTCACACACACACACACACACAAAACTGTGGTCACCACTGTCAGATGCCCCTCAGGTGTTCATATGATGTGGTCTTGATGGTCATGCTGGGACCCGCTTGATGTGTGGAGGCAGGACTTTGCTCTGAAGATAGATCTAGGAAGGTCCTTAAGACAGCAAAGGGATGCTTGGGAAGTGCAGGGGGTGTTACGAAGTGCAGGGGGTGTTACGGAGCGCAGGATCATGATCTGCCTGTAAAGGTTGTTTCCTTTGTCATTTTTAAATAGCTCTCTTTGGCCCTTCTTTCTCTTTCTTCGTAGATGCAGTGCATTGTTCAAGCACAAATTCTAGTGCTATTGAAAGGTAAAGGCCAATCACCCTACCTGCATCTAGGCAGGCAGCCTGGATCTGCTGCAGGTGCCATGAGTGGGACTCCTGCTTCCAGATTAGCCTGCAAGTCTACATATCCCTATCAGAAGCCARCATTATCATTTCTGCTCACCGGAACCTAAGCTTTAGGATTTATTAGAATGAAATAATTCTAATAAATTATTAAAATTATTAATAATTCTAATAATTAGAATTATTTTCTAATTCAACCTGGRTGTTTAAAAACATCCAGTGTCTTTTTAAAAGTGCTGAAGTCCAGCCTATTTTTTGCAAAAGTACGCTTAAGCAATGGGATATGTCTCAACTCTGCTTCTTGAAGCTAATGAGCCCAAAACTTGTTTTTATTTGAAAAGCTTCTTTGAGMATACTGTTGTGGCTCAAATTCATTCTAATGTACAGTCAAAACTTGTATTTGGTTATTTTTAAATTTGCAAATACTAAGGGAGAAGTACCATACTGTTGAAATCAGATAAGGGAAGATTCCTCCTAGAGGATTTCAAAGGAAAGAGTTTTAAAAGTAACAAAGTAAGGCGCTTCCTATCATCGGTACTACACATAAGCATTARAGCTCAATTCTATGAGTCTACAGTATGAGCTCAGCTCTTTCTGTATTCTGAGATATTCCACTAGTTTTCAGTCGTGCCTCCATTAATAGAATTAAATCATGCTCTTAAAYATGAAAAACAACTATTTACTCAAATACTATTCCAGCTGACCTCAGTCTTGTTGAATTGATTGTTGTTTTTTTTTTTAATCCCCCAAAGGAAAAGCATCACCACATTTCTGCTTGCAGTACATAATGTGGATGTAATGCCAAGGAAGCAGTTCATTCTGGATGCAAGACACAGGTGAGTACTAGCTCTCCTGTCCTTGTCTCCCAGCAGACAAAAGCTCTTGGCACAGAGCACACACTGTCACCCAGTGTCTGGATTAGCCAATTATGGGATGAGCAGATAGCTTCTCTGAAAACCTCTTCCGCATTATTTGAGACTTGGTTTAGCAATACTGCAGTTCCCAGAAGATTTTTAAACCCCAAAGAAGTAAGCATATTGCCTGGGTCAAAAATCGGGCAACACTTAGCACAAACAACATGAATGAGGTCTGCCTTAATATCAAACATCAATTCCTTACCCTAGCTGAGCAACAAGGTAATTTGTAAAATCACTATGTTTATTAAACCGATAACAAACAGGTGCACTTAAAAACGATGTGCTTACCAGGCTTAGAAAGGAAGGCTGGAGGTTTCTCACTCTTTTTTTTTTCTTTTTTTTTTTCCCTTTTTTTCTTTGGGGTGCAGTGTGTGTTAAAGACGGATGGTGCAGTGTCTCCTGGGTCGTATCATTATGTGAGAAGGTCTGAGCCAGCAGCTTTGCTATCAAAGGAGCAAGGCAACTTCTTGATAATTGATGTTCAGCTTGTATGTGCAATGCACCAGGTATGCTCTGAACACGAGATACTGGCAGCCTCTGGCCTCTTGCCTGCTCCTTAGTGCCTAAGGAGCTTCGTTGTGGATTGCTGTAACGCAAGTTTAATTTTACTCTGATAACAAATAAGAATTACCATGTTAGTTGTTGAAACTGCCCAGATAGATGCAATATTGATTTAAGCTAGATTACTCATGTACAGAAAAGCTACTGAAGTAAGCAAAGGCTTGGGCTCCCTTTCTGACAAAGTACCCTTAATGCTGCTAAATGTGCTACTTTCAGCTCATTCTCTTTTAATTGAGCAGTTGACATGATCTGTCATTGAATAGGGAAGAACTGACACGGATTTGAGTGCAAATGATAAAATCTATGTAGCTAACTGTATCTGCCTTCTTTTATTTCTAAAGGATTAGGGAAGAAAAACAGCACCCTTTGCTTTCTATGCTTTCTAGCGTTCTGTTTATTTTGTCTTTTTTTTTTTTTTTTTTTTTGCTTTTTTTTTTTTTTTTTTTTTTTTTTTACATGCAGTTCTGGGATCAATAGGAACATCTGTTCCTATTTTATACTATTTTACACTGTAGTTTGTGATAGAAGTTGCTTCCAGAGTGCTATATTGCACTTTCATTTTGATGTTTAATATATATTTTGAATTTATTTTAAAATATTTTTGTTTGTAAGTGACTCAGTAATGGTGAGGGAACTCTTTAAGTAGTAAACATTTATCCAATATACATGGATGGGAAGTAACATAAGGACATAAAAATAAAAAGCTTGAGGCTGTTTAGATAGGTGTGTATCTGTTAGTCATATGGAGAAAAAAAAAAATATAAATATATATATTCCTCCGTCAATTGCATCCTCRGGGTAAAGTAATTCATTTCAATCTTTCTTCATGAATCATGATTTTTAGATTTTTTTCCAAGCTCTCTCATGTTGTGTCTTTCCTGGAGTGAAGCAAGCAGAGCGAGTAGAGCAGAAGTGCTAGTTCACAGGTCTATATTCTTGTTACAGCTTATGCTTCCTGATATGTTAAGTGTTTTCATTGCAGCAGCAGCAGCACATTCGTGATTAAGCATAACTCTCAGATCCAGGGGAGATCTTTTTGCAAAAGTGCCAGTGAACAGTTGTTCTCCAACCCATATTTGAATGACTGATTGGTCCTGCCTAAGAACAAGCATACTTGTACTTTTTGTACTGTTGTTTTTTGTAGTTTTTTTTTTTTTTTTTTTTTGAGGGATATTGGGTGGATAGGAAGTCAAAAAAGTCTGTTTACCTATTTACTGATTTCTTTTCTTTTGCAATCATTTTGCTTTTTGAGGTTGATCTTCACATCTTTTGCAACACCTTTTATACTGATGTCATTTTCCAGTATACTAGTTATACTCTACTCCCTCATCTAGATCGTTGGTAGTCACAATATGTGACCCAGAGCAGGGCCTTGTGGAATCCCTGCTTGATTTTTATTTCCCTTTTCTTCTTGTAGTAAGCTATTGATATGTATTCAGAGGGATCTTGTGTCAGAGTAGGACACTTTCGTTAGAAAGAAGTGGTGTGATGGCATCAGAAAGATTCTCTAACCTTTTCTGAAAAGAAGTCTTAATGCCTCACTTCTTTTCTGAAAAGAAGTGCCTTTTCTTTTCTGAAAAGAAGTCTTAAAGCCCAAGTGGTTTAAGTTGGTTTGAAAGCTGTACCCACTGCTGTTGAGAAAGAATTACTTCTTATTTCTGGATCTTTCCTGGCAAATAATTGTACTTTTCTGGCTTCTGTTAGTCACATATACTGGTCTGATTACAAGTTAGGCACTTAAAATGCTGCTGCAAAGGGAGAAGAGTTCTTAAATACCAAAGAATTATCCTCTTATTTAAAAGTCTTATTTAAAAATACTCCCAATAAGGAGAATAATTTTCTAAAACCTGWTTGTTTTAGGAAACTACCTGTGGTAGATCTGTGCATATCTACTTGAAATATTTKCTTTAAAACTGTATTTAAGCACAGTGTTCATTTTTATTAAGAAGTAAGCCCTTCCCCAGTAATGAAGCTATGATATGGTTCTGTTCATTGGCTTCACTACAGTTTAGCGAGTAGAATAGCAGAATCTCATTTCAGAGAATAGCTCCATAATTTCATGCACCTACCATAAAAACAAGCAAATTGACACCCTGCCAGGAGTAGCCAGAGGAGATCTTAGAAGAGAGTTCATAATGATACTGTTGCCATATTGCACGCCTGTAAATAATTCATTAAGTCAACCACCCTTTTGTTTTAAGCAAACATGAGCAGATGCCTTTCTAAATTGGATGCAGACAACAGTTTTCAGCAAAACATTGTTGTAATATAACACTTAAAAAGAGTAACATTTTTCTCTTATTGATTTTTCTGAAGTATTATCAACTCTGGTAATTCACAGTGATTACTTCTGCTACACATCAAATCTCCCTTGGTTTTTCATCTACATCTTTCAGGTTTTTTTCTGTGTGATAGATTCCACAGTAAAGTGAAGCATGGCAGAAAATAACAAAACAGTCAAAAGCGATTAAGAGAAATAAGAACTTTCATATGGGCCCAAAATGCTTATCATATCATACAAGATCTGCTGGTTTACGCCTTTTGAATGTTACTTACGCTTTGTATTTAGAAAATCAATGTACAGAACTAAGCAAGTAATTAAAAGACAAGAACCAAGCAAAAGGTTAAGGGTTGTATTTACATAGCAGATGATTCTTCAGAACTCAGCTTGTAAAGTCAGGTAACACCTTTCAAAATAACATAATTATAATGTGTGGAGGTGAGTAAAATACAGTGTTATCTCTAACCCTTTTGTACTCCCTTCCTCTCCGCACCAGTGTGGAAAAGAATTGCATTCTTAAGAGGGATTAAGAGGTGATATTTTACTATTTGCTATTTCTACTTTATTTTTTACAAAACTCTTTTCATATATGAGTTCACCCAGCATGGTCTTTCTTTACAAATACAGATTTCATTCTACACTGGTTGAATGTGGAATCCACATTGGGTGTATGAAATTATCAATTTCTACAAATTTTGAATAGCACAGTAAATTAGCAAGACTCTCAAATGCTTCAGTTTAGTAATGATATTGTACCTCCATTCCTTAATCCTTATGTGAAATGGCTATGGCAATTTGAGTGCCATTTCAGTCATTGACCAAACTACAGTGAAAGTTTCTTCTCCTTTGGAAACTGCTTTTCCTACTGCCAGAGGGAAAAAAAAAACTTTGAAAATAAAATCTTTAAATATCTCAAGCATCGTAGAGGGATTGTAAATTGTAAATGGGAAAATWTTAAGGTGAAAAGTCAGAAGGAATCATTATTCTCTTCTAATCTCACAGGTCTCGGTATATTGTCTAGTTTTTTTTTCATTAAAGTAAATGTGATGATTTTAAAGTTAGCAAAAAGGAAATCATTTATATGTTTTCAGTCTTCTTTCAGTTGTTTATCATTTTTATATTTAATATGAGAAAACATAGCATTTGTTAAGTTCTTTTAAGTCCAATTCAACCTTTTAATCATGACACCTGTGAGGACTTTGTGCTTGAAATTAATTTCTTATACATGAGAAGCAATGTAACAATGGATGTACAAGTGCAAACGTAGGTTGGTATTTAAGTGCTGACACACTAAGTCCCTTACTGAAAGTAAGAAAGGATTAATCAAATTGCCAGATCTGAGGACTAGATGGACTTGACCAATTGATTATATTTTTGTTAATTTAAAAATAATGAAATAAAATAAAGCCTTATAAAGTCCCTCTCCTAACTTTGGGTCTAATGGATGATATATTTATTCTAGTATTCCTTAAAATTGTGCAATTTATGATATGAGATCCATGACAGGCTGATTTTTTTTTGAATGCATTGATATCATCTTCAGAAAGATTTACCGAACTAATAACTTCAGATTACATTCAGTCAGTCTTTATGGATACAGCATAAGAATTATACACCTTTTTTTTTTCTTTCYCTGTGGCTGCTACCTTATATTTTAAATATAAGCTATTTGAAGAAAATAATATTCCACATTCACACTTAGAGAATGYTTAGCAGGCTGTGACTTCTCTCTCTCCCCCTCTTTTCTTTCTCCTTCCCTTCTTGCTCAAACACGAGGAAGAGAGACCTTCACCCTTTGTTAACCAAAACTGAACATAAGGCTTTACATCAAACTAGTTCATTTGTTCAATTTCAACTCGATTCCTCTTACAGTGAGCTCAGTAACTAGCTCAAGTTATGTTATAGTTAATAACTATATAGTTAATGTTAYAGTAATAACTTCTAATGTTATAGTTAATAACTTCTTATAGTTAATATAAGAGGTCATATGATAAAGCCCAGCATTTAAACAGGGAATCACACAGCAAGCACATGTGGTTGTCCCTAAGCAGATGTACTGTTTCTTTGAAAGAAAGCTGAGTAGTCACACATCCCAAGTGACATACAAGCGTATGGGTTTATAAGAGCAGGTCTTTAACCTTGCCAGTGTTACGAGTTTAGATGATGAAACCCTGATTTTGGGACAGTCTCTAGGGAACATGGTTTCACTTCAGTGAGATCAGCATGTTGTTGATGTAAGGTCCCTTGAATGTGTATTCTTTCCTTATGTGTAGCAGCCAAACAAACCATTCTCACCCATTTCTTCCTTTCAAGTGACAGTAGAAAATTTCTAAGCAAAAATTATCTCATGTTTAAAAAATATGCAGCAGCCTTGTTTTCTGTGTTTTACTTGTAAATGTGTAAAATTAAGCTAAGTGTAGCAGTAAGACAACATGTGATTCGTTTTCGTGAAAACAAGATYGTTTTCGTTGTAATTTTCTTTGCACTTTCTTGTCAAATGTTTTACTATTTTTCCATATGAAAACATAAATATTCTTGGTCTTCAGAAATCTGATCCACCCAGAACATTGACTAATCTGAGAAAAATAAAAGTTATAAAATCTATGTTGTTTTAAAAGTATACCATCAAAAAGAGTACAAKGAGTCATGCAATCAATAACAGAATGGCTGAGGTTGGAAGGGACCTCCAGAAATCATCTCGTTCAACCTCCTTGCTCAAGCAGGGTCACCAAAGGTGTCTTGACCAGAGCTGTTGCAAAGTTTGCATCAGCTGTATATGGGGCAGTTACTTCAGTGGGGAAAATATTTTGAGAACTCTTGGTTATTGCAAGTCATCTCTTTGCACTGATCTATTATTCTATCAGTCTCTTTTCATTAACCAGATTGATGGCTGTTTTTTACTGGGATCCATTATATCTCCTATTATGGGAAATAGAAAGATAGAAAAATTATTCCATTTCTTYAGTGATTACTTCTTCTAACTTAATTAACAATAAGAAAATGGCACCTGTCAATGAGCAAATTCTCCATGTAATCCTTTAATAACAGCATGGTTACTACACTAACCTGACCAGCTCTAGGAGACAGCCTGAGGAAAGCAGGGGCAAAACACTACTTCCTTTTGCTAGCATGATAAAACTGAAAAATTTCTGCAAAACTTTGTCTTTTTTTTTTTTTTAATAGATTTTTTATGTATGTAGATATGTATGGAGTGAAATAAACTTTAATGAAATAGATTTTATGCTACGCTGGAACTTCTTAAAAATGGGAATGTAGAGTAATCAGATATGTTCTGCCTAACCTTGCTTGTTTTCAAGAGCCAGGCTCTTTTTCATTTGTTTACAGACACACTGTTTTTTGTTGTTTTCTTGCTCTTCTGGGAGTACTTACAAAACGCTACTTTAATTTCCAGGTGTAAAGGTTGTGCTCTGTAGCTGGTCCAGCAATGTTAGCTACAGCTACATAGTAGCTGCCTTCTCTGATCGGAAATAAAAGTGGACATGTCCTTGGTGAGATTGTCCATCAGGCTTCTATGAAAACTGAGGAGTTTCAGTCTATACCTTCCATCCAGACAAATGACCAGAGTCACCCCACACTGCCTTTGCCCCAAACTGCAGAGAGACAAGCCTTAAAGTCAACAACTTTTCTACCTACCTTCTAACATACCTAATAAAGCCTGTGATAGGCTTTATTTTGTCCTTCTTATCAAGCCAGCTGTCTGAAACCCTGAAGGTTCTGTGACTCATGCCATCCAGTTACCAGATTGTCCAGCAGTGCTGCAGATCTATTCGAAGCATGTTTTTTTCTCAACATTTCATTATTACTAAACTGTTACTTAGTTTCTTAAAGGCTGTTATCATCTGTGTGTTTCATAGCTTATGCAGACAGAAGGATGGTTGTCTCGTGAGCTTTATATAATGGTAAGGCCGTATTTTTGCAAAATTTGGATCTGGGCTTGTGACATCTTGGATTTTATTTCTCAATGTGCACCAAATTCAATCACTGTGCTGTCAGTATTTTTGACAAAGCTTTTGTAAGTCTATTGTGAGATGAAAATACAACATCTGTGTAAAGTCATGCTGCTCTAAAAGTACCCTTTCTTGGTAGAGGTGAACATCAGAGATCTCTGTCAGTAATATTGCTACAGTTGGTTTAAGTGCATACAATGACTTTGGACATGTGTTGACTGATTATATAGCTTTGCCCTGAAATAACTGACTTCTGCAATTGTCAGGGCCCTGTCCAGGTCTGATGGCTACTTTAGTTCAGAGAAAATCAATGGAAAGCATGTGTGAACAGGAACTTTACATTAATAAGTGTTCTTTCTCTGATTGCTTGTTCCTATCTGTCCTGCCACTTTTGTTTAGTTGTCCTTTCCTCTGTGCCTCTGAGGTAGCAGTTGTGAGTGCTGTTTTTTCCCTGCTGTTTTCTCTTAGTTCACAGGGGAAGGTCATGATGTTTTCTGCACAGTTTTTGCACAACAAGAGAGCATTATGGCTCATTTTCCAAGAAAGGAGACACCTTGTCAGGCATAAGAAGAAGCGATTGAATACTGCACGGGAGTGGGCAATTTCTTCTCCTATTAACTGGCAATGTGGTATGCATTATGATATTGAAGCAACTGAGATGAGAATGGTGAATCTTCTTACCTTATGTTTGATTTTAATCTCTCAAATCTGCTAATGAATGTGTGGAAAAGTGTTGGGCTTTGTCTCTGGCAACTATTCTACAGTATATAATTTGTCCTAAAGCGGTAGCAGCTTTTTGYAGACACCTTGGAGACTGTAACCGGCACAGAGGCTGTCAACGTGTATTTACTGTTTCTCTGTTGTCATCTCATAGAATTAAGATGTTGGCCCTGAATGCTTTCTCCTTCCAGGCCTTACAGAGGAAGGTTACTTTGCTGTTGCTGCCCTTGTTTAGTATGAGGAACTCTAAACAGCAGCTGACTCATACCCTGCCTGAGCAGGACTGATCCTTCAGGACATCAATTAACTTGTTTAGCACTGATAGCTTAGTTATCAAGCTGATACAGCTTTCTTAGCACAAGTACAATTATGTAAAGGTCTTTCTTGTATTTCTTGCTGTAGCAATAAAAAGGAATATAGGTAGAAGAAGGCTGCCATGTGTAGGCCACTTGCCAAGTCTTTGTCCACGTGGACAGATCAGGTCAGTCCTCGGAAGTCCTCAGTTCATTTTTTACCCCCAGATTTGGTATTTGGTATGGGACTGTGCTGTGACTAGCCTTTTGATTTGCTTTAAATGTGCACTGCCTGTACTGCCTTGCATGCAGATTGATTTCATGGCAGGATTTGGCTTTCTGGTATTCCCATTAGCTTTGAAGTGTGTTTCTTGATTAACAATGCATACTGAACATCCTAATCTTTATATGGCAAAACATCTCATATCCAAGGTGTCATTTTACTGAGGATGTTTGTCTTCTTGCCATGTGTCCTGGTTGCTTGAGCTCCTTTCATCTGTGTCGTTTGATCTAAATTTTCTTTTCTTGTAGTACTTTTTGTCTATGCCTTGGAGATTAGGGTTTCTTTCTAGTTGCTTCAAATAAACTTTACAGCACGGTCCTGGAAGTTGTGCTTTGTGTATTCATTGCCTTCAAAGCAGAAAACGGACAGAAGCTAACCCAATCGTTGGAGGTCAAGCTTTATTTGATTCTCTTCAAGGAAGTAAGATGTGAGAGGCTGTAAGGAATAGGTCAGACTGACCAAARTGTAACAGAGTATTCAACACTGTAGCCCTTTATGCTCAAGCTTGATTAGTAAAACTTTGGAGTTTGTGTAATGAACCTGGAGAACTACATAACAATATGTAGAGTATAGAAATATTTTCATTTGTTTTGTTTCTCGGATTTGATATATTTTATCTTTCCTTCCACTCAAGCTTGCACCTGCCTGTTTTTTTTCTGAGGAAAACACAAACTTCACAGTTCCTGCAAAACTTTTAGTGTTTTATTTACTTGTTGGAAGTCTGAGAAAGAATGAGTCAAAAAAAAAAAAAAAAAAAGAGTACTGGTGGGAGGGTTGCTCTCCTTCAGAAAACTATCAACGTGCTCTCCTGTCAGAACAGTAGCCTGGGCACTGCACAAGGACAATGCAGGAGGAAAACAAAACTCACTCCTGACATAATGTGAAACACAGAGATGTATTTTTGCCCATTGCTAAGTGTTTCCAGGGTGTTTATAATAACCATTGTTCTTCCTGATGATAAATCTTTTAGTCACTCATTTTGTTGCCTCATGGCCTTGACTAACTTCAAGGCACACCTCTTTACACTTTTTTGAGCATAGCATCTTACCTTCTTAAATAACTTGAACTTAAATACCTTGAAGTTTAAGAAACAATGCCAAAACATCTAACCAATGCACAAGTTACTTTCTGAATCTGATGGATACAGAACTGTCATCACACTTTCATAAGCACGTTTTTCCTGTCTCATTCATCACGGATGTGTGGCTTTCTGGCAGTACACTTGTTCTTGGTGGGGTTAGCTTCTATTCTGAGTTAAAACTAGCCTGGTATATCGTTTACGCAGACATCAGGTTTTTCTTCCAGTCTTTGAGGCTTCAGATCTGCATCTCTTGAAGTGATCTAAGAAGCATTTTTACGACCTACTTGGTGTGCTGCTGAATTGTATATGTAGAAATGGAAGCCTTGAAAAACTTCAGCCTGATAGGAAACTCAAGGACATTTTGACCCTTAAAATATCTTAAAATTGGTAAGCTTGTGGTGGCGATATGAAAATTCACAGGAGAATATTAAAGAAAAAAACACCCAAGAGCAATGGTGGTGGATGTAACTATGGAGCACAAAAAGGTATCTTGACTTTTTCTTTCTCTGGGATGGTGTGGGATGGTGTTCATGATCTTCGTTTTTCTAACTATTTCTAGTGCTTCACTGTCAAAATGTGTGTGTGAGAGAGGAGAACTAAGAATATTTTTGCACTTTTTTACCCCCTTGAACTCAAGATTTTCATATTGATTTGATTTTTATTAACTTCCTATAAGAGGCTTAGAAATCTGTGTTTTACACTGGAGGGCTTTCACTATCACAAAGATTTTCTGGGTTCTTTCAAATAAATGATCTCAGAATGATATGGAACCTTCCTTTATGGCATTCTATAAAGATATTTTTTGGAGATCATAGTGAGCTTCTTCCACTGAAAGAGTCTTCAGGGCTACTGTTTGTATTCTGATCTCAGTACTTATAATTGCAGCAAAATTCTTCTTGTTCTGAAGTTGTGATGTAAGTTTGCATACATCAAAGAGTGGATAGTGAGGTTTTTCTGGATTTTGCTAAACCTATGTGTGAATATGTGAAACAGCTGAGGCTTATGTGTACCTGCAAGAAATGTTGATTTGATTTTCTGCTACGATTTTCACTATTGCAAAACCTATCGCCTACAGTTAGACAGTTTTCTGTGATTTGTAGATGTATCAATAGAAAAATCTGAAAAGTGTTCATAATACTGACAAGTAAGTTTGATATGATTAGGAATGGGATGGGTGTTTCATGTTATATGAGAAAATAAATGTGTTCTGCTACCTCACACTTGTTCTTAAATATAACTTATACTACTGTTTTTGGAGACAAATTCATAGGAAATGCTAGAAGAGCTTTCTAGTTTAGAATCATATAGACCTTTAAGGTTGTCTTTGTACAAATTTTTGTTAAAGCCATCTTTCTATGATACTCATTGTAGATTAATGCAAGGAAAAATGGACTTTTTCCAGATTAAAGAAGCTGTGTCAAGGTAACAAAATCCTATGTTGTATGTCAAAGTGAAGACATAAGCTTTACAATGCCTCACAAATATCCACATAGCAAGAAATGGGAAACACTGTTTAAAGCAGGATCCATACACATATTTAGGCTAAACATATTTAGCCTAAAAAAGTTGGTCAAGAATGCAGAAAACCAAGTACATGTCTGAGGTGCAAGTAGGATTATCACCACAGAAAGTATTCCCCAAACATTTGTAAGCAGAGGAAGTCTGGAGGGGAAAAAGTGGAACTGGTCCCTGTGGGAGTTTGTTGTGCTTCTAGGGCTTAATAAGGTAGAGAGCTTAGTGAAAGTAGATGATGTAGTATAGCATAGGGCACAGAGCATAGGGCATGGCGCTCAGAAGATCTCGCGGTGTCACGGGAGGTTAGGAGCATAATTAATTTATGCAGTTTACCGATAACCCCATGCCATACAAGGCAAAAAGTAGAAATTAGTCTCCTGATTGGGCAGTAGGTGAGTTTCCGCATTCTACTGGAGTATATAGGCAGACTGAACTGTGCAATAAACTCCATTTGCTGCATCCTCATACTGGTATCTGTGCTCTATGGCCCTGGGGCGAGGATAACCCCAGGTCAGTCCAGCTTGCCGACCCACTTCGGCAACAGGTCCCCTTTATTTTGAAGTAAGAGAAAAATCCTGTATGGAAACTTTTATATGTTGAAAGGCTTCAGTAATTATTAATCTACACTTAATATTTCAGAAACTTTCTCTTCAAGAACAATCCTTTCTTAAGTGAGTTGTTTAATTAGGAGGTATAGAGACACAACTGAAGTATGTACTGAAAGCTTTTGAATATTATCTTTCTCACAACAATACTTGTGTAATTCTTCCTAAACAAAATGACCGGCAATCTGGCATGGGCAGAAAGGCAATTAAAACTGCCAGCTTTCACTGCAGTATATCACAGTCAAAACAATCTGCCTATTACACATCCCTTTTATATCAAGTCATATCTCTGCAACATGAATGCTGGTGCTTAATGACACAGTCTATCAATCACAGCTGAAATACAAGACTTTTAAATGGAAAATTAATTTTAGTACGGATCAGGATGTTATCTCCAACACTATAGTCACTACAAAGGGGAGATCAAACTATAATAGAAGCCGTCAACCCCACACGAACCCCTTAATCATGTTTATATATAACTTGCATATTAAAAAGCAATATCCAATGTCAATGGCTCAGATATAAAAATATCTTAATAGCCGGTAACTGACTAATGAATACTATAGTAATAACAGTTTAATTTGAAGAATTCTGACAGCTGGTTGCCTTGATGAGAGCTGTTACCAGGGAGCCCTAGTCCCATGCTGAGAACATCCACAGCATGCTGATTTATAGCAGCAGTGCAGAACTGTTTAATGTCAGCACCTCTCAGCTAAAGTAATAATAAACAGGAATGTTATGGTTTATTTTTCTGTATGAATTGTTCAGGCTCTGTATGGTAAGCACCAACTCAATAGGGGATAATAGCTGCCATTCCCCAGGGAGTTGTAACTGAGACTTAAGCATTTTTATTGGCAAGGTTAGTATATCAAAATGAATCCAGAAGTTGTTGGGTTTTTTTCCTAGTCTCTCTTTTTTTTTTTTCTTGATCTCTCATCCCATTCTGGAAAGCAAATATAATTCTTGTAGTTAGAAAGCTGCTTTTAGGTTTCCACTCCATTTTTTAATTATTTATATATTTTTGACTAGCAGTTTAACTGCCCTTACTTCTTATTTCTAGTACTTGGTGTGAATGTACTGCAAACATCATGGTATATATTTTTTTCTCTATCCTATGTAAAACTTAATAAATGCAAAGTCATTTCTAATCTCAATAATTTTTAAATCACAAAAAAAAAAATAATGCCTTAGAATCCATTTTAGTTAAACTTGCCATCTTGAACGTATATGTTTGTGAAGATTGAATAAGATTTACTGCAAGCTAAATAGGGAAGAAGGGTGTTTTCTGGGAGAGCTTTGGTGTTTTCGACTTTCAAGCATATGCTCATTTGGTAAATTGCAGCCAGACACAGGCAAGCTTTTTCTGTTTTTATTGCTTTTGCACTGTGACTTTTGTTTTGTTTAGAAGTGTAGATGGCAGATTAGGAACAAGCTAAGAGGCAGATGGATATGAAATGTTTTCATCCTCTATGGAAGTCAGTACCGCACCTTGAGTACCGCACTGGAATTCTGCCAGGGTCCAATAAGGTTAACTCCTCAAACAGCTGGGTTAAACAGAGGCGTTTTTAACAAATGAAAAAGAAAAATCTGATTGTGTAGTTTGCTTTCCTACTGGTTTGACTTCAGACTAATGCACTAGACCTGCATGGCAGTACATGTTGATGGATATCTGAGCATTCTTCCTTTATAATACTGGTGCACAAAATATAGTACAACTGTACTGAAGAACAGTTAAAAATATATCTGCATTCACAACAGAGCCTGTTTGAAAAATTAAATGTGGAAAGAAAAAGGAGGAAAATGCTGACTTAAATAGTACGAAAGAGGAAAAACAAACAAACAAACAAACAAACAACAAACAGAAAAAGGTAGAAAGAAGAATGCAAAAATGCAAAAATGCAAAAATACAAAAATGCAAAAATGCAGATGTTTGTTCCAGTAATAGTATTGACAGTTATGACAGTGAAGAAAGTATCTCGACATAAAATATTTCCACTTTCTTCAAGGTGGAAGTCAACTGGGTGCAATGTCAATGTAGATATGACTACAGTAAGAAAGGCAGATTTTTCCTGGAAAATCAACCATTCTTAAATAATTTATCAAAAGTGCAAGAATGCACTTATGTGGAGAGAGGATTCTGTTTATTTTGGAAAGACATAGTGCCTTTCACATAGGCATCTATGACCAGTTCTCTACTCTATTATGGGGGCAAGATTGGTCAAGTAGCCCTCTTGTAGGCAGGACTGGAAATTTCCATGAAACACATCCATATTTGGAGATATAATCTTTATCTAGAAATAGATTTTCTTAATGTTCTTAAATGCATTTTTTTCTGCTTTGAGTGCTGAGACCTTGGATGAAGCTTTTTTAAGCAGCTGAAGGGGCTGTGCCATATATTTGTCTTCTGCTTTTCATATCATTGGTCCTGGAGCAGTGCCTTGGAGATCTGCCCTGAAGCAACAAGACTAAGAAATGCTGGATTCCTAGTCTGAGGCAGTCTGATGGCAAATCTGTCCATGGGAACCTCTTGCATCTGTTCAGTGTAATCAACCTTCTTGTCTATTTCTTGCTGGTACCAGCAGTGTAACTAAGACCATCAGCTTTATTTAACAGCTGTAGGGTTCACAGTTTCTGGTTCATGGGAAATTTAAAAAAATGTTTGGTTTGGATACAAATCAGAAATTGAGTGAAAAGAAAAATCCCATGAATCAGAAATATGTATATATTTTCCCCCTCTCGGGGATACTCTTAGAATTTTCAGGAGGAAATTCTCAGGCTCTACCTATTTACTGCAAATAAAAGCTATTTGAAAACCATCACGATAGCTCATTGTGTTGACTTTTTCATTTTTGGTAGCAGTTATGGCTCATAAATGAAATTGATCTGGGATGCTACTTGACCGTGCACTTATAATTTTCTGTTTTCTTTCAGGCTTTTTCACTATTTGGCTCTTTTAATTTAACAGGATGAGTAATAAGTCTTCTAAATCTTTTGAAATACCAGCCCTTAATATAAATATCTCATGCATAAGTGATTGCTCATCTAATATGGACTGTTGGCTCAATTATACAATATATCACTTCTAAATTTATTGTGTTTTCTTGCTATCTGTTTACATTTTTTATTTGGCATTTGTTAATGTCTTGTAATTGTAATCTTAATATTAAGTGTAAACTTTGAAAGTTACAGCTTAATTTCCAGACTATAAAAGTTCTATGGTTAGGTAAAAGGATTACAATATCATTAGGATTGCGATACTGGACAACTTGGATTACTGGATTAGACAATATGGATTACTTGGAGTACTCGATTATGCAATTGGCTAGCTCAATTTACATTGCAGTCCTATTAGCTCTCCTGATATAAAAGTTATCTTCAAACATCTGAAAGATGCCCTATTCACAGCTCTGGTATTTTGAAATCATAAAATGTAACTCTCTGGAGGCAACATGCCCATTAATATAACGTGACCTTTTATCTCTCACTGACAACTAACAAAAAATATGTAGCTGTAATTAATCAGATGGCTGTGCTGAAAATGAAGAGCAATCCAAATCAATGTAAAGCATTTTTCTTTAGTGGTTACACAATATCAAGCTTATAGTTGATTTGATTCTTTTGAAATCAGTATCTCTGCAGCCAAAAAAAAAAAGCAGTTTAACAAAAAAATTCTTGAAACAAAGTWATGAAGTGAAAAACAAAGAATTTAATATTTGCTTGTTGATTGCATTTTTGGCATCATATTTTTGTTATCTTTTTTTCAGAGCTTTTGATGGTCCGTCTTCCTTATGCACTCAGAATAAGTGGAAAGGCCAGATTCCAATCTGGAAAGGACTTTTCCATAGCTGAGATTGCTGGGAACTCCTAGGAATCTCTGGCTCACGGAATGGACTCTTGCTCTTAAGGGAGTGGTAAGGCTGTTTAAGGGACCTAGGACAATGATTATGTCCTTAAGCTCTCCTCTTTGTCTGTAGCACTACGCAATTTTTGTTATATCTGTAACAAGAAAAGAGTTAAGGAAAGGGTTATTGAATTTTAATAAAGTGTTTTATGGTATGCCTATTTCCAACCCCCTAGCATATGGCATGCTTAAAGTTAGCAGGACAGGAAGGACTTGAATTCAGTGATCCGGATGATGGCTATCTGCCTTCCGATTCCTAAATATCGACAGGATCATTTATGTGCCTTGGTGATACACACATGCTTCTTGCTATTGCACTAAGAGATCCAAAAGCTTTGCTGGGTACTCCTTTTCAAAGTTTCTGTAATAGAATTTAAATGTGTTAATAGAATATTACTGGAGTTTTTGCTTAGAAAGTGCAGGAATACATTTTGGAACTTCCCAGATCTATTAAGCAATTGAGCTAGCAGATTTTAGACTTGTCTTATATCAAGACAAACTCTTAAATGAGGTGCTTCACTACCAGGAAAGCAAGTAGGAGCCTGTCTGTGTAACAATTGTCTTCCCAGCAATATCAAACCCATTATAGCTGAGCAAAGATAATTATCTCTCCTGCATATCTGACAAGACACGGGGTGCTTGTATGTATGTTTGCATAAATTGGTATATCAATTAAAAGAATGAACCCAGTAAAAATCAATTGGATTAATTTTCTTCCTGCTTTACTGCTGGCAAAAGACTTTTTATGCAGAGGAGGAGGGAGACAAGTGACAGTTTGCTGTGCTAGGTTGTATGCGGTGGCTGTACAAAAACGGAGCCTTTTTTTTTCTTTCCTGTTCTTCACAGGATTGTTTTGGTTAAAATGTCAAGAAATGCCCAGGGGCTTAGCTCACGCTGAATGGGCTGTACCATCTGTTTGTGTAAGGAGTGACTTGGTATGCACAAACTGTTACCTAGGACGTAGACCTCGGTCTGTCAGCCCTCCTGTCAACTGCTGTCCCTGYTGGAACCAGGACCCCTGAAGGAATTAGCTGTGTGATTGACTGGCTGATGATGATTGACATCCACATGCAATTAACCCTTTAGTTGCAACCGCCTATCAATCAGCCTTTGGGTGAGATCTGTGTCTCAAACCCACAATACAAGTATAATGTTTCCATTCCAGTAATCTTGCTCAAGATAAATGTGAGGAAGCTGATAAATGGAAGTCAGAGCTCTAAGACAGAGGATTTGCTCTTAAGAAGAAAAACTACTTCTAATCACTTGTATTAAGGCTTTGCTGGTGTGTTTCTAAGTAAAGAAAACGTTTACTGTTCTTAAAAAAAAAAAAGCTTTTTGAGGCCACATTCTTGTTCTCAAAATCAGCCTTATTCTAAGGATAGCACTGTTGGATATCGGCAGTGAAAGTGCTTAGACCCTGTGTTGCCAAATTCAAAGGGACCAGCTGCAGGATGGATGCAGGTGATGGCTGCCCAACCTCCTCTCCACGCTGAGTTGCTGGAGCGAAGGGTAGAGTCAGCTCCTTGCTCTGAACTGTTTCCTTAACAGAATTCCGGTTGGGAGAACAGAAGTGGACAGAAATATATGCGTATCAAAAAGGACTGTGTCCAATCTTTGAACAAAAGAAAAGTCTGGAAAGAAGTGTCTTGGGGAAGATTTTGAAAGCTAAAGTACCAAAATGTGTCCCAAAAATAACTTTCATGTCTTTATAGGGAACAGCGGCAAACGTATCTAAATTTCGTTCTCATAAAACTTCAGAAGCACCACTAACAAGGGCTAAGTAACACCTAAGCCTGTCTGACTTTAACAAATGCCTACAAATTGCTTCTGCACGTAGGATGTGACAATTCTCATTTAAACTGCTAAATTCTCATTCTTCAGAATTAATCTTTCCAGATTAAACATTAGGAGCCTTAATCAGGGGACCCATTTTTCATAGTGAATTTTCCCTCCCACTTCATGCATGACTCGAGTTGTTTAACTTGCACTTCCATTTACGCCATGTTTGAAAGGTAGAGCATCTCACAACTGAGTGACTTTGATGCTGGGGGAACCTGGCTTTGGACCAGTGAAGTCAGTGACAGAAATCCAGTTGTCTTGAGAAGAAAAAAGAATTTCTGATTGGTAAAGAGAGCAGTGATAGTCCATTTTMTGGCTTGTTATTGTAGGTGTATAATCAAAAGGCCTCTTGTTAAGAGAGTTCCTATTAGCAAATTTCTAACCAACTTCCGAAGCGTCTCCTCTTTCAGCACATTTGCCTAAAATAGAACATCTCATGTATAGAAAAGAGCATATTCTGGACTAAATTGTCATTTTAGAATACCTGCTTTGGGGATCRTGAGTTGATGCACTGCTTATCAGAGATGGGGAGCATTTAGTAGGCCTAAAAGGACTGTGAAAGCTTTGGCCTGAATATAAGCAAAACTTCTGTAAGCAAACAATATAATAGATAGTGAGTTATTAAATACCCATAAAGCATCAACTAAAGGATTTGTGTTGTACTGCCATTATTGTATTTTAAGTAAACTGTTTGGAAGGAATATGAAATTGACCATGTGTTTTTACAGAAGTATTTGCAAGTTAGAGTTCTTACAGCTTAACCATGTGGAATGTGGGGAATGGCTGCAGTTATTGTTTGTGTTCTGGCTGCTAAACGATATGAATAATTTTTTAACAATACTGTGTACTTCATCATAGTATCTTAATTTAATTTTTATATTGGTTACAAATGGCTAAACTGTAATGTGTGGTTTCATAAMCCATGTTTTGAGTAGCTGGTTTTTGTTAAAGGAGTCCAAAGATGGTGCTTACCTTCAGAGATGATGTCTTATTTCTARCTTGGATGTTTTCTGTATGATGATAGAGAAGGTTTGGGYAGCTCCATTTTCCAGAACTGAAAGTGACAAGCCTGCTATTGCACTCAGGTAGGTCTTGCTAGGTCATCTTTATATTAGAACTGAAAGAACAAACAAGAAGCTAAGCAAGACTCCTTTTAAGGGCCTACACTGATAAAGTACTTGTGGAAATACAAGATGAATGAAGATGTAATAAAGTGCCTTTATACTCCTAAGCCTTTCTTTAATTTATACTGCACTTGGCTTTTCACTTGAGTACGTGATTGTGCTTTGGAGAACCTTCCCCTTGCCCCTGCCCCGAACTCTTAAATGTGTTTATTACAGTCATTAATAGAAAACTGTAAATGGAGGCTTATGTAACCTATTTGGAGTAGGGACTTTTTCCAGGCTTTAGAAAAGGCGATGCTTTTTTATTTAATTTTTTGGTGATTAATTGGGTTTAATTTTATTTTTAAACTCAAATTGAACTGCTAAAACTCAATGAAGAAGGAAGATTCTTCTAGTAAAATGGCATCTATCTTTATTATTGGTTTTTAAACTGCTTGCTCTAGATTTTTAATATTAATTTTTACAGTAGCTGTACCTTTATAGCAGCATAACACTGCTTAAGCAAGTTAGATCACTTCATCTCATTGGAGTTGACTGTTTGGAGTAATGATCTTCAAGTCTGAGTGTCACTAGCATAGTTGGGTATCACTGAAAAGTTTTAGGTGCAACCCTATTGTAATAAATTTCATTTTGAGCCTAGAAAAGTGAAAACAGATTGTGTGAATGTCCAATTCATAAAATTATATGTATATACACACATATAAAACTTTAACTTACGCCTCTTCTAAGAGTGTTCAGGCTGTGGTTGCATTTCCTGTTTTCTGAAATATCCTGCTTTTGGATGCTTCCCAAGTAGAAAACTATATTATGCAGCGCATAGACTGAATGTGTGGKTTTTTTTTTCAGAAAAGACAGTATTTCAAACACATAGCAATTCTTTCTATAGTTGAAACTATTATTAGCTTTGGTACAAATGGCAAAATTAGTTGCTTAGTTCACTTTCCTTGCAACTTTGCCTGTTTGGAAGCACGGATATGTTCATTCAGAAGCTGAGGAAAAACTACTAATGGTACATCCAGATTAAAATATTGCAAAGATAGAGTGGAAAGGTAAAATGGAAAGGTAATATTCCAAAGATAAAATGCTTATTAGAATTATCATTTGCAGAATTAAATTACGGTCTAGGTTGAAGGACTAGACAGAACAATCTGAGAAAGAAACAGAGAGCTTAAAGGAAAAAAAGAGAGCTAAAGTAGAAGGCTGTATATGGCATGCATGGTTCCATTTTTCTCCTGGAAAATAATTTTTTTTTTCACAAAATACACTATTTAAGTATTTTTAGAACTATTGCTAATTCGGTAATTGCAAGATTTTGAAAATTTCTTTACAAAAGAAGCCAGAGCTTAAAAATAATCGTTTTGTGACATATTAATCATGTTCTCTATATAAATACTTTTTTTTTCTTATTACATGTTAATTCACCACACAGCAACCTGGGTTTAGATTTTCAAGAGTCCATCATAGAAAGTGGCTCTTTCTCCTGAAGGGATAAATAGCCTTCCTCTTGCTAAAATCACCCTCATCATCACAGATGCTCTTTTCAAGCACACTATTTTTCTGTGCTTAATATGAATTATTTCCACATTATTCTCATCTTGAAGAATAATTTGCTTCCATTTCAAGTCTGAAGATCTTGTTTCCCCAAGTTCTTTGTTTTGATTTTGAGGTTTTTCTCCTCCTTGACCATAGCAGCTCACTGAAACTTTATTTTCCCATTAAACCTCTCTCCTATATGTACCGCTTCATCCAATTTGGTATTAGAGGCCAAAGAACTCTGCTAGTGTGGTAGTTCTCTTGGGCCTATTGCATCTTTAGAACAAGCAGATTAGTCCGAGAGGTTTGCTGTGACAATCTAATCTACTTTGAATATACCTAGGGAGTATTTTACCTTTCTATTACAGCACGTTGTTTAAACAGTTTAAATTGTTCTAAACCCAACAGAGGACGTATGCCTGGTTCATAACTTCAGTTGAAACTTCTACGTAGATTTGTAGTTCACATGGCATAGGTCTAAAATGACATTTTAAGTTAAACTAGTGCATGGCCTTGTACATAGGAATCCTTGGAAAGCTGTAAAAAGAGGGGAATAAATTAAGATTTTCTTTTCAGGAAAATGACAATGCTAAAAGTYTGGGTAAGAAAAAAGATGTGGGATAAGAACATGATTTTCATGTTTGCATGAAGATAAATGAATGCAGAATACCTGTCTCAGAACACTGCTTTAAGTGCCCATGTATAAATATAACTGTGTAATAGTGACTGACTAGAGACTTGAATCCTTAGTCATCTCATCCCTTAGAATATTCCTTTGAAAATATATTGAAAGTGCAGTTATTTACCGTGATACTTTATGAACCTAAATGCAAACTGACAGTAATGAGCAATTGGTGTCACTAAATCTATTTTTATGTAAATTACCATATTCAGAAAGCTGTAAGGGTAGTTAATGAACCTTACTGATGTTCTTGTTAGAAATGCCTGACTTAGAMCCTGATCTCCTCTTTAAACCTTGATGATGATCATGCCTTCACAGTTTAATGTGTTTGTTTCCCTTCATGATACTGTAATTATAATGTTCTGTCTCCCTTTTTTAATCATCTGGCAAACTAGTTAAAAATGGCCGAATCTTAGGATAAAGTTGTATTTCATGTCTCCAAAGCTCACATGAGTTGGCCTAGTAAGAGCAAAATGCTCTCCTATGACCATGGTTAACAGCTACTCCACAGTTAACAAGATCCTCCACTGATGTTGCACCTCTTAAATAGTAATTTTCTAGGTTTATCATTCAAAGACACCTTAMGTAAAATCAGAACTGAATTGCTGTGAAAAGCAAAAAAACAACCAACCAAACAAACAGGAACAGGAAAGTGATTATCTAGCCATCCAGCAAAAATAATACTTAATGTCAATACTTCTGTCCTTGTTGGGCAATCACTTAGAGCACATGTAGCTCTCAGTTCCTAAGTCATGTTTCCCTTCAAGTAGGCAATGGCTTAACTTTCTGGGCTTCTGACTTCTTTTAGTTTTACAACTAGCCAGAAGTGAAAAAAATAGTGAAATATTTCTTCATCACTGATAAGGCACGTATATGCAACTTTTTCCTGTTGAATGAAAAAAAAATGCAAATAATGGAACAGTAAGGTGTCTACAGACCTTTAAGCTATATTTTTGTARTTACAAAAACATAGCATTTGTTTACAAATCAATGCATTTATAACTCATAATGAAAGTCTCTTAATACATRCTAAGAACAGATGTTCTAAGAATACAAAATACAAGGTTCAGATTAGTGTTCAAAAGAAACATGGAAGGGCTGAGGAGAGAATAAATCCTGTTTAGAAGTTTAATTGCTTTTAGTTAGTGACTCTGATCACAAAACTCTGTCAGTRAGCATCTCTGCTTCTCAGATCCATTCTTGATCACTAGACTTGTTTCACTGAGATACTATAGAACAGTTAGAACTAAAGTGGCAATCATCACTTGTTTATTTATTTCTATTTCCTTGGAATCCATACCAGCTTTGGGTTTGAGCTGGCAATAAGATCCATTCAAGAAAAAGGGAAGGGAGCTGCAAGGCTGCAGGAGGTCTTTGGGGAAAGCGATCTGCAGACATACAGATTTTGCACTGCTCCCTATTCATGATCCAGCAAGAAGCTCTGAAGTTGCAAAGCAAGAAAATTAACAACTCAGTTTTTTAGTAGAACTTAGAAGAGGCCAGTGTGGTTTGAGACTTATTTAACCTTTCTTTCCCTCTGCCATCTGTAAATCTCTCCCCCTGGAYTGAACTACAATGGTAAATAAATATTACCGATAAATCTCTGGTTCATTCACAGGAGTTTTGTGTAAAAAGCGGGTGCAAGATCTTGTCTTGAGCAACACTCTCTTGAGGAGGGTGATGGGAGGCAGAGAGGCACAGTAACTCAGGTTCATCTCTTCTGCATTTTTTCTGGRTATCTTTTTACAGAGAGTACCTATGGCCAATATTGTTGCTTATTCTTATTTCAAGGAAAAATCAAAACAGTAAAAGTGCCTCTGTGGAAAAAAATTATTTTCTCTCTCCTTCCCCATCCAAACACCAGAATTTATTTTGAATTCACCAGCCTCTTTGATTCTGTTCGTTCAGCAGGGTATTCTATAACTCAGGTTAATTGAGGACATGGACTACAGTTGACTCAAGAATTGCTCTAATGAGGTTGTTTATTAAATTGATTAAAGAACTGTTTGTCCTTATAATCAAATATTAGAATGTTTTTTGTGGTGTTAGAAATGGATTAAGATACACTCAGGCAAATGAAATACAACTTAATGAAATACAAATTTCATACAGCCAAGTTTGTTTGGGTAGGCTAACACCGTTGGGTTTGACATGTGTCTTTATTTGTTTTTCTCCTCTCGCACCAGTGCATGTCAGAGGGCAGCTGTGCTGCATCTCAGTACCTCAGAGGGACACACGGCAGCTGCCACGTGCTCATCTTTCAACCTGGCACCTGCAAGGGTGCCTACTAGAGCGGGGCACGTCCCTGGTGGCACCTAGGCCTTGATTCCTGGCCTGCTGCAGGGTGGAGGGGCCGCAGGCCTGGCATGGGCAGCCAGCCTGCCCTTGGGGAGACGTCAGCCACGCTCTGCCCTTCTTCAGCTGCCCTGCACCGTCAAGCCTGAAATTCACTGTCAACAGSGGAGTCTTTAATTACTCCAAAGCATCCCTGGCCAGATGGCTCATGAAGAACTGAGCAGAATAAAGGTAGGAGATAAGTGAGAAACACAGTGCTTTCTTTAAGAAACTATTTAAAACCATGTTGTAAGCTTTTACTTCTGTATTTCTTCGCACTTTTTAGAGCAAAGTTGTCCTATTGCAGGAGAATTCCCTATTTTTATGCTTTTAGTTTGAGAGCCACAGGTTCTGTCTCTGCTAACATGCAGTGCATCATTTCAAACAGAAACAGCTACTAGGCTTTTTTTCTCTCAGGAAAATATGATAGTCTTTATGAAGTTAAAAGTAAGCCACAAAAGCATTTACTAAACGGATTATTTTTAAATCTGAATTTACTGGAGGCATTAACAAAAATCACTTCACAGAGAGAGTTGCTCTCAATGTAGCTGAAAATATTCCAGAATATTTTCAGGAAGGTTGAGGCAGCATTAATGTGGAATTCCATTTAAAACCACAGTTCTGCCACAGAGGAGGAAAACTTAAACGTATAGATAGGCTGTCCACCCTCCCATCTTGTCCTTCACAGAATCACAGAATGGCTGAGTTTGGAAGGGACCTCTAGAGATCATCCAGTCCAATCCCCCTACTCCAGCAGGGACACCCAGARCACGGGGCACAGGGTGGCAAACAGGCAAGTTTTGAAGACCTCCAAAGAAGGAGTGCATGCTTCAAGTGCATGCTGCTGCTCTTTTCTCTTTCAGTAAATATCAAGAGGTTAGCACTTGATATTCCAAAAACAAACAAACAAACAAACAAACACACAAAAACATTCTCATCTGAAGATATTCTGGCCTAAGCCAAAAAGATTTTTCCAAGCACTGACATGGCAGGCAGTTGCCTATGGCACTTTCCGACAAATACATAGCTACAGACAAGCTTCAGATCTGGGGAAAGAAAAATCCATATTTCTGTCCTGGCACTGACCTATGTTTTGGTCCAAGCTCTGCATTCTCCAGTATAAAGAATAACACTTGTCACATTATTTATGATTCCCTACTCGACTAGTCATGACTGAGGTCTTACTTCTGACCAGAAATTGCATACTAGTAACTTTTTAAGGCTTTTGCTCAATTAGACTTTTTTTTTTTTTTTTCACTGAAGCGTCTGAGACACTCAAGTGTCTGAGACTGACAGATCTCTAACTGGGACATAAAAATTCTTTTGACAAGCTAACCAGAATTAAGGAAAAACACTGACAGCAGAATCTGAAATACTAATCAAGGACCTTTTTYTGACTTAGCTATTGTAAGCTTCTCAGTTAAGAAAAGAATGAGAAGAATTTTACTTTCTACCTTTTGAATATTTGCTTGATTAAAAAGGGAACTTTCAAGATTACTATCTACATATATAAACCAAGAGAAAATGGGGAGATGGACTGGAAAACAGGCAGGGTGGAGATGTTAAAACCACAGTAAATTTAGGGTCCCTAAAAGGTGTTCATGCAGAACTTCACAAAGCAGTGGTGGAGCCTGAGGGCTTCCTCACAGATTGCTGTTCAAAATAGCAGTCTGGGGAATGCTGTATTCAGATCCTGTGTTTATAACCAAACTACCTAGAAAACACTGATTTCTCCATACAAACTATCAGAAATATTAGGGCATTACAAGTTGGCAAATGCTGTTTGGCAACTGTTTCAATAAGTGTGTGCATCAAAGCCAAAAGTCTGTAGATGCTATTTCCAAATTACTTCAATGTTATCAGTATTGAGAACTGGAAAGGTAGAGGAGAGTAAATAGTTAAATCTCCACCACAGCTGCCCCCTCTTCCTTACAGTTCTCTTTCCAGTATGACATCTTTGCCAATTGGTTGCTGTGCTTTAAGACTTTCTCCTTGAGTCAACATTTTGGACATGTGAAATTCTTTCACAGTCATCTACTAATCTCCAGATTACTTGGACACATTGAAAATATACATCAGACAGGCATCCTTCTCCACAAAATAAAATCCACCCCTTGACCTTCAGGGGTAGACCAGACAAAGTTGCACAGAAAAAGTACTAAAGGCCCATCAAATGCATTAAATGTGCTGCTATCATTGTGATCCCTCTTCCTTGCTTTACTGTACACCTTTGTGTGTGTGTGTGTGTGTTTTAGTGCTTTAATGCCATTTAGTGGTAGTCTTGCCATGAGCTGGCAAGTTTAGTGGTAGTCTTGCCATGAGCTGGCAAGTGAACTACTATGCAATTTCATCCACCTAGCTCACCTAACTATTGCTAGTGAACTAGCTTTCCTGAGAGGCTTCAAATCTGTAAGGTTTAGTTATGCTAGAAAAATCTTGAATCCAAATAAACTTTAAAATTCCTATCATCTAACCTACTCATTCCTTTAGATTTGCATTATATTATCTTCCACCAGGATAAATCTGCGTAGTCCTTTTTCTATCACTTAAAATGCTTAAACTTGATCAAGAAAGGAGAGGCTAACCCAAGCCCTTTTTTTTTGCTTTCTTGGAACACACATGAAGCATATGCTCATTAGTTACAGGAACTAATTTAAATGATAATGTTTTCAAATGGCCAACATCAAATAAACTTAGGGAGTAAACATCATTGCAACATGGTAAACAAGCTATGAAGTGCAGCTGAGTGTGAAGATGATTATCAGGGGATAGGGCTTGTGAGTACTGGGCAAGTAAACTAATCTACTTTTGGATAATAATGCAATTTTCTCATGCAATATGCCAGATTACTTCTCCCTCGGCTCTGCTCTTGCTGTTCTTCATTTCAGTAGTATTATTCATTTGGTTCACTCAATTCCTAAGCCATCATTGCTAGTCCAAAGACTATCAAGCTGCATATGTGTACATATGTACACATTGCTGCTGGTATTAGTTTTTCTTAGTTGCTTTGAGATGTTCACAAAATCTAGAGCAGCCATTGATTGCTTTTGTCAAGCAGAGGCTGCTAAACTGCTTGTAAACCAGGGCACATGAAGAGTAATTAATCTTTTCTCTCTTGGTAGCAAAGATATAAATATTGCTGCAGTGCTTAATCAGAGGACCTTTTATTGCATTTGTCATTTTGTTTTAGTTTAATGTTTTTTAGAGTGTACTTAATGATTAGACACTTAAAAGGATCTATTTATTTAGTGCTGTTCATGATTTCTATAATGTCACATTTCGTAGCAAAGTGTGAATGCAGGGGATGCTATTACTACAGGTTTTTACATGTTTTTCTCAAAATGCCTTTCTGCAGGGTCTTAAATTGGAATGTTAATTTAATCCATATTTTCTTAAGCATTTGTTCTAACAGTGGACTTTTTTCTTTCTATTGGCAAAACAGCATTTGTAAATAAGGGCATATTTTTCAGCTCCTTTTATCTGATGAGCTCTGTAAGCTTTCAGCTTCAGTGCCTGGATATTAGCATTAGAAGTAATTCCTACTAAACTCATGTCACAGATTTGTGAGGTGAGGCACGTGTATGCCAAATACAACATGACACATTTGGGAAGCCATGGGGATTTTCAGAGCAATTGTGCCTTTTCTTTTTGCAGCAACTTAGCCTGAGGAATATCAAAATTAAGGCAATGGGTCTGTAAGACTACAGCCTGGGCTTTTGAATGCGTTCTGAGGTGACAACTCTGCTGGCGAGGGTGTGATTAAAATGAGCAACCTCTACCTATAGGGGTACCGTGGTGAGGGGACACAACTTTCAACTTGAGTTGTTGAGTTTGGGGTGCACTTGCAGATACAGGAAACAGGGAATTTAGGTAGCTTAGATCATTTCATCAGGCCCAAGCAGCCATGCAGCAGCAGCCACCATGAAGTCAAGTCAGCCAAAGCAGGACGGGCAAGACTTGGAGTCCCCAGGACTTCCCGTGTGCCGCCTGTGAGGACACTTCCCCACAGATGTGCACCAGCTCAGCCCTCAGATGCTYGAAACATCTAAGGCACAGGATTAATTACCTTTCATAGAAAAACACATCTTTCCTTCACTGGATGTAATATAGAATTTCCCTAAGAAATTACAAGAATCTGGTATACACAGATGTTATTTAATGCAGTTCAGGACCAGTGAAGGATTAGGCTGACACTGCATGATCAGTCAAAGATAAAAGCAGGTGTTCCTTCCTGTTAACAAGCCAGGTTACCATCTTTCTAGTCATTGCATAGGAAAGCATCATTTCTCTTAATATACTGTCAAAAATTATTTCAACATACTGCTGGTGGATTTTAAAAGGCATTTCTTACAATTCTTATCATTCTTGTACTTGTTTCCTGGGGAGACCCTCTTCTGATAGCACAATATTCTGGCTCTAAAGCTAAAAATTGAAAAATGATACGACAGACAATTTTATGAATGTTGGGATATGGTTCCAGAACTCTGCCACTGTAATTAGACTAAGACTATGAAACAGCATGGAGTGATAGAAGATACAATAGATATTTTATTTGGAGTTATCTGTACAAGGTATCTTGCTTCTCTTGCAATGCAGTTCTCTCAAGTCTGGAAAATCTTACACCATGCTACWATCTCTAGCCTTTCTAAACAGAGTAATCTAATTATATATTTAAACCTGCATGCACTTTTCTTTTTTTTAATTATTTCTGTTTTAGAATCATCTTTCACATGTACCAACTAAAACTTGTTCCATTTCTCCCTCCTATCTGTTTTGGTCTAGGTGACTAGACTAAATTAAGCCATTCTTTGAGAGCAGATCTAAATAGGTGATTGTCCAAAAAATATGAGTCAGAACAGTCTAATTAAAATAATATAGAGCTCTAAGAATACAAACAACCCCTTAGTAGCAGGAATCTGAGTTTTAAAATGTTAGGATATCATCTTTAATGCATTAAGTGACTCACCAGGACACCCATCATATGATGGTATATTTGACCAAAGCAGCATGGGTTAGATTGAAAAATCCTGGCAACGTCTCGTTGTCGACCAAAGYAGTCAGTATTGCTAATGCACACAGTCACATGTAATGTGAAAATCTGCAGAGAGCAAAAACAAATATCAAGGCTGAGATTGCTTTTATATCTGCAACTCCTACTCATAAAGAGTTCTGCTACTTTCCCAGACCATCTGAAAATCTTTTACAAATGCTAATGCTGATTTTTATCTGATTCCCAATAACATGATTGTTCCATTTAATAAAAAAGTTACCAACATGTAAACTACACTCTCGGTGTTTATCTAGCTTGCAGTTGCCTAGCACTTATCCTTCCAGGATCACCAATTATTTTTGTAAATCTCCAGAGATTATTTTTTATTGAGAGACCTCCCACTTTTTGTTTAGAATTTTCTAAGCTCAGAGTTTGCTTGCCTTGGGACTGCATATTGCGGTGCTTGATCTTGAACATTATGTTTGTGCAGGACTGTGTCGAGAGGATACAGCTCAGGATACAGTATAAAAAGTGAGAATGCTTATGGTCTAAAGAGCATTTTTTTTCCACGAAAAATCGTTTTTGTTTTTTTTTTTCTCTTTTTTTTTTCTTTTGAAGTGGATTCTGAAAAGCACTGGTGGACTGTGCAGGTCATGATTTTTGTGTTAACTCTTCCAGGGGGAGACAGAGCAGTGTTGCTTGCTCCGTATTACTGGATGATAAATGGTTTCAGTTCATTAGGCAGGATCTCTTTATGCCAAGCTCTGCAAACCAAAGAAAGTCAGTCTGCAATCACTATGGAGATGTTTGTTCACCTTGTTCCTCATTCACTCTGACTATGAAAAATAAGTCTGCTTGAGAGCACACAGCAGTGTAATTGACTCTATAGAGCAGCTGTCAGAGGGGGTTTGCTATAAGAAATCATATTAGCCTTCCTTCTAAAGTTGCTCAAGGTAATAAGTCATCCTTGACATTCACAATTCATACAATAAAATCTTTTTTAACCCTCACACAATATGGGGCATGACAAATAACTAATATCAGATGTTAAAGGCATGCAGATTATGTCAATTTTCTTAAAATGTCTTATAAAAGTTTGAGGAAGGAGTGTTACTTTCCTGCTCTTTCCTACTCACTAATTTCTACAGGCTATCTAAAAAGCAAAAAGCAAATTTCCTTTCCTTCCCTTCCCCCTTCCCTTCTCCCTTCCTTTCCCCCTTCCCCCTTCCCCCTTCCCCCTTGCCTTCCTTTCCCCCTTCCCCCTTCCCCCTTGCCTTGCCTTGCCTTCCCTTCACTTGCCTTCCCTTGCCTTCCTCAGGCTATCAGCCTCCTCTTCTATTATACGTGTTGAGGGGGGGAAAACAAACAAACAAACAAACAAACAAAAAGAAAGAAAGAAAGAAACAAACAAACAAACAAAAAACTGGAAACATTATTTGAAGGACGGAATAGACATAACATTTTCAATTACTGTGAGCACATTACATTATAACACATCTTGTTTTTACTCTGAGATGTGAAGATAAAGCCTACAGTGAAGTATACTTTTCAGAAATATATGCTGTGATGCTCTTGGATCTTAGTTTGACCCATATTTTCCTTAACTCTCACAGCTGGGATCAAGCCCTTTCTTTTTCCCTAAACAGTATTAGTCTAAAAGGAGGTAACTTGCTCCAAAGAGTCAGATTGACTTTGGGATAGGGCAGAGCACCTACCTGTGAGAAATAYCAACCTTTTAAATATAATAGAATCATAACATCTTAATGGCTGGAAAAGATCTTTAAGATCACCAGGTCCAAATGTAATTCCTCATACTGGTCCAAAATGACCGAAGGCTCTTGTCTGCATATGCCACAGACCCACCTGCATAAGTGACTGAAAACAAACCACAAACAGCATGCAGCCTAAATCAAAAACAACTATTTTGAGTCCTTTCAACCATATATTTGTCATGCCTACTCAGTTTTTGGTTTTATGAGGTATAGCTGACAAGATGGAAATAATTGAGCCACAAGATGGAAATAATTGCAGCCAAGTTGCTGCCAAGTCAAAGGGTTTAGAGGATGTAATTATATTCCCATAGTCCTGGTCAAACATGAAGCTAAGTAGGAGTAAACTGCAAGGCGACTGTCCAGAACTAAAAAAAATTGTCTTCAGAAGTGACTAGTCAGTCATAACCAAGTTAGTCAATTCAACTCACCGACTCTCTGTAATCTAACATGGTAAAACTTTACAGCAAGTGCCTGTCTAGATGAAACAGAAACTAAAAGCTCATTAGTACTGTGAAACCTAATCCTCAGGAGGAGTGTTTCTTTATTTGTTCATTTGTTTAGACTCAATTTACATCAAAATTTAGCTGTGAATAAATCACATTTTCAGTAAACAGTCTTGGTCTTCCTTTTTTGTGTAAATTACATAAATAACCGAGTACTTYATTTCTGTCCACACCCACACACATTTCTCTATTTCAAGTTCTCACTCTTTTATGCCTTCTGTCATGTCCCCTTGGACAACRTGGTGCTGTAAACTGCTTTTCAGCAAATTTAAATGGGATGCCTTTTTTTCTGTCTGCACCTTCTTAAAATACTTGTGACACCAGCTTGCTATGTTTGGGATTGGAAAGAGGCTGGAGTGACTCACTGAAAGTTTAATTCTCCTCATTATAGTCTTGCCCTCCCAGTTTATACTATTTTAGAAGTGTTATTTGATCTGGAAGATCATTCTGTAACCTTCAGATTACTGCTGGGTGACTTCTGTAGAAAAGGAATTACCAATGCATTAAATTTGAATTAGCTCTGAGAAATCATGCAGATGTATGCACAGAACATTATAGCAATCCTGTCTCCAAGGCACAGCAGAATTGCCTTTATGCAGTTTTAAAGAATCACTTGAGCAACCCTTAAATTGCACACATGATGAAGCTGAGCCAGCATCTTTACTTAAAAAAAAAAAAAAAAAAAAAAAAAAAGAAGTGTGTGCATCTATACACTCAGAACAAATGCAGCTTTGAGAGTTGTCTTTCAGGGAAATCTGATCACAAACTGCCTGCTGCTGAGTGGGCCATTTGGACTCAGACCTGTCGTATTGGAGAGCACTACTGCACATACTGCAGAAGTGTCACTTAGACTAATGATTATGAATTATGCAGAGGGTCACATCCTCTTAGTTACAAGTCATTTCCACTGTTTCCCTCTAGACTGCCTAGCCTACTTCCATTTTTTTTCCCTTTTAGTGCTGCTAGCAAGTAACACAGAGAATGGATGCCGAGACCTTCATTTATTGACATTTTATTTTCCTCCCATAACTTTAGGCTGATAAAAAAGACTGAGCAGTTGGGGAGGAGGCAGGAGGAAAGCTAGATGCGACTGGTGGATTAGGAAAAGCCCTTCACTTCAGTAAGTCATTTAAAAAATAGGAAAGGAGAAGTTGTGAAACCTGGGGCTTTGCTTGGGATCCCAAATGTTTATTTCGAAAACATCTATAACGCACCTTAGTGTCTTGGGGAACAGTCTTTGGTTCTTTGCCATGTGTATGTATTAGAGACTCTGTGGCCTCAGCCCGCGGCAGGGCTACCAAGCTGCACGAACCTCATCGGCCACACTAAGSAACTCAAAAAAATAGAGATCACCTTCTTGGGAATATTTTCTGAATCTTTTTTAAGGGGCTTATGGAATACAACGTTAAAAGTGCTGCTGGTAATTAAGATTCTCTCCGTGACAGAGTTTCTGGTGAATGGATATTCACCAGTTTTCAAACCTAAATCATTCCATGTTTCTGCTGCTTCTTATATTTTTCCTTGCCAGCTAAAATAGGTGATAAAAGACAAAATATAGAAGGCAAGTGCAGCTGAACAGTACCACCTAGAATGGCATTTTTTTTTTTTTTCCTGTGCCTGGATCAGACCTAATCAGTCAGTTCGTTATAGGCATCATCTGGAAGCAAACTGGAAGTCTGGACAGGCTGAGAAGCAGCGATGGGGAAGCCCAGTTAAGTACTGCAGCATAAGAGGGTGCAGTACAGGTTGCAACCACAGCTTTCAGTCTAAGCTAGATAGGGCAAGCTGCAGACTACAAAGGTCAGTGTATGGGGAAAGTCATTACGCTGGGAGCTTTTCACTGTTTGCTCTTTGCTGCTGTTATTCTAATAGGCTAAAATGTCTGAGGATGCAGCAAAACACCCTTCAAACCCCAGCCCTACTGGGGGATAAAATGTGCTCTATCATAAAAACGCTTTCCACTTCCATCATGCAGTTTGCTTAATTGAGGAGTCTGTTCCTGGCTGAGCTTCAGGTCTGATGAACAAGCATATTATTGACATGCTGGAAATACTGCGTATTCAGCTTGCTGAGTGACAAGAACATATGTGAATGCACATAGCCTAGAAAGGGATGGTATGGTTCAATTTATTTCAAGTAAGTGCCAACATTCAGGAGTCTTTTGCCTACCTGAGGAGGTTCTTTTTTTCTTTTTTTTGGCTTTTTAAGAACATTTAAATATTGATTTGTAGTTATAGCATTTTATCCAGATTGACTTCTTGATGMTCTGCTTATTTTTATAAAATGAATCAGGGTTACTCCAAGGGACTCCTCTGTACCTATGTTTTGATTAAGGAATTTAAATCAGATTGCATCAGTATTCGCTGTAATTTTTGAAGGCAATCTATTTTTAAGTGGGAATACAGTGTACGTACTTGGAATAAGGCCCCGACCATTGTTATCTATGCGATATGTGTGAGCACCGTCAGGGTGTTCTGTCACTTGATACTGTACTTTCCTTCACTGATACAACATGAAACCTGAAATATGAAAGGAGAAGAGATATGATCCTTTTCATTTCTTGACAGCAAGGGAATGTATTGCATAGTCTAGGAGACCTCTCTGAATCCCACGGAAGCAAACCAGCCTACATTAATGCTCCGGCATGCTGACATTCTCTTTAAAGGTACTTTGAGCTTTCTGGCTTCTTTCCTGGAAAGCAAATACCGTGTTAATGCCTAGACATCCAAAATGCTCATGAACAGAGGATAAAGAGGACTTTGGTTTTCCTTCCCGTGAGCGGTTTGAATTTGGAATGAGAAATCCAGGTGCAAAGGGCGCTGCAGGGAGCTGGGCCGCAGCTCCCGCGAGGGCCTCGCACTGGGCGAGGGACCTGGCTCATGGTGCCGCTGCCTCCCTCCCAGCCCCGGCAGCCGCCGCGACCCTCTCCTCGCGCGGAGGCTTGGGAGGGCGGCCGGGGCGCTGGGGAGAGGCGGCTGCCGCCCCCGGGCCCGGGCGAGCAGGTGGGCCACGCAGCTGGGGAGCAGCCGCAGGCGGCGCCAGGTGGGCCGAGCAGCGGGAGGGCAGCGCCAGGCGCCCGGCAGGTGCCGGGGTGGCCGCACTCGGGCTCCAGCTCGACACGAACTGTGCTCGCTCGCGTCTGCACAGCGCTTAGGACTTCCCCTAGTGTGTTAAGTTACAGATGGTGCTTGTTTAARTCCTAGGAGTGGCTTCCCCTAATGCGTGACGACTTTGCGGGGATCAGGGAGGGTAACGGAGAGGGAGAAATCCCTTCTCCTATCCCGAAATTATGAAACTTGTTGTGCCCACGTATGAGCTGGTGCTACTTTATTTTTCCTCATCTATGCCTTYTAGGAAAAGAAGGCGTTAAAATGCTGCTGGCTCCTCAGCAGTTCCATTGTGTGGAGTTTCACATTGTGGCATTTGCTGTGATGCCCAGATGCTTATAATTAATTTAGTCTGATTACTTCTAATTACTCCTTCCTATCTGCATTATCTTGCATTTATCAACTTCATATGTAAGTAGCCCTGCTGCCTAGTCATTTAGTTTTGTAATGTCCCTTTGGACCTTCTCAACCTTCTCTAGTGATGACTAATCTAAATAATTGTGCTGTCTGCAATTTTTTTTCCCACCCAATTTCCCAGTGCATTAATAAAGAGAACAGAGTCTTATCTTAGTATTGAAACCTGAAAATTCTCCTTGTAAGCTTAGCAAAAAGCAGAGCTGTCTTCTTTTTTTTTTTTTTYCCCCTTCACTTGAACTGATTTCTGATTTTTGGTAGCATTTTAGTCCTTATGCCTGTACCATTTAAATTTCTTTCAAGTCTCTTGTAAAGTGCTTTGTCAAAGGCTTTTTCAAAGTTCAGGTAATCATATTTATAACTACTACATTATTGATGTTCTCAAAGTCTGTTAGATAAGAGGGATATGTCTTTCCTTTCTATAAGGTGATTTGCTGCAACATATCTAGCTCAGTCATCTATTCAATATTTTTAATTATTTTTAATTGTTTTCTGTTGCTTTTCTGATACTGAATTAATATATCATCTGTAGCTGTATTTTAAGCTTCACTGGTGAGCCTTCACAGGGTGTAAACTGGAATCCTTCTAMAGCCTAGACCTACAGTTTTAGACCCACTTGCTCATCAATGTCACTCTCTCAAAACCTTGTCATCAGCAAAACTGCATGTTAGGTGCTGTCCTAGTCTTTTCTAACTGTTCGTTTCTCCAAAGGAAAGTAGAAAGCTTAAAAGAAATTTAAATGTTATAAATGCTAACTGGTACCAGCTCTCTGCTAGAGAAACAGTTCTCTGCTAGGTTGGAGAGATGATAAATTAAGACACATATATCAGCTCTAAAAGGATTTTACTCTTCCAGGCATCCTTTATTACTTACAGCTGACCTTCTAGCTTTGGTTCTTGTAGGCTGCCAAGGCACCAGACTGAGAGGGGCTCCTTGCCCTGCCACGCTCCTTGGTTTTCACAAGGCCCCGTTGCTCCTGTGGCTTTTCTGTAGCTTTTGGCCGACAAAGGCACGTACTAAAAAGCAGAGAGTGTCCTCGATGAACAACGYTCAGTGTGGCAGTAGATTTAGAGAGGAGAATAAATGAGGACAGACACAGAGGTGAAGGCATAACGGGGGAAAACGTGCACAAAATATGTTCCCTATTGGTGCAGCATTGAGAGGGAAGCAGATGCTACCTGTCTGCTTCCCAGGGCCACTCTAGCRCCCAGCACAGAACCTCAGATCATAAACCATAAGGGGCTTTTACAGGAGCTCCCTGCAAGGGCAGCGTGAAGCATTTGCCGTTTCCCTTTGTACTTCTTTGCCCCCGTCTCCTCAGCTCAAAGGAGGCCGTGCATTGCACTGCATTATTTCTAAAAGCTGAAGAATAAAAACAGTCCTGTGGTCCTGTCCGAGCACTTAGCTTTCTGTTTTCTTAATGGAGGTGTTCTGTGTGCCTTAGCCTTACAGKGACACTTCTTTTGACCTGAAGCACTGTCTTTTTTCCATTGGTCTTTAGTGAGAGCTGTGCTGAAATTTTCYTTGCTTTCCCTTCCCCCCAATCAATACTTTATGACTGAGCTGAAGAATTGTGATCCTTTCCTTTCTGAAACAATTTGGAGAAGGGAGATCTCAGCTTTGCCTGGATTTCATTTGTGTGCAACAGATGGATGTATCCAATTTTCTAAACCAGCACATCCCTTTTATTAAGCCATTTAAAAGGAAACCTGCGTGTAGTTTGTGTTGCTTGACAGTACATATAGTAGCAGTCTGTCTGCTTTTTTAGCTGGTGCAAAATGACCATGACTCATTTAGCATTTCCAAAGTATTTTTATCCAAAGATTTCAAAAGGTTTACAAGCTGATTAAGCCTCTGATCCCTTAATGTAATAAGTTAGAGATCATGTCAATGCAACTGTTAAGCAGTACACGCACCACRTCTTAGGAAAGCAAGTGACTTTGTGTATCTTTAAAATTACAAAAGCAGTGTAGTTAGGGCTGCTAAAAATGTATAGGTTAAAGAGGAAAGGTGGTCAAAATGATATGTGCCTCCCCAGAGGAAGATTAAAACTGCATCTATGAGATTTTCAGTCTTTTAGAGGGCCTTACAGATACTCAGGTCTGCTGTTCATCCCCACACCCTTTAAATGTGTGTGGGTTTTTTTTTTCATTCCTTCTGTTCCTGTTTGCATAAGAGTCATCTCAACCTGGTTCATTAGACAGACAGACCTTAGAGATAAGCTGTTCACCCAAGTGCTTTGGCATTTGTAGCTAATCTCTAACAACTCACTGATACCGGGCAAATCTAAAAGACTGAGTAAGGCCTCTGCCCTTCCTTCAGGGAGGACAGCAATGGTCACAGCCAAAGCTGCACCTTAATGCACAAACAGCTCGGGCATCGCTTGAACCTGGCATAAAACTGAGCTTGTTTCTGTAGCCAAATTGCGCTGAGGCCCCTTCTCCCTGCCCGTGCTGGCAGGAGCCCCTTTCTGCACGGGGATCCTGCTGCAGATTTGCATGCAGTGGTTTCAGCTGCTCCCATGCCCCTGTGCTCAGGCTGATGTGGGCATGTGAAGCACGTGTGCGGACATGGGAGCGGGAGAGGGGAAGGTCAAGGCCTTCTTGCCAGCAACCTGCGGGATTCCCAGCTCAGGTCCATGTGCCCAGGCGCTCTATACAGGGCCCCTGTCCTTCTAAGACAYGATGAGGACTTTGATTAATGGCTCTGGAAGCCGAACGCAAGCGGCKCCCCCTCCGTTTTGAAGGTCGCAGGTAAATCCTGGCCTTATTCTGACTCCACTAACGCATTTATCTAAATGCCACATCTAAGTTGCAGCCACTCATCAAAGCGGTGACTAGGCAGTGCTGCTATTTCTATTGAAACTGAGAGCCGCATGTGATAAATTACATCTGCAAGATTTGTTTCATATGTCAAGCACACATTACTTCTAAATCAAATGCTAAAACATGCCTTATTTAGTCAAAAGTAAGCAGAATGCTGTAATTTATAATTGTCTCGAAGCACACTGCAGTGAAAATGAAAGCAGACTATTAAAATTTAATGCCTGCTCGGCTGAGTAGCGCCTTCCTGGCCATGTTTGCTGCAGTGTTGTTTTCTCACACCATTGTGCATGCACAGAAAGTTGGTTTGTGTTTGCCCACTTTGCTGGAAACTAATTGAAAAAATGATTTAGCTGTTAAAAGCTGACGCTGGGTTGGAGAATGCCTGCGACCAGGGATGGCAGTGGCTGCTCTCTCCCCTCACCCCGCTCTTTTACAGATTGCCTGTTGTTCTTCGCCCCGGCTCCCTGCAGCACAGTTGCTAGCAAATATCCACTGGGGTGTCATCTCTGCTTAAAGTCTCGTCCTACACACCCATTCATCTGCGGTAAGCGAGCAGCAGCAGCAGCTCAAATCAAGCTGGCATGAAAACAGCCACCGTTGATAATTTCTGCTGTGATTCAGCGTGGCTCTGGCTAACAGGTGAAGATGTTTCATAACCGAGGCAATTACGGATGGGGAAGCGCTTCCCGGCTGCCTGCTTAATCACAGGGATGTTGAGCCAGGGCGGCCAGTGCTGGAGCCAGGAAGGGCCACTCAGGGCTGGGAGGCAAATGGGAAAAGGCCGAGCAGGATGAAGGCGCCACAGTCCCCCAGGCAAGAAGAGCTTTCCCAGCGGATCCAGATCCCTGCTCCCAACCTCCCCCGGGCTGGAATGTGGACTGGGAGAAGGACACCCGGCTCCGTGCCCAGTGGGCAATTATAAATAAGGTTGCAGAGGGCGCAGAGCTCTGCTTCACCAGCAAGGACAAAATACTGTTTACCAAAGAGTGATGAACAGTGAACAGAGCTGGTAGTCAGGACTGCTAAAGAAAGTGCCCCTTTAACAGCTGTTCATTAAGATGGAGATGAAGGAGCGAGATGGGTGGAAATTAATAACTAGCAAAATAAAAACGAAGCCTGTACTTTAATATGAGAAATGATACATTACTCTGATGGATCTTTGGCAATTATTTTTTTAATTAAAGAACAATGTATTTCCATCTATTCAATCTCTATTGTTCTATTATTTAAGTTATCTTTCATGTCAGTGCCACATGGTTCAAAGTATATTAAAACATAGTTATACACTTAATTGTGTGGATTTGCAGATGGTTCATTTCCAGCCAAATATTTTTTCCTCACAGCTCAGAAGAAAATCTCTAGCAGCCTAAATTGAATTTTTATACATTATGATTTCCAGAAATGTACTTCTTAATGGTTTCTGATGTGCCTAAAGGCATGAATCTTAAACTACTTTTTTAGAAATGTGCTGAGAAAATCTGAAAAATGCATTGTGGGTTTCTTTCCCCAGTTGCAAATACAGGATTTCAGTTGTGTGCACTAACCTACTTTTTTTTTTTGTGTTGCTCTACTATTTCTTGCGTGTTTGCAATAATCAAAATATATCAGTGTGTCTTTCAGGGGCACTTGTTCGTGGTTCCACCATAGCTGCAAAAGTGCGCTGCGTATTGATTTCCAGAAATAAAAGGTGTATCCACTTTCTTTTCCAAAGCACAGGGCTGGGGTTGCTTTGAAAATACTGGGGGTTTTGCCCTTACAGGAGGCAGTGCTGAGACTGACCTATTTCCTTATTCCACTCCCCACCACTGCTGCCACTACAGTGAAGGATTCTCTTTTCAGTGCAGGGAGAGTATTTTTGCAATTAGTATTTTAAACGCCTGAAAGACAACGCTGGTGGTGAGCTCATGGCCATATGCAAACTCAAATCTCCCGACAATAAATTGTTTAACTTGGTTTTGACAGCTCTCCATCTACTGTCATGCTGGAGCGCAGTTCTGCCTGCTGCATCTTCCCCTGCCAATTGCGGCTGCTCCTTCCTCTCACAGCCTTTAAAAGCTCTGCGTAACATTAGCCTATCTTGCCTTGTGAAAATGTCTTTGCAGATTAGCGTAATGTTAATACTACTGGCTCCCTGCTTTTGACCTGAAGTGGAATATATCGCGGAGCCGGAGCAGATGGGATCTGTGGGAAGCGGAGATTGGCTGGCTGGCCGCCAAAAACAGCGCGCCGAGGGCGGCCGTGGCGCCAGCGCCAGGGAGCTGCTGCGCTCCGGGGCACGCGGAGCTCCGCACTGCAATGTCCTGCATCCAAACGGAGCTCCGCACCACGATGCCTSGCATCCAAACAGAGTTCCGCACCACAACCAAATGCATCCCCAAAACGGAGCTCTGCACTGCTGTGCTTGGCATCCAAGCCGAGCTCCGCACCATGACGCCTCGCATCCAAATGGAGCTCCGCACCACAACGCCCTGCATCCAAATGGAGCTCTGCACCGCTATGCCTCGCATCCAAATGCATCCCAAGTCGCTTCTTGCAGATGCTCGTGTAGACGGCTACAAGCGGCTGAACGTGCCCAGGGAAAATGGCAGCCTGCTCGCTCTGCCTTCCCGAGGCTTTTCCTAGCCACAAAGGCGAGACAAAGGAAACATACAGCTCGGAGCACAAAGCTGCGAGCTGCTAATAGCCCTCCCAATGAACGTGAGGACAGCTTAGCACAATGTTTCTCTCAGGGATTCAAATATATTTGCCCCTTGCCTTTTAACGACCTGCTCCGCTACCCCAATGAAAAAAAAATTCTTAAAAATGCTGTTTTAGACCTCCATCAAATTCATGAAGTGTAAAAAATAAAGAGAGGTTCAGGATTAGAATTTGGAGCTTAAGTACGTTAAGTGCATGCATGCAAAGGTGCTGTTACCACCCCAAACAAAACTTTCATTGAACATTCATATTAAATCTGTCACATCAGATTTCTACCTTTTTTTCCCCTTTGTGATTGTATATTTCCTTTCAAGTATAGCATTTCCATAGCAGTAAAACATATGCTGTTTTCTGCCTAAGTAGATGGGTAATGTAAGCTGTGATGAGGAGAGTATTTTTTTCTTATCATTTTCTTTTTGAGGGTGTAGTTATAGTAACATATATGTGCTTTTATCTGTGGTAAGAACTACCATCTGGTAGCTAAATGTGCACAGCATACTGCTTGAAGTGCTTATACATATTGTGAAAACACACAGCTTTTGTGTATGTTAGGCTACTGCCTATATGTATTATTAATAGACCCACATATTAGCTCTTTGAGTGCGTCAAATGATTGTAAAATAGAACAGCAATTCTCAGCGCGAAGGATTAGGGCTGGCGTGATGCCAGATGTGTATTTATTCCGGCAGTACTATAGTGACCTTTTAATATCACATTGTTTGCAACCTCTTCCAGCCGATAATTGTTTAAGGGGGAATACGGAGCCTCTTTGACAAGGGAAAGGCCTTTGTTATATTCAAGGAGCTGTGGCTTTCACCCTTGCTATACCAATTCACAGAGACGTGTGGGGAATGCGGGTGAGCAGGGAGAGAGACAGAACATATAAATTTGAGTTCCTTTGACCTTTAATCCAGGAGACCAGGAAGAGAAATGCGCTAGGAAGGCTGGCTTGTTGCTGTCTGGAGACTGATAAGCTGTAATAAAGGTGCACTCGGTTGCAATTCATCTAAAGCTTCCATTGCTATCATCCTCTTTTTTCGATTTTTGTTACCTCAAGTACTTATCTAAATCCGTTTCAATGCCAGCTTGAATGCACTTTGTATTCGCTCCAACTGTGACTGGTGCTGTCTGTGTGTGTCCGTGTGCTCCAGCGTGCGCTCTTTCCCCTTGTTTGACAAGCACCAGTGCCAACACCTAATTAAGGATAAGCCATGGAGCGCTCGCCTCCGTCTTTGTCAGCCGTGCTGCTCCCAGCTTTCCGCCTAGCTGGGCTTTTATGGCATGAGCAACGTTTCGGGTTCAGCCTGCTCTGGCCTCCCGCTTCCCAGCACAGGAACTAAATGCGACTTAACTCACGAGTGCTGATTTTTAGAAACATTTATGGTAACTCAATCCACAGTGTTTTTGTATCTCTTTCTAAAATGCTCACACWTAAATGCACACATGATCTGTCCAGATCTATACTCCTAAATATGAGTGCACATGTATATTTACATGAAACAGTCATTTTTCTAATTACTTTTTGTCCGTTCTTTTTCCCCTCCAACTGTTACCCAGGAGATGATCAGTGGGGTTGAGACTCTCTATTTTTTCCCCCTTTGCAAGCACTGTATCTTAAAATCTATCAGGAGACTAATTTAGGAGGACAAAGCAGCCCTCGTTCACACTCCTGTTGAGCTGTTTTATACATTTATTGTCTCAACTATACAGATGTATCTAGGTCACAAAGCAAGAAAGTCTTTCCAAGTGTTAACCATTCAGTAAGCTTGAAGGCATACAGATTAACATGACCGATAGGCAACCGCCAGACAACCAATTAAATGGGCACTCTTAATGATTTTGAGGAGAATTTTAAGTGTATGTGCATTTTTTTTTGTGTCTGTTTTTGCATGTCTAAGTTAAATTATATCATAGGGAATATTTATCTTTCCCGAGCTTTCAAACCACAATCTCAATTTTGTGGGAACCTGCATAGTTCTTTGGACACACAGCAGAGTTGCACTGGGTGTATGCTGGCATAGCTCAGAATAGCATTTGATTTATTGGCCGAGTCATTAAAAACAACTCAAACTTATAGACTAAAACTGCCAATTACATAAGAGGGACCTCCCTCATTATAGAATATATATGTAACCAAAAGGCAAAAAAAGGTGACTAGTGGGTTAAATGCTCGAGTTGCTGCTTGTGATGTTCTTGATCTGACAAGAAGTTTGAATGCCAGTTTCTGCAGGCAAGTTTTGGACTTTGTCTCTACTAGTTCAACCGAAAATCCCATTTGTAGAGACAAGGACAGCTGGAAAACTACTTATAACAACTACTAGTGCATGTACATGCTGTTAACACAGTCTGGATGGGCTTTCCTAGCCATATTTGTATTGTCTGGCCAACTCTTAATTTTGGAAATTTTTTATAGAAGCTATTTCAATTACAGCTTTGACTTTGTCCCTTCTTTGGGTTTTGGCAGCAATGGTCACCTCTAGGCTGCTGTAGTATTAAGCTGTTCCCATTAGGCCTTCTTTGATTCACCACTCTTATTTTAGCATTACATTGGGAAGGAAGGGAGAAGTTGTCAGGAAGCCAAATGGTTATGAACTTTCTGTACAGCTTCTAGCTATCTTTGTGAAATTGCTTTGTGTTCCAGAATGCCTTTCATGGCTGATTTCCAGGAATTTTCTTCCTGTTTTTAAATTTTTGTCAATATTCTGTAAAATCATAGCATCTGTCCTGGCTTTTGCACAAGTGCAAAAGAACCGGTCTTGTCATTGGTGTGAGTTGCAACAAAATTGTTTGAAATTCTTCCATTTGCTCAGTTATGAGCTCCCATCTTACCACATCCTGGATTTTAGCGGGTGGCTCCATTAAAAGTAGTGTTTCCTCAGGAGCGAGTCTTTAGAAAAGTTGTTTATGAACCAGAGGAGAACAGAAAGAGAGAGAGAGAGTTGACTTTACTCATTACCTTAATCTTGCTCTTATTTATTTATTGGATGTTAAGYAGCTCTCTACCCAAGATAGCTGGAGGCTGAAAGTTGAAACCTGGCAGTGATAGAGATGATGATGGCAGACGTGCACCTTGTGTATTCCAGAGGAAAAAAATGGTTTTGATTTGGCTAGGTTATGAGCCTTGGAAAACTGTTCTTCATGCAAGCTCAGTACATTTATCAGAGATAGTAAAATTAGCTTTGATCATATCAAATTGTAGAAGTTACGTAAATGAAATTCAGGGACTCTGCTGAGGCAGAGCATGGAAAAGTGCGTAGTGGTGCAAGATGATGCCTGTGCATTTGGGTTCCAGAAACCCTCCTGGACAAGCAAGACTGTGTTGTGTTGAGACCTAATGGCGTAGGAACCTTTTAAACTTAATTTTATTCATCGCAAAGTAATTCTAAGTATTTCTATGTTCATTAATGGTCTTTGGTCCCCCAAGTCTCAACAGTATAACTTTCTATGGCTTTACTGTTTCGTTGAAGCCGTAGTCACCAATATRCTGGTGCTACTCATTATAAATTTTGTTTCTTTTGTGCACCGTTCTGCTTGGAGTGTGCCAGAGTCACTGTGGTGAGCAATTGTGTGACAGTGCAGCATCCTCATCCATTCCTACATCATGCAAATAGGAGCTTGTGAATTTGACCTTGGATTCAAAATCCTATTTTCAGACATGATTGAAGAGAGTATATCATAAAGACTGTGATGTTTGTGTCTGCATTAGCAGCTTTAAGTAAAAGGAGCTTGAGTATTTCATGTGAATTTTTAAACCGAATTACCTCCCTGGTCCTGCACTCTTATGAAGGATATGTGAAGAGCTCTGGTACAATTGCTTTGCTTCAGCATTTTGGTCCAACTCCTGCAAGAAAATTGCTGGTATGAACAAAGCCATTGACTTACCATGAGAGTTACAGTCYTTTGTGTTCAAGTCATTTCTAAAAACTAATTTAAAGGCTTTGGAAAATGTTACCCCAAAGAGATGACAGGCTTATCATTTTTTTCTGAACACACTCGCAAAGAAATATGACCAAAGGGGAGCAGGGAAAGCATGACCTGAGGATTATGCATGCAGCCTTAACTTTTTGGYGTTTCTGGGAATAGCTGCCCAACACTAACACTCCTTCTGTTTGGGTGATGTGCAGAATTATGAACTCAAGGCAGGAAGAGCTGCGAAGCTCTGAAGCTGGTCCTCCCAATTTTAGCACAGAGAGAGGAGGAAAAAGGCATCATCTGCCTCTCAGCAAGAAAAACTGAGCTGTGTAAGCCAACTTAACAGCAAGATACGTATGTCCCCACCAAAATGCAATGAATTGTGTTCTCATCAGTGGTACGTGTCTTACGCAGCATCAAACATGTGGCCAAAAGAAAAGCTATTTCCTAGCTCTGAGAGGCTGCAGCGATCCACTCTACGTGTGCATGTATACATGGACATGTATGTGTGCACTCCTGCACATTGCACTGTTGGAAAAGTGCGTTCCTACCACCCTGCTCCTCATGCAGCACAAGCATGTGCCAGGCTTCCTCCCTTCCTGGGGTTTCCTTTGTGGTTAACTCAACAGCGAACATGCCTGCTAAATCTTGCCCTGAGCCTGCTGCTCCAGGGCTGCTTTGTCCCTGCGCTGGTGTCCTGCAAGCAAGGTGTTATATGGGGCTCCCCAGTATAAGAGGGATGTGGAGCTTCTAGAGAGGATCCAGCAGAGAGCAACAAAGATGATTAAGGGACTGCATCATCTCTTGTAGGAGGAAAGACTGAGTGAGTTGGGCCTGTTTAGCCTGGAGAAGAGAAGGTTGAGAGGGGATCTGATAAGTACCTGAGGGGTGAATGAAGGGAGGAAGAGGCCAAACTCTTCTCAGTGGTGGCCAACGACAGGACAAGGGCAATGGATATAAGTTGCTACACAGGAAGGTCCATCTSCATGTGAGGAAGAACTTCTTCACTGCAAGGGTAACAGAGCCCTGGCACAGGCTGCCCAGGGAGGCTGTGGAGTCTCCTTCTCTGGAGATCTTCCAAACCTGCCTGGATGCCGCCCTGTGCCCCGTGCTCTGGGTGTCCCTGCTGGAGCAGGGGRTTTGGACTGGATGATCTCCAGAGGTCCCTTCCAACCTCAACCAATCTGTGGTTCTGTGATCCTGTGTTCGACGGCCTCTGCAGCCAGGCCATCCCACTGGTGCCGGTGGTTTTCACCTGCTCTGCTTGGCGGCAGGAGGAAGAGCTCTGCATCTGCAGCAGAGTCCCTAAAGCCTGACCGCAGAGCAGGCGATGCAGTCACATGGTGCTTGCGTGCCGGGCTCTGGAGCTGCTGCACATGGTCCCGTGCTGATGCATCCTGGCAGGCAGAACGGCAAATGCGGGGGCAGGAAAACACGTGTGTTGTCTTGCATAGTCTGGGTGTGCACATTTGCTATGCCCTTGAAGGCGCCAGGTCTTTTCATCTTGGTGGAGGTGGTTGTTGGCTTGGGCTTATCTAGGGATCAGCTCCCKGCTTTCCATTGCATGGCACCTTCTCTGCATCTCCTGGTCCACCCTCAAGCTCTCCTCCCTCCCACGGGTGCCTGTGCCCTGGGCTAGTCAGACAGTGGCCAGCTRAGATTGCAGATAAGTTGCTCAGAACTTTAGCATAGTGGGGTGCAAACAGGGTTTTAACTTAAATTAGAGATTCCAGATTAAAGSGTTTTAACTTAGAGATTCCAGATTAAATTTACTAGATAACTAGTTACTAGTAACTAGATTTACTAGTTATTTGGTAGTAACTGCCCAGTGAACAATAAGAAGCAAACTGGAAAACCTATCTGCAGGTTTCAATAGATATTAAGGYAGACTAGGGTAGATGAGAGAAGGCTAAAATTGTGGTTGCAGKTTTAATTTGATTTGGTTTACTTTTTGTATTGCTGAGAAAAAAAAAATGCATAGGTGCGTTACATGTGCAAGCGGAAACTCAAGTCTTAGTATAACATTAAGAACTTCTCTGGGGCTACAGTTGCTTGTATTAGATGGGCCAGTATGTGTGTCTGAAGTGCCAATATTGACATACTTTCTTATTTTTATCACTGGGCTCAGGAGAAAAAAAAGATACCAGTTTGATTCCTGATGTATTTTAAATGATAACTGTGACTCCGAGCAACTAGGGTGAATCTCCAGAGAAGTCCAGCTAATGCTTTCCTTCAAATAACAGCTGTGCTGACTTCTCTAAGTCTGCTTTAAGCATTGCTTTTCTGCAAGTATGCTAGCACTTAGAGAATGTCCCAGCTCTAYACACCTTTCCTAATTAAGGTTAAACGTATTCTCCTCTGTAAATACATATAACTCTCCTTGAAGTAGCACGGTGTTAAATTTCTGTGTTGTCTAGAAGGCAGAATGTGATAAATTTACTTTTGCTCAATGAAAAAAAATAACAGTATCTCATTGCAGTTACTTGGTCAGAGAGGTGTAAGTTAGTTTCACCTATAGCAGAAATCTGATGTCAGCCTGGTAATTACTAGGCAGAGTCAATAATACCTCTCCTCAGTATAATTGCAAATCCAGTACAACCATGACCAGAACTAAATTGCTTGAGAGCAATCAATAGAAATCTCCTGATTGCATTCCCTGCTGTATGCATTAGATATAAAGAGGAAAACTGTCCATCCAAGCAAAAGGTCAACTTTAGAAAATGAAAACTACGATGTAAGTTAGGAAGGAGTATATCCAAMGAGAAGCCTCTTGGTTAACTCTGCCTAGAGGTGACAGACCTGAATGGAAAGGTGTGTATTTTGAACAGTAGAGGCTATGAGCAGGCATGAGCAGTAATGGAATGCAACTAGAGCAGAGCAWTAGATTCAAGTAGCTGAGGCTGAGTTCCTGACATTTCTTCTCTAACGTAACTTGTGGCTTTTACTCAGGTGAGATTTAGTCTAGTTCCTTAGACCACATTTTCTCAACACACATGGTTCCAAGCTGTCCAAAGGACCACCACCCGACACGGGTGCCCATGTCCCTGCTAAGGTTGTGCTTGGTCTGCACAGAACTTGTGGTTCTGCTTCCTCTGCAAGGGATGTAGTTCAGGTACARCAAAAGAATGTGGAGGACCATGGTGAGGGGCAGGGTAAGCGAGAGGGTGCTCAAGGGATTCATTTCAGAACCTCACTGTTACTGAGCAAAAATGTTGTAACAGATACAGCCAASGATTTGCCTCTGAGCAACCTTAGTTCTTATTTTCCTAGGTGCTAACTTAGGGATTTATGCTTCTGCGCTTCCCTTCCTCCTTGCCTTTTGCTTGTACGTAAATTCCTGAATAAACATTTTGGCTTCGGTGCCATGTAATTTGTCCCACTTGAGTGTTTTCTGTAAATGTAAACACAAAGATGGATAATGACTTTTGTAGATGCAAGTTTAATTTTATTTATTAGCCTGGTGGAGTCTCAGAGACAACAAATGAGGTGTTCAGAGAAAAATAAACTTCTTCAGTATGATCTTCCAGGTTCAGACAGTTGGATATAAGCTTTGCAAAGTGCTGATGCTCTGTAACAACCAGGGAATTTCAGCAAGAGTCTGTAGGCGTGCCAGAGGACTGAGAGCTCAGCTCCCTGTTTAGGAAGGGGCTCTCAAAAGCCCTGTGGAAAATAAGCACCTAATAGCCCTTGAATTGCTTTTGAACATCGCCAGGTGCTGTGAGAGGGGAGGAAAGTATTTATTTCTGAGTATCTTCAGTGTTTTTTCCTGTTTTATTCTGAATCTGTGAATTGTTATGCATTATGTGTGCTTACTTTTCCTTTTGGAGGTTTCTCTTGCAAAGCTCTGCAAAGCTGTCAGGATTTTTATGAGAAAGCTGCTTTAGCATAAAATTGTTAGCTTTCTTACTACTTCCAATTACGCTGCCCACACAGTATACAACACAAAATAAATAAACCTGCAGAAAGTCATGGTGTGTGAAACATTGAGAGTACTTTTGCTTAGGCTGTGCTGACAGCAAATGTTTTCTTTCCAGCGTAACTCAAGCTTTCCTTTGACATGGCTTTTGTTACAAGCTTATGAGCCTAATATTTTCAACAGGTGCCAGATTGAAAAAAATACATTTTTTTTCTCTAGATGCCTTCGTCATTCTACAATGGGAGGAAACAGTGTTTGCCCCATGAGAAAGTGCTTTGTAAAAAAATAGTATAAAATTCTATTCATTGCTCAGTAGGAGGAAAAAAAAGGTGACAGGCAGGCATTGCATTTGCATTATGGTATGGATTAAAGCATGGCAGTAAGAGCAGCATAAAAAGGCTGTTAAGTAGCTGATAATTTCATCACGTTGGAAGTGAGCACTGGAAGCACAGTGCGCCTGCATTAGGGCTGCAATGCCAGGAACATTTTCAGTCACCGTGATTATCTCTCGCAGAAGYTAAAGGGAACACTATCCATACAGCAAGGTGCAGGGCTGCCCAAGAGCAGCAGGTGATTCCTTGGCTTTGTCCCACTGCCTCCCAGCTTTTCCACAGCTCCACGGAGTATGGGAAACACGTCAGCTTGCTCTCACCCGCACCGTTTCGGAACTGCTCGAGCAATTGCTTCCTGCTGGATAATTTGTAGTTCGCAGTCTGGAGAGGAACGAAACATGAGCACCTCCCTCCCTCAGGCTGTTCCCAGACCAGGAGTTTTTAGGGATGGTAAAGCCGAGGCTGAAGGCTGGACAGATGCACAAAGGGAGCGAGGGAAACGGTGGTTGAGAGGGCAGCAGTGCCCTCTTTCTTCAGGGCAGCCTGTTTCCATCTTSGCGTGCCAAACACAGAACCACAGAATCACAGGCTAAAGACAAATCTTGTTTTTTAAAACTGTCAGAGAAAAGGCACTTCACAGAATCACATAACAGTTGAGGTTGGAAGGCACCTCTAGAGATCATCTAGTCCAACCCCCTGCTCTAGCAGGGACACCCAGAGCACGGGGCACAGGGCGGCATCGAGGTGGGTTTGGAAGATCTCCAGAGAAGGAGACTCCACAGCCTCCCTGGGCAGCCTGTGCCAGGGCTCTGKCACCCTCACAGGAAAGAAGTTCTTCCTCACATGGAGATAGAACTTCCTGTGTAGCAACTTACACCCAGTGCCCCTTGTCCTGTCACCTCTCCTCGCGCAGCGCTCACAGTGTCCTGCTGGTTTCCCTGGCGTACAGAGGCCTGTGGGGCCCCCATGGCGCTGCTCGAGGAGGCCCGTGGGGCACTGCTTCCTTTCTTCGGGCCAGCTACACTGCTGGTGAGAGGTGCTTCCCTTCCAGAGCCAAATTAAGATCAAGTGAACAGCCTCCAGCCGCGTGGAGGCTAAGCTACTCCCCGTACTATCTACAAACAGTAGTTGGAGCTGCACTTTGGAGGTCATTAGGCATGAAAAGCTACAGTGAGCTAGAGGAGAAGGTTAGAAACCTTCACAGTCATGAACATGGATGTCTCAACACTATCAAGGCTCTCTTTTAATACACACTTTTAGCAATATAAGGAATTTATAACTCTGTTGCCTAAATACCTTTTAAAACATGAATTTCTTCAGGTACAGATTTCCCCAACTTCTTTATTTTCATCTCCTCTTCACRCTGTTCAGAATAGCTAAATCACCTCTGTCAAATCCTTTAGAGCTTTTCCTCCTGCTTCCTTAGAGAAGTTTTTATACTCACCTCAGGCTGAGCAAACTACAACAGGAGAACTGAAAAAAACAAAGCAGAAGAGACTAAAGGGACTCAGGGGAAAAAAAAAGCATTACAACAATGGGGTTACCAATGTGGCTTTTTTCAGCCCTCCCTGAGGACTTTCTGCAGAGGCAGCGCTGTTCAYGTCCACATTACAGATGATTAAAATAGAGCCTAATTCCACATGGATGGACCAATGGACTCCAATGATGATTAAAGGGCAGCTTGAGGTGGAGGTAAATGGTTGTGATGACCCTTTRATATAGCAGGTAAATCACAAAGGTTAGAGGGAAAAACTCTGGGGCAGGCAAGAATTTTACCAATTGTTTTGGCAGTAGCCAAGTACTGCTACCAACTGGCTTTAACCACAGTTTTCCAGTCGGTTTTGTWCTAGGTCTTTAGTCTTCCAAAAAAACTGGCTTTCCGCACAGGTGGATCCCTCTGGCTGGCAGCATCTTCAGTTTTGTTGCCTCAGGGCTACCCTTCCCACCTGTTGAGCTTCRGTCTTTTTAGGCCCAGTGCACTGGAAAAATCATGCCTGAGAAAAGGCAAAGCGCAGGAAACCGAGTTGCCCTATATTCACCTTGAGTCCTTACAGCTTTCCTCCACAGTCTCCACAAATGAATGGAAAGTGAGCAGTCTCCTGAAAACTGCCAAAAACCTAGTTGAGAAGGAAAGGGGGCCTTGTATAAAGTAAACATTTGTAATATTATCCCAGGGACTTCAGCCAAACTTCTCTTTACTTATATTTTGGCAAGCTTTGGTGTTGATTTTCTGACTGCTTAGTAAATTTATTTTCATTAAGAACTTAAGCAAGTATTGTTAAATAAATGTTTAATATGACTGTGAACCCTGCAGTGTGCTCCTTTTTCAAGGTGTTATTCCCAGCCACCCTACTGTAATGCAGGGAAAGAAGAAGTTTATCTCCATGTCCCACTCACTATCCCTTCTGCAAAAAAAAATCCCTCTGCTTGGAAAATGATATTAAAGCTCACACTAGCCTTTCCATAAGGCAAGGAAGGGCAGAGGAAAACCAAGATGTCTCAAAATGGGGTGCTTCCAGGTGCTATTCTGCAAAGGGAAAAGGCTCCTTGGGATAAGTGGCTGTGAAGGTTGCCTCTGGATGGTTTTGCAGTAGTGCCACAATTGCACACAAGTCATCTGAAATCCTGTCTCTGGCCTCCATGATAGGGCTGTCATTGGTCTAAATGAAACCCAAATGCACCGACAGGGCACTAAGATTGGCCCTGAACTTCTCCCAATGTCTGGGCACAGAAGGACTTTGGAAGAGAGGGGTCAGAATCTTAGGGCGGGAAAAAAATACAAGGATACATGCATTAATCAGGAGATACTATTTGGCTTAAGTTTGGTATCTGATTAATTATAATTGAGAAGGAAGTTTCATCTGGGAATGAGAGAAGCTTGGACTTTATTTTTGTTAATTGTCATGGATATGTTTTCCAGTTACAAATACTTTAAGTTTCAAAGATATAGCTGGTGTTCACCGTAGCAGCTGATGAGAAGCCTTTTACACATCTGTTAACTGGAATTGTGTTTTAGCTTGGTTTTCTAGGGAAAGGGGACTTGGACCTACACTATATTAATGTTTCCCTCCCGCTAACCCTCTTGACTTTTGAACGTCTCTATGAGTTTCCATCAAATTTGTGCCAGAAGCCTGCTTTATGCTAAGGTAACATATGCACCCTGCATGTGTTGCTGCTAATCTAACAAAGCCAAAGCAGGTGCAGTTCCAACATGATATTAACGTGTTGAGGGGAAAGCTAGCATTGCAAACTTGTGAAGACATTCCCGTTTTTGCCCTTGCCCTGTGCCTGGCATGTTTTAGTGCTGCCCTCCTAAGTGCAGCGTGTGCCTGTGGCTGTGGGGCTCCCCTGCAGGTGCCCACGTGGCCTGGGCCGACGACCGCCCTTCTCCTTGGTGCTGTCAGGCCCTGCAACTGCTCTCAGCTGCTCTGGATTTCCGTGCAGTTCCAAGCAGGGAGAGAGGGAAGGGGCAGTGAAAGCAGTGACTGCAGCTGCTCAGTGCCAAGCCAAATTTCCAACCATATGCACAGTCTCCTCTTTCTACCCTTGGAGCTTTCCAGAGACGCTTTTCAGGCTCTGATGTGCCTTTATACAGACATCTCTGATACAGAGATCCCGCTCTTGGAGCAAATCGTTGCATGAGGACCTTGACAAATTCTGACCTTTAGTTTATGACATCTGTACTCCATGGGCCAGAGAAACCTAGTAGCAGGAAGCCAACATTTATGCCTAAGGGGATAGAAAAATGTTATGTGCTGCCAGATATTGCAGTGTCATACAGATTTTTTTTGTGTGTTTTGCTGTCTTTACTGCCTACTGGATAAAGAGATAACTTTAAAAAAAAAGTCTAAAATCCCAGAAAGCTTTCTAAAGCTACCCACTCYCTCAAAATTCAAAATGACCCTCTTTTTCCACTGAGCTTTCTGAACTGCTGCTGAGATTGCACAGTATCTCAGCGCAAGCATGGTTTGCTTTATGTGCTTTACCGCACAATTTGCCTTCTCTCTTCCCGCTTCCTTTTTATTTCTTTTTCTTGCTTGGTGACTCCCTGCAATCTGACTTGAAGAAGCCTTCACGGGCTTGTTGTCGAAAGCACTAAACTCCCTTGGCTCAACATGTTCACTCCATTTTACCTGCCCTATAGTCTTGTTTTATTGTTGTTTAACATTGCTGTTRTATGGTTCTTAGATTTTTCAGCTGTACTGGATCTTTGAAAGCTGGCAGGATGAATTGCTTGGTTTCCAGTCTTTAATGTTTATCTCCCCTTGGATCTCACCATCTGTTCCTACTTGGCAGTGCAGGTAAATGACTTCTTTCAACTTCCTTTAGTTTGTCCTGTTTCCTGCAGATATTTAACTTGTCTGTTTCCTCTTTCCCTCTCCAGACTTCATCAAATAGGATTTGGTGTCATGTACTAAAGCTGATGTATCTGATTTGAATTTCCATGCTGGACTGGAGGGAGAGGTTATTTTATTTTATTTTATTTTATTTTATTTTATTTTATTTTATTTTATTTTATTTGCTAGTACGTGATCATGCTGTATAGTGCCATGATGTCTGTGAAGTCAAGACTGCTTTCCCCTTTCATTCCAGTTTATTTCTCCTAGCTTCTTCCTTTTGCCTCTATTTTGTAATGTCTTGTCTTTGCGTGCTTTGGCAAGCTGAAGTYCCACTCTTTAAGAATTCTAATTTTGTCTTGTGAGAAGTTGATTCCAGTATAGCTACAGCTAGCAGAGGCAACCCCTTCTCACTTGATACCAGTTGTGTAATGTTGTGTAATCTTGAACTTCAAAGATAGTGCAGTTTTGAAATTTCCTTGATTGTGTTCAGTCTCAAATTGACTAGAATCTTTCATGTTCTTTACCTTTTGGACTCTAAAGCCCTAAAGTGAGATTCTCAAAAACACTATGGCTCAGACACTCAGTGTATCTGCTGTTAAGGGAAAAGGGAAAAAGGATGAAATACTTGGATGGGAGAGGGCCTTTCTTTTTCCTCATTTTTTCTGATCCATAGTGGGAAGTCTAGCTTTCAAAACTGAAAGTCCCCAGTTAATAGCATGGGTTGATATCTGGAGGCACAAATGCTGTTTTTCAGGGATCCTAAATACTAGCATTTTTGTGTCCGGCAGTCAGTTAATGCCTTTTACAATGCTGCTTTAGAATATCTCTATTTTCGTTATTTAGGCATTGAAATCAAATGGGATCATCTCTTGGTGTTGTATGCCTTAATGAGGTATTGAAGGGCGCTTTAGGATCTGTTTCATGAAAGGATTAATCTGAATGAAAACCCATCTGCTGTTCTCTTTTGTCATTTGTCAACTGTCCTCAGATTCTCTTATCTGTCAGACCTATGAAATAATTTGCCAGTTGTTGCAGTCTGTCAGCTATGCCTATTAACTAAAAGTCATTTCCATATAGCAGCTGTTCCCCTGTAGSTTCTGTGTAATGAGTTGGTTGTCGATCCCGTTCCAAAATATCTTTATGTCACCAGAACCGCCAACCACTTGGCATTCTTSTTGGTGGTATTAATGAAGAGCCCGAGACCTGAAATGACATCAGGGCTAAATGTCTGGGTCCTTCCTGCAATGTTCTTTAGGATTTTCTCTCGTCTCACATAATTCATTAGGTCRGAGTGCGGCTGAACTGGCAAAGAGGATTTTGCATAATGGTTGCTTATGTTTTATCTGTTGCGTGGCTAAGCAGAGGATTTCAGTTTCCAGTACTGTCAGCCAAGCCTTTTCCCCCAGCTACCGAATTAATTTTTAAACCGTGCTGCTAGGGCTTTTAGCATGAGCCTGCCCTCCTTTCCCAGCCAGTTTTGGCAGCTCACGTAGCTTCATGCAAGACCGTTAGATCCGTTCTGCAGCTTAGCAAGGGGCCCTCCTGCACTCACTRGAGCTGAAGAAGCTGGGCTAGATGTTACAGCAGAATATCAGGACTATTGGCATAGCTATTTTTTTTTCAAAGATGAATAGTTCCTTAAATATTGCAGACTATGACAATTTTGGTTTTTCATTTACTCTGTCATAATTGCTCTCTCCAGCAGTTTTGGAAATAGCTACAYGCTATGCTAGAAGTTGGTTATATAACTACTAGATCATATCTGGTCTTTAAACTGTGTAATGTCTTTTATTTTTGCATCTGGGWGGTCGTTTAGATGCTAAAAATATGCTCCAATGTATTCATCAAAGCACTTCAGGCTTCGTGATGTGAAAAATGTTTCCTGACTTCAGCCTTGCTTACTTGATTCGCAAAAGCTTGTCTGCTTTTATTTCCTCGAGCTTAGACTAATGGTTCTGCTTGGTGATTTACCTTGTAAAATGCTTTACACTTTAATTCTGTGTGAAATTCTGCTGCCAGAGTACAGAAAAAAAAAGCAGAAAAAAAGCAGAATGGCACAAACTTGATCCTTGTTTAGCACTGGTTACCCATGCAACAAAAGATAGATTTCAAGGCACTACTAATACTCTGTAATATCTGCTATCATCAAGTCTTGGATTATATTTCAGGCTTGGATCTTGGTATTGTGCAAGACATGTTTCACATATGAATGTACTTGGTGACTGAAATGAAAAMCACCACCTAAATCACAGTGCTTTCTCTCATGCTTAAATTACTTACGGGGTACCCCCTGCGCTCCCGTGTAGGTTGTGCATGCAGGGATCGCAGTCTTGGCAGCAGGGAGGAAGAGCAGTATACACTAGGCCCTCTGTTTAACCGCTCTAAACCACACAAGCTGTTGTTCAGGTTTATTTGAGTCCACTTTAAATATCAGTTCTCAAGTGACTTAAGCTAAACCAAAGCCAGAACAACCGCATAGTACTGCTGAATTCATTATATCACTAGAAAATAATGCTTCTAGTCAAATCGGGTTAAACCCTTGGTGAAAGGGGATGGTCAGACATGCTGATTCAGTTGCAGCTGGTTGAGTTAGGAGATGAGTGACTCCATTTGCTCCTTCTCAGCTGGTTCATATTTTCTGGTTTGACTGCCTTTGTAACTGCTCAGAATGACCTGTGCTAACCTGAGTACATTTTAGGCAAGTCTTTATTTTGTTGTAACATTTCTTTTTACAGAAATTGGTGAGGGCCTCTCTGCTCATGCAATTGTCTTGCCATCTGTGAAGACGCAGGATGGAGGAGGGGGTGAGCAGCTGAGGACAGCAACCTCTTAATCAAGTTAAGCTGCAGCCACAGCACATCTGACCATGATCTGAAAAAAAAAAAAAAAAAAAAAAAGTTGACATGTAGTTGGCTGGGAGCCAAGGATGAAATTCTGGCCATGCTGAACACGAAAGCGTAAAGAATTTACTGGGTCAGTGAATCTATCTCATGTTTTTGCAGGAACACTGATCAGGATTCATATTAAAGTTTATTTTAAAGCATTATTGACCTGCTGCTCTTGAAGCTAAACCTCCCATAGACTTCATCTGGAGTGAGAATTCATTTTAAGTACCATAGACCAGCATGGCCTTAAATATGCACAGTAACATCATGGCTATCCCTCCAAGCTACTTTCTCCACTATACACCATCATTAGACCGATCCTTATTGCTAGCTTTCTACTTCAAATCTGTCAAGGGTTGCTGGCCTCCTTTTCATACGGCGAATAAAGCACAGTTCTATTTGATGGTGAGTGAGGGCTGTTTTCCGTATGCTAGGCATGCTCAGGCCCACAGCTGAGAAAGTTCTGTGGCTGTTGAAGTGTCTGGTGGCATAGGTGGGTGGCAGGGAAGGATTTCTTGTTCCCTTTCTCACGCAGACCATGCCGGTGCCCGGGCTGTGCTCTCGTGGTAAGACTGTCCCAAGCTATGGGGCAAAGCTTGGAAGTCTTGGAAGGAGAGGCACTAACCCAGCTTGTGTTGTTGCAAATTTTTGCCATTGGCTTTATGCTAGCAAGGGTTGTTTCTTTTCCGTATTGTGTAGTCTTCAGTTTTCTTCTTGGCTAGTTCATATGTCTCAGTTATGCTCGTTTTCCTGCCAGTCCTGGTGGAAACTTGTCAAATGATTCTGCCCTTTGCTTTCCTAAAATCATGCTTCTGGATGTTCCAGTTTTCCTTTCAACACAGGGTTTTCTGTGTTTGTTTCCTGATTTTGTCCTTTCTGCATGTTTCCTAAAAGTGGTGGAAAGTTTGACTCGCAAAGACAGCCAGTTGTCTATGTCTGGTAAGGGAATTGGTGTGATTTAAAAGTGGTTCAGCTAAGGAAATACTGAAACCTCCAGGAAAACTCTAACATTTGTTCGGATGTTTTTATTTATTTTTGGAGCTGTGGAATATCCATGGTTTTCAATGTTGTGACCTTTACTTTGAAGAATGTCATAATTGTGCCAGCAAACTCAGCTGTCAATATTTTCATTTCACACCTCTTTATAGGGGTTCATAGCTGACCTATAAAATTGCACATACTGAGCATAAGCTGTCTCAGGCAGGAAGAGATTTACTAAATAAATACATATATACAAATGTGTCCATTTTAAAGTTATACAGCTACAAAAAAATGCAATTGGTGACTCCAGTGCTTTTTACAGTCCTGTAACTCAGAAGCAAGCTGGTCAGGGTTTTCTTCTTTTAAACTCAAAATGATTAACCTTCTGGTCTCTAATGTCAGCTGATGCAGTGCCTGTGGCTGTTATGGCAAATAACCACATTATTGCATTTAGGAAATTAGCTACTGTGTGCTTGTGGTAATTTCATCTCCCTGAAAATAGCTCCCAAATTTTAAGCAGGCAGACTTATTACAAGAGTCAGTTCTGCTTTCAGATATACACCATCTTTGTGTATTCATGCAGAATCCTCAGAGTGCATTTGAAAGGATTTTTGTCAGCCAGCTTTAATATTAGATTTCTCCAATAGGACTTTTTTTTTTTTAACATTTCTTCTTAAACACATAAAACACTCTGGGAAAAAAAAGTAACTTTTTAAAAGTTTCCTGATGATCCTCTTTTATTGATTCATATTCCTGTTTAACATTGTATAGTACTAGTTCTGAAAAAGCTGTTATCCTGCTACATAGATTAAAATTGTTGCTACATGAAGGGATGAAAATCACAGTCTTTCTAATCTTCATTCTCCCACAAGCCGTCTTTCATGGAATATCAGGTCTCTGAGCTCCCTGGGCCTCTGAAAATTTGGCATAAAATTTTACTTTTTCATGAAACACAAATTAATATTTGTGTTACCAGCCCCCACACTGGTGCTGTGATGGAAATGTGAGTGGGTGACCTTCCCCTCTTTCTCTGCTCCTGAAATACGAAGCTGGAATTGAAAGGGAGAAAAGCAGTGTGTGTGCTTTGAGCAGACCCAGGGAGAGAAGGGAGATTTATTCCTCAGAAGACAGGAGAAGGGTGTTTTGCTTAGGAATGGCTCATACCAGGCAGTCCAAATTGTCTTTGTGCTTACTCAGACATCTCTCCCAGGGAAGTGTCTATCCCTTTGGTCATCCTATCCTCACATAAGCTGCTCCAGGAAGTGCAAATGGCAGCCGTGTGATCTCCATCATTTCTGTTGCTTCCACTTATGGAACAACAGCTGGATCAGGGAAAAGCTTGTTTTAAAGACTTAGTTTGAGAGAGGAGGGAAAAAAAAAAAAAAAAAAAAAAAGTGGTGTTGACCCAGCCTTGGAGATTTCTGAATGCCCCAATGTTTCAGTTTGCAGTGAAACCCTAAACCTTACTGTGGCTTGCATAGTTTGGCATTTCAGTGGAAAGAGTTCACAGAGTTCGAGTCCTAGGTTTACATCTCTAAATAAGCACTTGTAATTCAGCGCTTGCTTGCAATGTATGAAGGTTTTGTAACTCAAAATCCATCTTATGCACGTCTTCATTACCAAAGTCTCCTTAGTTCAGTTTTCTAAGAATTACACTAATTGATCCCCGTGACTTCATGTTAATTCTCTTGCAGATACACTTTAGCATACTTTTGCTCTAGACTTTTACAGAGTAAAATATACAAATAAATAGCAAATAATGAGAGGTGTCATGGAAACCAGTCTGAAAATAAATATTTTTTATCCCATAATGTATGTTGCAGGACTGGATAAATAGTAGATAACCCAAAGAAAATGTTAGGTTTTCCAGCAATTTCCTCACCTCTGTTACAGAGCAAAAATAGCCTCTTTCTTTAAAATGTATTGAATTCTTTTTTTTGAACGGCGCTAGAATGTGAAATGAAGACTGGTGTCAACCTCTGTATCAGACTGGTATGTAAGTGTAATAATAAAACTCCAAATGCAGTGAAACCCACCTGGTTTCACATTACCTCACTCTTTCTTTTACCCTTTTACTCTTTTACCTCATACTTTTTTTTTTTTCCTTTTCCTATTGGGAGTTGTGGCAACACTGAGTGAACTGGAGCTGTATTCTTCATGAGACCATCTTCTGAAGTGCCAGGGATAGCTAGGAAATAATGACTAGTTCTGGGAACATGGTAGTGCTCTTCTCTGCTTTGATAATGTTTAGTAGAGAAAGGAGATGGGCAGAAAATCTGAGTATTTCCATCCATTCCATGAGCACTGACAGTGGTTTCTCTAGTTCAGCAAAGTCCTCCAGAATGACAGGGAATCTGTAAGGAATTGCTTATAGCCTATTCCAGAAGATTACAATAATGTTGACTCAATTTTATTGATAAGCTTTTTTTTTATGGTCATCACATGTATATCAGGGCTTTAYTATTTCTTTGTTTAGTATTTCCTCCTACACCATTCTCATATTTTTGTGGTGTACCTATTATTAACTGGCAAAGCATAGRCCAAACCTGAATAGAAATAAAGATTTTATGAGAATTATGGATGCCCTATTTTAATGTACTTTCTTAAAACTATTCACACTGTTACAAAGCCCTATTACTTTCTACAAAGCTTAGTCTACAAGAAAAGCTTTTCCTTTGGTTGCACTGTTGTAAAAGTATTAATTCATTCCTTGCTCATGTTAGTAGCAGGGAAACACTATTTGGTCTATGTGTTATTAGCTGAAGACTTCTGACAGAGTCATGTTCATTGCATTACTGTTGAGGGGATGAGGGAAGATGCTGCTGTCAGTTTATCAAAGGAAACAGGAAGAGTGAGCAACTCTGCTCATTATCCAAATCACTTACTGTCCCTTTTGCAAATGGAGCTGGACCAAAACACAAGAATCTTAATTACTCACAAAACAGGGAGAGGAAGGATCTTTACTGTTCCTAGGGAGAAGGCTGCCAGAAACCCTGCATTTAAATGCTCTGGAGATAGGAATTTTGGAATGTGTTCACGGGATTACAAATGAAAGACAGGGGCAAATGCTATATTCTCCAGAACAGCTATTGATTGACTGATGTACTTAAAGGATAAGGACTGAATCCTGCAGAGAAGGCCAGAGAGCTGCAGACAATCATATATAAAGAAAAGAAAATCCTGTTCTTCCCAGAGCTTGAGTCCAGTCCTCGAGGTAAGGAGCATATATCTGGGTGCTGCTGAAAGAAGGCTTTACTTAAATAGCGGGAGCACAGGAWCCTGTAAGCTAGAAGGCTTGGTTTCCACAGACAGATACATACATCACTGAGCTCAGCCTCTTAAGTGAGATTCTTGCAGTCTCATAGATGATGCTTCAGGAAATTAAATTGTTTTTATTTATTTATTTGTTTGTTTCATAGTAAATATCTAATGAGTGATCTGCTCGAAAGATTAAATACCAAAATGGAGAACTGTCTTTTGTTTAGAGTTAATCTGGGTCTCAGATTCTCTGGGGCAGGTGCACACAAGGATAGGGAGCCCACAGAATTTTTCTCTTACATGCAAGTGTTGTGAGAATATTATGGTGTCCCTATCCATAGCCTGCTGTTATTGGTAGAGTGTACATACTAGACAAAAATCTGGAACTCCATGTGAGTGAGTTATACCACACGGATGATCCCTTATTTACTGATGATTTCACATGCAATGTCCTTCTCTGCATAATCCCGCATACCCTGATATTCAGCTTTCTTGTCCTCCCCATAAATCTGAGGAGCAGAAAGGAAATATTTTCAAATTTTAACTATTAAAATCCTAGCTCCTGCCACCTACAGCTAGCTAATTTAAAGTTGACTTGTGTTTATTTCTGTTGTGATGTATGTTACAATGCCCCTAAGAAACCAGCAACTCTGTTCAGATCAGGAGAAAGAGAGAGAGAGAAAGAGAGAGAGAGAGAGAGAGAGAGAGAGAGAGAGAGGGAAAAAAAAAGAGAGAAACTATTTTCACAACCAACAAACAATTGTTCTCTTACTATTATGATTTCACTCTTCTGTGCTGAATACCTAACTTTCATTGTAAGGACTTCATTCAAAACAGACTCCCTAAAGAGAATGTACAATTATAATGCTAAGCTAAGTATCAGAAAATGGAAACAATGAGTTTTGAGAATTTCATTGTATCTGCAGGATTTTAATGCAATTGAAAATGTCAACAGTTTTTATATGCAAGTAGCAAGAGACAAAAGAAACAAAGATAAAGTGATGCACAAAGCGGGAAAAGTCTTTAGGGACATTAAACCAATTCAGAACAATATGGAAGTAATCAAAAGTCAGTCAACAGACCAAATAAGACTTCATAAAAGGCAAGTATAGACTATAGCTGAGGAAGCTTAGAGAAGTCTGGATGATGGTAGATGTGGTCTGTTTACATAAGAGACTAGGTGATTACAAAGGAAGATACGAAATAATTAATGTTGGTTAAATCTCAAATGACTTGCAGCTTTGTTGCAGTTAGAAAAACCATGAAGCTTGGCTGCTTATCCAGATATTCACCATAATTTCAAGAAGTTGCCAAACAATACTAAAAAAATCTCCTGAAAGAAGAATATACATGGAAATGCTTTTAATCCCCTTTTTCAAAAGATTCCTCCTCTATATCCCAGCCTATATGTTAATGCTTTAATATATAATAGCAACAGATAAAAATAACCTTAATGTTTCTTCAAAATGCTATTTGGTAGGCAAGGTGTTGATTTTGGAGTGAAAGTTTGCTTCATATGTACTTTCTCTAGAGTAACTAAGTCTATTTTAAAGCTGAATGTTAGGGAAGGGCAGGTGCTATTATGTAAAAATCAATATAACTCTGCAAAAGTGCAGACACAAAGCTGAGGAAAAGTAGATCATAGTGCAATCCTTTTTCCAAAGAGTTATTGCGAACTGGGACAAGAGCAATATCAATGATAGCAAGTTTTAATATGCTGGATTAGTTATCAAAAGATTGAAGATATAATCTACAGTTAAGCAAAACTGCATAGAGGAGGGAAAAGAAGTAAGATGGACCGAGAGTTCTGCCGCTGACTAAATTGCGGGTGAAATATATCACAGTAAATGACTCAGTGTAGCAGTGCATTCTGTTGAATGTTGTTGCCATGTGTGTCCTCTTGGACTGAAGCTAGACAGCCCTGTGCCCTGAAGTCCCACCCTTGCACTCACCCCTCATACCCCTTTTTGGGAGTTATTTCCAGAGGCATGTAACTTTTTCTTTGCATTTCCAGGTCTTATGCCATTGTGCAACAGGGACATAGATCCAGGCCTGGCTTGCCCTGATGCTGCTGCCTTTGGAATAGCAGCAGGGTAACTTTCAAAGGCTACAAGGAGCCACTGGGAATTTGAGAGTGTGAAGATTAGGTGTCCTCTGTCTTTCTAGTAATGAATGGCCCAGAAGACTTTTATCGACTCCTATCTCCCCTTTAGCCCTTTACAAACATTTCTCTCTCCTCCCTTTCTGGGGTAGAGGCATAGGTCACTAAATCTACTCCAGATGTAGCTGTATTTCTCTGCTTCATATTCTTTCTCTACTTCTCATTATTTCTGTATTTCACTACATGCAATGTGAAGTATYTCTCTACCTCATATATAGCTGTAGTGAGTCAGGATACCACTGGTCCTTCCCACTATCTGTACTTAAGCTCCAACTTACATAACTGTCAGAGCTTAAAGCTTACTCTACATCTTCTCAAGAAATTCTCTTAGTGTGCTTTCTAATAAGACTGTTCATCATATATTTGACAAAAATCATGTAGGTTAGCTCATCAGCCATTAATTTCTAAGTAAACTGTAATTTAATTACAGTTAATTTCTAAATACAACTGTATTTACTTAATACAGTTGTGCTAAAACTGCTGGAAACATACATATTAAATTTGGTGCCTAAAATCAGTCTATTTGAGTWTCCTTGCTAACACTTCTACTCCAACTATGGGCTGTGAAATAAAGGAATTCAGGAATTGCTGAAAGCAGCAAGGTATCTTTCACAGGCTCCAATAATACCCTGAATCAGCTATAAGAATGCCAAATTCCTATTAGAGGAGGACACCTCTTGAAAATATCTCCTCTGAAGCCTGATGTTCATTGGAAGGCAACATCTTACACTGGAAAGAGGTGAGAACTGATAGGTAGAAGAATAAAGATAGCAGATAGGTAACCCTTGGCTTTTTTTCCACGGTAGGAAAGGTTATAATCTTTTCCTACCAAGGTAGGAAAGCTTACATCCAAAGTAGGATGTAAGCTTCCAGGTGAAGATGCATTTCCAGACTGCACATACATCTGTAGCTTTTGCCAGGTAGCAGTTCTGGGAACCCGTAAGCACCAAAGGCCACTTYCTAGTGTATGGCCTTGCTAAACAATTGTTCCCTTAGGTCTTTAAGGGACTTAGGAAGAACTCAAGTTCGAAGGGATTCAGATATAAGCACATATTCAGCAGTGTTTGTCACTACTGCATGAATGATGTTTTTCAGCATGCGAGTTAGAGTGGAGTTGATCATTGGGAAGCGTCCGAGCACACAGTTTTGTAGCTAATTTTGAGTTTTTTTTCAGTGCCAACCTTACGTTGATTGTACTTCTGGTATGACTACTGTTGCAAAAGGTGTTACAGATTTTACATGTCTCCACCCATTAAAACTTTTTCACCAGCCAGCCACATTACAGAAAAAAAAAGTCATGCTCTGATTAGGTAGAAAATGTATTCCTGGTCTTTAATACATGTCTCGATCTGTAGGCTTTACTCATTTGTACTTTCTRCCACTGAGCACTTTTATTTTTGCCACCAACCGAAAATTGCCTTTGTGTATGATTGTAATTGTAATTTATTCTACTTCGGGAAATGCAATTGAATGCAAAATCAGTTGCATCAGGTAGATCTACTTCCTACCTCCATCATGAAGATTCTGCCATTCTCAGCCTTGAGGGTGGGCTGTAAAGAAAAGGCACAACAAGTTAAAGGGAGCAGGAGTTAATAGTAGGTGAGATAAAAGCTACGCTGTTGCAATGTGAATAGTATTTAGCAGTTGTAAAGCAGCTGTGGTCCTAAAAAAAGTCCTGAGGACTGAATAAACATAGGATCCATCSAAAGAGCCATTGACATCATCTACCCACATGCAAGCTAGATAATAAGGGGATCATTCAGTTCAGCAATGTTTTATGCAGATCAGCCTTGTGAATTATACCATCTGTCTGCAGCACAATTGTACAGTGATACGATCACTCCAGTTTTCAAAACTTTTTATAAGATTGGATGGTATTTAAACATGAATTCTATGAACCACTGGGAAGTTGATAGCTGAGGGCATTTCATCTTTCATGGTGACACACTTGYAAAGCTAAATCTGGCCCTAAGAGTTTTCCAGTCACACAAAAAGTAATCCCCATGGCAGAATGGCTGAGCAGTCATTTGTGGACAATCAGTTTTCTGAAATAAACGGAATTTGGGAATAAAATCAAAATGGCAGACTATAAGTCAAACAAAACTAAACAAAATGTATATAACTAATTTATAAGCTACATAACAAAGCATTGCAGTCTATTCTCTTTCTGTTCTCATTTCTTTTTATCTTTTTTTTCATGTAAATATTCATAAAATATTCAGCAACAGCCTCATTACTTGTAACTAGACTATATAAAGGAAACAGCTGGGAAGCAAGGAGTTCTCTGTTAGATTTGTAATTCTTCCTCAGAAGCTGTGCACACTCTTTTTTTTGATTGAGAGCTTTCCAGGATCAACATGAAAAGTATCCTAAGTCCCAACAACTAAGATCTGTGTGGATCTCCTGTCCAACCTGCTACTTTTTATTTTGTGTCACCATCAGCAGTGTTCAAATTTTTCTGATACTTCAAATTTTATATGACTGACACAACACTCCTTTTCAAGGAATACAAGAAAAAAAAACAGGGTTCAGTGCCAGTTTTCCAGTTGAGGATTGGTGCTACCATTTATTAGACTCTAAAGGAAAAATTAATTTCCACTTGCTACATTTGCCCCAGTTTCGAAAGCTGGGCACTCCAGCCACACAAATTTAATTTCACTGTCTCTTTAGAATACAACTGTGCAAACACACACATACTTAACYTTATACACATGAATAGTTCTATTAAGGTAATCTATTACTGTTTTCAAAGAGAATCAAGCATGAAAAACACATTTGCATTTTGAACTCTCCAAACTTAATGTAACTATTCTATTTTAAAAGTATATTCTAATGAATATGTAATTTAAATACAATTACATTTAAAATTTAATTATAAGCTTGCCATTGAAGGACTTTGAGAAGTGTGTGTGAAGATATTCCAGTAACCTGGAAGAAACTGTAAACCCAGTATGTTCAGTACTACGGAGCATTATATGTAAACCCATCTGTAATGTTGAGTGAGGCCACTGGTTCRTTTACAGCATCTAAGCAAAATGACAGAAGTTAAAGAGTACGTAAGGAAGAATACAGGCTTCCAACTAATTTAACAAGAACTAATACCTCTGCACGTGTTCACTAAGGTGAATAAGAGAATAATGATTTTTCTGTAATAATTCAGATAAATTCARCTACTGTTTCAGTGAACATAAAATGAATATGAAATTAAATCTGAAGTATAACTCTTGTCCAAGAGAAAAATGCTACTGCAAAAGCAGGAGACTGTAAGAAAGTGGGTGATTAAACTATTCTCAATCAGCATCTTGAGGCAGCAGCACATATATGTGTGTATCTGCATGTGTGTGTGTGTGTTAGATAACTTCCAGTAGCCTAACCAAGAAAGGATCTGCAATAACAAGGATGGAAGTTGATAGCAGGCATTGGAAACTCCAAATCAGATCAGGAAGCCCATGTTGATACTGAATCCATGAAACAGTTACAAAAGTGGAATAAATGATATTGTCATCAATGGCCTTTATCTTAAATAACTAAGCAGCACTTGGAGTTTCTTATATAGTTGTTTTCTGGGTAATGCTGTTTAAACAGATGATGCTATTTTAACAGCTGTGCCAGGCTGGAATGGATGTCAGATGGTATTTTAATGATTACATTTCTGGTGCAAAAGCAAGAAAGCTCAGAGCTGAAAACTATGAGAAAAAAGAGGGKTTTTTTTCTTGGCACTTATAAAAGTCTTTAGGTGAAATCTTCGATTGCTTAAGAATGATTTCCTCTGACTTACTTTTCAAGCGTTTATAACGCTGTTTCTCAAATGCTAATTTAATATGGAATTCAAATGGATGAAGTAGTTGGTGATTCAGAGTATTCAAAAAATGATGTTTTTATAATGATCACATACACTGCCTGATCAGTCTGAAAATGGTATTACCTTGCATTACAAAAAGGTTGTTCTTCYCATAATGATATTTTGATAGAGTCTGGATGGAATTGAATGGTTCCTGGGCATTAGCAAAGCAGTGGCATAAAATCTTTTTTTTCTATGGCTCTTCATTGTGCCTTGATAGCAAACAGACATGATATATTTACATGTGTGCCTATATATATATATATGTATGTGTGTATTTATATATATGTATGTGTGTATATATATGTATATGAAATACAATAAAAAAAATGGCATATCACTAGATATGCACATCCAGGAATTATAGCTTATGCTTTCATTGCCATTCATTAATATCACACCTTGTCCCTTGAGGATCACAAGCAATCGGTGGCATTTCTTTTGAATTCTGCATAGCACAGAATCTGACTCATATTTCTGCGACCAAATGGGATTTCCATTTTCCTCTGAGACACTCATTCAAGCAGCCCTGAAAATGGGCTCAGAATTTCTGTCTTCTCACAGAATCTCTGAGATGAGAGGAGAACTCTGGAGACTTTCTGGTGCAGTCCACTGCTCAAAGCAGGGCCACRTAGAGTGGATTGCGCAAGCTGTGTTCAGTCAAGTTTTCAGTATCTCCAAGGATGGAGAAGCCATGGCCTCTCTGGCAGCCTGTTCCAGTGTTTGACTGTCTGCATGACAGAAAAGTACTTTTTCCTCTGTTTAAGTGAAGTTTTCTGTATTTCCTTTTGTACTCCTTGTCTCATTTTTTGATGAATACCACTGAGAAGAGTCTGGGTGCATTGTCTTTATTGTCCTTCTTCAGGACAGTATTTATACTTGGATAAGATTCTTTCTGTGCCTTCTCAAGGATAAACAATGCCAGATTTCTTRGCCTTTCCTCAGATATAATCCAGACCATTAATTGTCTCTATGTTTCTTCACTGCCCTCGCTCCTGTATCTACCGGTCTCTTGTTTTGTGGGGCGCAGGGTAGGACACAGCACATGTGGTTTCAGCAGTGCTGAGTAGAGGGGAAGATTGCTTTCCTCAACACGTTCTCTTCCAATGCAGCTCAGGATGCTGACAGACTTTTTCTTCAAGGACATGTTGCTGACTCATCACTTGCAAGTAGGGAATATTTGAGGTAGGTTGTCATGTTTGATTGTTTCTAAAAGTTGCTGRCTTTGGCCAAAGCATCATTGTTTGGTCTTTTTGGCAAGCAAGGTAATGGCCCCTCCTGAAACTTTAGCCTTACTACAAAGGGAGGCATCTTCTAATCTTACTGATTTGGCTGAGGTTTTCCCAAAAAATCTATGATGTACTGCTTTTGTGAAAGACTGGCAAGCAATGCATACCCATTGCTTTTCTGTCTGTTCTTTGGTTTCCATGCTGTTTAAAGGGTATGTAACAATTTGGAAATGTCACTTGCAGTGTTGTGATTAAATAGATTATTACCGTCCTGACAACACTGYGTAGTTCTCACTCCTTCTAGTATCAATATTAAAAGCATGATCCTGAGACAAGTGTTGAGACTAGTGAGTAACAAAAATGAGAGCAAGGTCAAGCCCAGAGCTGATTTATATTGGCATGTGACCTTGGCTTTGCTGTTTGGAGACTCATGCGTTACCATTAGGTGCTACCCGACTGTTACCAGGTTTTGTTTCTCCACTTTGCTAGAGCTGATAAATGTTTCCTGCGATGTGCTAGACCAAGGCACAACAAAAGAATCAGTGAAATAAGATTATGATCTCCCCTGTAACGTTGCTTCCCTAGTCTGTCTAATCAATGTGGCAGCATTCCTGAAAGTCCTTCGCTGGGCTAGCAGGTCGGCATGGTCACGAGCAAAGGGTGATGGCAGCAAAGCAGGAAGCTGCATTACAAAGAGGGAAAATAAATATTTTAAAAGTAAGATAAGTTGTGTTTATATACCTAGGGAGAGAGCATTCATTTTAACAGTTTGGCTATTGCAGTTATCTTGAACAAGCCATAAATCCAATCTATTAAAAAAAAAAAACTCTATTTTTCCTTTACTCTTATCATTTAAAACAGAAAAATAAACCTATCCTGATCTTTAACTACCTCTAACTGTGCACAGGATATCTACAGACTGACTGTCAGCCACAAATCAACACCATTTGGCATAAAGAAATATTCTCCTCCTCCTTACTGACATGTGAGGGGCCTTTCTCCCCAGAACACTTCTCTTTCTCCTGTTTTTTACTGATTCTTGGACTCTGCCTGCCAGGGGAGTTACGTGTCTGCCAACATTTGTGTTATGAACCCTCTATTTGCAGATTCACAATTTGGTTATTGCCATTAGCCATCAGGACAAACTTATGTGAAAGTTTTTTTATATTTTCTGAAGAAAAATATCTATGATAATATATTCCCATGACATTTTAAGCTTTGAGCCAAATGCTTATTTATTTTTACCAAATAGAATCTAGCTAGASTTAATAAATGTATGTGTGCATGCATACAGTTAGCTTTTGTATATGCTTATATGTAAACAGGAACAAGAAGTAAATAAACACAATGGGGCTAGATTTTCCAAATTAAATGCCATTTCCTGCAGTTCCTTTAATGGACAAATCTTTCCCACATGAAGATGAATTCCAACATTACATTTAAGTAGGGAGCAGCATCTCACAGACATTTGTACTGTACAGCAAACAAACACTGCATACGCATGAAAACAGCAGTTGGCTGATTATTTAATTTTTTTCCCCAATCATAAAGATTTATGTTGCACAACATTGTTTTTTTTTGCTTGTAGATAGGATTATATTTGTGTTCTTTAAGAACATCGTCAATGTCTTACACTGTGTTTCTAGGCAGTAAAAGACGACTTGGAAATACTTGTGAGAGGATAGGTTGCACTGCTGGTGTTATGGAATGTAGCTAAAATGCTACCATTAAGTGTAAGTAACCATTAAAATCAGTTATTATGATTTGTGTGATAGAATGGGGATACTAAACATCAGGTGCTTGCTCATCAGCAGCAATTTAGAATCAAAGCACTGTATGGATTAAGTGTTTTGCACAGTTTAAGAGTAGGTACCTGTAGCTGGTCACTCTCCCACAAGACTCTCCATTTCATGCAGTAAAAAAAGAAAGGGAGAAGGGGATCAAAAGCAACAGTTTATTATTCTTATGAAGAAAAAAAACGCATCCAATGATTCTTTTATGACATTTTGTTAAATTCTGCAACATCCAGAAGCAACATTTCCTTTTAATTTCTARAAGAAACAGAAATTAACTTATCTGCCTCAAAAGTCTTGTGTCTAACAGAAGATAACCCAATGTGGCTCCTGTTCTGTAAGCAGGCATTTTGATGTCTGTGATCATGACCCTACTGTATCTACTTCATGTCAAGAAAAAAATCATCAACCACGAATGTGTATTTTTGAATCTTCAATAGGACTAATTTTCTGAAGCTTAAAGCAACTGACAAGCAAACTAAACTTTAAATGGAATTTTACTCTGTTGTTACTGGATCTGAAAATGTATTTGTTAACAGAGTGATACCAATCAACRGGAATGTTTCTGTTAAGAAAAATAATTCTTGATCCAACAATATTATTACCAACAACTCACAGTGATGATACCATGTCCCTTCTGCAATATTTTCCGATGGGACAAAGGTTATTTTAGCAATAAAAATAGAAAGAAAAAATCACTTTTTACAAACTGATCTGAATCACTTGGTCAAACAGTTACCATTCAACCCCTATGTTGTATTACAGCAGTGTACATGACAATATCACAAGTATCATGATTTCAGGAGATGACTGTGAGAGAGGGAACTCAGGACTGGAAAGCAGTGACTCTGTAGGGACTTTGGGGTCACTGGAGAGATGGCTGGAGAGGTGGTGCTCTGATCAAGAGGGCCAAATGTACCTTTCAGACTATGTAGGAGGCAATACAGTGCAAAGATAACCTAGGATTTAGASAGTTTGACCTGCTTTGGGAAGGTTCAGCTTCAGGAAGTTCAAGTCACTAAAGAGAAAGGAGAGAGGTGACTTAACTKAGTCTATCCATGAACATACAGTGAACTGGACACCTCATGCAGAAGGGGTGGACTTTTCCATTTGAGTGCTAAAAGCATAGCAAGTTTGAGTGTTTGGGAGCAGGCAATGAAAATGCTGTCCTCTATCACTGGGAATTTATGGGGGCAGTTATTAAAAACTTGCCTGGAGTCTTAATTTTCATCTAAAATATATGTGGATTTTAATCTGTTTCCAGGGGAAATTCTATAAGCTATGTATAGATTTCTAAACTCAACAGTGGTAATGATTGTTTCTCTTTTTCAGACCTTTGAATCTGTGAATCTTTGTGCTGAAAATTTTCCTTTATGGGCCATGGGTAATATGATTTCTTATGTTTCTCTCAGCACAGCAAGGACATTAGGCTTCCTGCTCTGTACTACGTCAAAGAAAACAGTTAAAACAAATTTTTTTAAGACAACTAACCACATGACCAGGAACAARTTTTTGGCTTAATTGGCCAGAAGATTTCCATCAACTTTTTCTGTCCTCCTTTGAAAACCCCAGAGCTGATCACATCTGGAGAAAAGATGCAGGATGAAGGAGGGTCAATGAAGAAAGCAGAGAATAGCTGTTATGTCTTGTTTCTGTATTTGGCATAGAATTGACCAGCTGCTTTAAGAAGGAAGGAATGCTTCCAGCATGTTTGCTGATAGGGGCTAGTTGTTCATAATTTGTGGTGGAATAACTTGCACAGGGGGTAACTTTACTCATTCTCCACACTTGGGCACATCATTGCCGTTGTTGATCCTTGAACACTTTATTCTCTGTGGTCAGTGTTAAGGTAAACCACAGAAAATCAAAATACTTAGTCTAACATTAGTTATCCACCAAAAATCTATGCTATTCAGAAATAAAGGTTCGCGAAATTTTATGTAGATAATGCAGATAGCTATTATGAATGTTATTTTATATTTTCTATCATGGAACTTAACCTTTCAGGGCAGTATAAGTAGCTCATAAAATACCCAAAATATTCAAAGAGGAAAGTACAGATATCCATTTGAATGGATAAATGCCTCTGGTTAAGACATATTTTGCTCTAGGAGCAATCTTGCTACTTTCTGTATGTTACTGTACATATTTTTTACTGTAACTTTTATATAGCTTGCTATATTATTAAGGTACTATTTTTAATGGGACACATGTTAATAAGATCTTACACACTATTTAGAGCCAATAATGTAAAATTATTGCAGTCCTGAAAACACTCACAGCAATGGTAAATTATCTGAGTAGCTCTTTCACTCTGCTACCTGCTATTCTTATGTGTGTGTTTAGAGGGAATATGAAGCAAGACTCAGCGGTACAAGTAATAGCAGCTTCTTGAGATAATGCTAAATCAATGTGAAAAACAAATATCACTAGTCCACTGTATGCAGGAGAAAAATATGTGATACAAGGTTTTACTTTACACAGTGTGTGGTGTTTGCAGGTAGGCTGAAGAATACAGATTTTTTTTTCAAGTGGAAAAAATATATGCAACAATGAGAGGCATATGCATTTCATAAAGGTTTATTTGATGKKTTTTTTTTTCCCCTCTGTGATATTCTTTCTGCCTTAATTCTGCCATCCACCTTATGTTCAGATCAATACCATCTGCTCTTTAGAAAATCAGACTTGTAGGAAGCCTGACTCCTTTTTCTCCACAAGTGGGTGAAACTCAAAATAAAAATATCTTTCAATCTATAAGAGAAGGACAGGCCAAAATAGGCTTATAAAGGAAAAAAATACATCTCATGCCTCTTTAAAAGATCCTTCATTCTCATGGTTATTTCCCAGGCACAGTGCAGGGAGCTGCTTCTCCTGCAACCCTCTGCCACCATAATCCTCCTTTCTCCGATGACCAGTTTGCTTGCACATCAGCTGCTTTCTTTGTTTTAAAACTGGAAGTATGATACTGCATCCCTTTACAAAGCAGAATATTTTGGGAACAATTAGCTTCCCGTGATATAATGGGCACGTGTGTAGTGTCCCGTTCAGGCTATGCCACTAGTYGAACACCACAGCAGGCAGTGGATGATTTATGAGCACAGGACTTCCTTTTTCCTCCAGAACATGATTCTCAGGCACACACTCCCTTTTTTTTTGCCAGGGATTGGAATCTATAATTTATGGTTGTACTATTTTAATTTTTGTCTTTGTTTCAAAAATGGAAACTGCCAAGGGTGCTGCCTAAACTATTTTTCCCTCAATCCTGACAGTGAAGTAGCCACTACAGTTGCTCTGGGAGGCTGCAGGAATCCCACAAACAGTAGCATGTATTGGGGAATTCATTCCCCCGCAGCCCTCATAGTGGTCCTACAAATCCCAGCTCTTTACATTCAAATATACTTCAGTTGTGCTCAGGATTGCTGTTCTTTGAGACAATTTACAGCATTGATCCTCCCAGCTAGAAGCAATGGTTCTAGCTCTTTCTTAAAATAATAAGAATTTTGCAATATTTACACCTGAATACCCCACTTCTGGCTTGCTCTGTTGTTCTAGTTTTATATGATGAAGCCATACATTAAGTTCCCGAGAATAATTTGATCCCTTCACATATTATTTTTCACGTATTGGAAGTAAAACACTGTATTTTCCCATGGCCTTTATAGATGGAACTGTGTATTTTCTGTATGATGGATGTACGTAAAACTCGCCCATTCTTACAGCCTTAAGTAACCCTGTGGTTTGCTTGTCTTACAGCCTGCTTCTCTCCAGGAAACCCTTGCTAAGCCTGTGACAAGAGGCAGAGCACTGCTATTTCATATGGATCACTCAGAACCTAGAGCCATCACTCAGACCCAGGTGCCATCAGACCCACTGAGTTTAGGATCTGTAAAATAAGTCTGCCACAGAAGGGTCCACAGAGCGTGTGGATGTGATGGTGGTCACACACCTTTTAACTAACCTCTAAGACAACATTAAGACAGAAGAAAAGATTCTCTTGAATTCAAACATGGAAATTATTTAAACCCTGCTTGCATGTCAAACTGGCACCTGAGAAATTCCAGTGTTSGTAGGAGCCCTCTCATTCATGGATCTTACCTACATGGCCCTATCTCTATTCGTAGAGTATCTCAGAAACATCAGAGGAACAAACCCACCTTTCACGCCTCTCTCCCCATGAATATATCAAAGGTAGAAGAAGTTTTACCAGCCCCCTGTGTAGCTAGCAGAGGCACCAAAATGATAAAAATATACCAAATAGAATCAATGTGTCATTAATGTATCACACACAACGACCCTGACTCATTTTGCAGACTGACAGACATTAATGCATTATAGGGTTGGTGATTTAATTATTATTTTTCAATACGTGACAATTTAGAAGATGATCTGGAAAGGAATTTAAAGCAAAGCAATGCAATGAATAACTCCCTTTGCAAACTTTACTTTCTCTGTTCAAGAATTCTTTGTGATGCTCTTCTTCCCAAAAACTTAACTACTAAAATTTCTAATTTTAGAAATTAGACAACAGTTTAGTTGCAATGTTTTTCATTGTTTATATTCTCCTAAATTTTCTTGCTCTTTTTGAAAAGCAGTATTTGATCTTAGTTGAAGCATCTTTAAGTTGAAAATGATATGAATGTTATCACGTATGTGAGGTCTATTCATACCTCCCATATTCTACCTTGATAATTAACAGAGCTTTTTTTTTGATTATGCTTATATATTTTTAAGAAACACCTGGTTCTATCAGACAGGTGCTGATTTGAGACTTGCTGTCTTAAGAGTTTTTTTGTCAAGCGTTACTAGATCTTCTTGTTTAATTGCCTGACAAGCTATGTTAAGAAAAGATAGTGTTAGCAAGATTAAAGCTATCATGTTGGAAAAATTTATTATTATTTTTGGATACGTGACAGTTTGGGGGATGATATGGAAAAGAATTTAAAGCCCAGGAATATAAACTTATCAGCTTATCTGGTTACAAAGCTWCTCCTGGAGAACACATGATGCCCATAATGATGCCATGACATTCCAGCTTTTGTGGAACAGCTGGTGGTTTGAAATGTCCAGGGCTTGGTTGTGTTAACAGTGCTTGATTTTTGAGATGCTTGGCAAAAATAGAGAATTGGCAGCATTATATTATTATTTTCTAAAATTAGAAAAAACTTAAATTAGATGGGAATGGTATTTATTCACAATCTAAACACACAAAAAATAATAAACTTCAGATAYGCTTCTGATGATAGTTACATACTTAGAATTCAGAAATCCCATAGCTGTTACATAGCTTCAGTATACTGTGATGTGTAAAAAAAAAATGTGTCTTCTGTGTGGTACCAATCAGCAATAAACCTAGGTAGCTCAGATATTTTGAGCAGTCCTATACATAGGCATCCACTTAAGTATTTTTAGTACTAGCTGCCCTGTAATTTTAATGAAATTGCAAACATAGTTTTGTTGTGATTTCATCCAACTCTAGCATCTGTGTTTGGTTGACTTAAATCACACTCATGTTTCTCAAGTGAAACCACACGCTATCTAAAGCCAGTTTATTAAAGTCTTTGTGTTCCTCCTATAAGTTTCTTAGCAACTTACGGAATACAAACTGAAAATAAAATGGAGTTTCAAGCCAAGATTACTGCAGGAAACAGGCAATGATTGTTTTTTTGTGGTTGGAAAATGCCAGAATAATTTTTTTTTCATAAAAGTTAAAAGAGCAAATTTTTAAGTATCAAAATTTTTCAAGGTCTCTTTCTGTTTTGTTTTGGTTTTTTTTTTTTTTTGAAAGGCACATCCTATGAAAATGTTTAGAAGTAGTTAACTGTCTGCTTTCAGCTTATATTGATGTTACATCTTACTGAAACTCTTTTGAAATTCCTATTTTGCCTCCCAAGCTACTCTGACACTTGCAAAAGCTTTATTCAAAGGGTAATACAAGTGGGACTTRTTACAACATGGTCGTAAAAGAATGATTGGACATTTTGATGTTCGCTTTGAAAAGTCTTTGTTCTGGGTTTAGGAAACATATAAAGCTCTGAAAGAACTATTTGGGGAATAGATGCTTACATACTGACTTTGGCGGTTGTTTTTTTAGAGTTTTATTTTTAACACGGGTTGCTTAAGTTACCTAATTTGTGGTCTGGCTCTGCAAATGGCTGTGTCGGCAACATGCTTCCTCGGCTAAGAATTACAGCAGAGGTGCTGGTACCAGAAAGCAGGAGCTCAAGAAACAACTATTTCTTAACAAAGCTGTGATGTCAATCTGCTGGTTTTGTTTGTTTGGTTGTGTTTTTACTGTCTTATTGTTCATTGCTACTAGCTACTACTTTGGAGTATTCTACTTTGGAGTATTGTGAGTAACACTTACTCCAGGATTTAAAAGACCACAGAGGGACATTGTGGTGACCCAAAGGGATGTTCTGCATCATGAAAGCTGGAGATGATGTTCCATCAATCAAACTTTTGACCTACATACATCTAATATTAGTTTCAAGATTTTGGACCACCACAAAAAAAACACATTTGTGCTCATTCACACGATTCATTACTCTGTGTTGCTCTCAGTTCCAACATGAACTGAACTATCATGACCCTCCAGCAAGCAGATTCATTTTATCTTCTTTTATTAATTTTTTACAATCAGAAGCCATTTATCCCTTACAAGCAAAATAGTCTTGAGCTGAGATATGTTATTATTTGACTTAATTTACTGCCAGTGAACACACACTTCTTATGACTTTGAGTACTACAGGGAAAGTATATACAAACACATAAACATCTATCCCTCCCCCTTCTCAGTCTCAGCTTTTCATATTTCATATTTTCATATTTTCACATTTCTGCCATGAGTTATGCTCAGTCCACCAAAGTTCCTGGGCAGGGCAGGATGTTGAGATGTTCCACAAGGTGACTTTGGGCTGCCCTGTGTGGACTGGTTTCTTTCTACCATGCTCTGCAGAGCACTTTCCTGCTGCTGCACACATAATGGTTTCTGCAGCTCCCTTCCTCAGTGTCCCTGTCCTGCCATGGATCACCCAGGGGCTCCAGTCCCTTCCAGGGATATAAATAAGTACCTCCTTTTGGCCACCAAGAGTGTCTCCAGCCAGTGGTGGCAGGTTTTTTCTTAAGAAAGTTCTTAAATGTGTAAACATATTCTTAACCACCTCTGATGAGATGCAGTCTYGGAGCATAGTCTTTGTCAGGTCTARTTCCTCCCGCCACACACACRCACACACACACTCTCTTGCTTACATAGGTTCAGAGCCAGCAGCACCCATTTCTGACTGGCACAGAGCAGTCTCCTGCTTGCAGCTGCTGTCCCTGCTACTTCCCTTACGGATGTGCATGCACTAGTAAAGTCACCTGCTGCTGCTTCTGGGCAAATGAGTAGGTCAAACTATCTAAGTGTCTCCAGAAGGGCTCTTTTTCAAATAACAGACTCCTCTGACAATAATTTTCAAAATTTTTAGATTTTCCTTTTTAAAGAAAGGAAAACAGATGTGCCTTGTGACAATTTATGTATTACAGAATCACAGAATCACAGAGTATTCAAGGTTGGAAGGGACCTCTACAGATCATCTAGTCCAACCTTCCTGCTCAAGCAGGCACACCTASAGCATGTGGCACAGGGTGGCATCCAGGCGGGTTTTGAAGACCTCCAGAGTAGGAGACTCCACAACCTCCCTGGGCAGCCTGTTCCACTGCTCTGTCACCCTMACAGTAAAGAAGTTBCTCCTCACCTGGAGACGGAACTTCCTGTGCTCCAGCTTGTGGCCATTACCCCTCGTCCTRTCGCTGGCCACCAGTGARAACAGCYTGTCCCCTTCCTCCCTGCATTCTCCCTTCCTGAACTTATACATGTTAATCATATCCCCTCTGAGCCGTCTCTTCTCCAGAGAAAACAGGCCCAGCTCACTCAGYCTCTCCTCGTACAAGAGATGTTCCATTCCCTTAATCATTCCCATAGTCATATTAGTAATTCTACCTCTTTATTTAGGTTCAAAAGTTTACCTACAGAAGTATCTGCAAGTTTTATCTGTTTTTATGAGTAATGTTAGGTGAAAATGTTGTTCAGTGATTTACGTACAATTAGTGTTAGGGCTTCATTCAGAAAAAAAAATATACARTATTGCTTATGGGAATAGAAGTGACATTCTTTATTACTACCATTTTGTTTTTGCTGTCTGACCTATAAGTCACACATAACAAGATTGCTGATCTATTGCCTTGGGCCTTACAAGTGGAGTAAAGACAGTGTCTTGCACTGTAATTTCAGATGTACAAATAATTAATGGCTACCATTTCCTCTATTTTACTTTATGAGAACCAAAGCAGGGAGATTAAGAGTGTCTCCCACTAGTCTTTTGAAACAGTGGATCCAAACTAGAGCAGCTTTGCATAATATGAAGGCAATAATCCTCTGAAAGAGCATAGGAAATGTTTGCTTGCATTGAACTTCATTAGACAGCTTGCAGTGAACTCAGTTAGCATTAAACATCAATTATGGGTAATTATTTTTCAGAGATTTAGCAAATGAAAGACATACCAAATATGTTTCATCTACTTGTGCAGGACCATCTCTATGTTAAATATCCCTTATTTAAAAATAACATTTTCCCACTGGCTCAGGAAGTCCACAAGCTGTAGATTGCTGCAAGGTGTTGAAGTATTGCTGACATTATACACTTGCATCCTGTTCTGGTATTCTCTAGGAGTTTGCTACTGGAGAGAGGCCATTAGGTCCAGAGATGGGCCTAAAGGCCTGACCTGGGGAGGTCTGCTCTCAAGTATCACTGGGGAGCTCCATTTATACACATTTATAGAACAAACTATTCTGTGAAGCGGTGCTCTGCACTGAGAGGTAGGAAGGGATTAGTTGGAGGATATCAGTGAGTATTTATTTTGTACTCCTGATTATCCGAATTTTCTCTCTTTGAGACAGCTCAGTGCTCTTGGGGCAGAAGAAATGCATTTTTTCCTAGAGTTTTTTCAGTTAAATCAGCAGAAATGAAATAGTTTCCTACAGTGGCCTGTTGTCTCATCTCCTGTAACTGTGTAATTGGTTGCCTGTAATTGTTGTCCAGGTTGAAACAGGTTTTCTGTCATATCCTGAGTTTGTGTAGGTCCACTGGTAACCCAGAGGAGCTCAACTGCACATGGATATGAAGCCAATCTTCCTCAGCTCTGACCTTCCCCACTTGCTTGCCTTGAGGTTGAGCCCCAAGAAAGCTGGTTTAATGGGAGCAAGGCCTTTTGAACCCTGGGGTCAGGAAAGTAGAAGAACTAATATTAATATAGTTGGCGTTTGAATGCAGGTCACTTTGTGAAATGACAGTCTTCTGTTGTGTGTTCCTGTTGTCACAGAYAGGAGGTTTTGTTTCTTTCATACAGTCTCGGATATGTCTGTGAATGTTGGACACCCTCTGATAGGACATAGCATTAGTTTCTATTCACAACTTCATGTGCTCGTAGATAGCTGTCCAGATGGGGTATGCACACAGCTACACATGTATAAAGTACATTGCTTTAATTCTAAATCTTGGCTTTGGCTTATTGTTTTAGTGTCTAAAATGCCTTTCCATAAGATTTTCCTGCTCCATCCTCAATAGTGATATACATCTCAGGTGGAAATTATGCCATATTTTATTTGTCTTCAAAATAAATTTACATGTGTCATTAACCATGATCTGCGAGAAGCTGGATATGGAAGGAAACTTCAAGTTTTGTCTTTCAAGATCTTGATTAGCATCTCATTAACAGAGGAATTCCTTTGAAGCTGTGGAACTAAATTTTCTATTACCTCACTTGCAAGACCATCAACATCTAATCTTTTAATATATGTTTTTTTAGGGGGAGGGGGAAATAATCTAGACTTATTTAGCTGTCCATTTTTATTTTGAATTGCTGCAATTAACTTGTGTTTTAATTCCATTACAGTCTTTTCCTTCATGTTTTATCTCTGTCTGTAACAGCATTTCACTGGGGTGGAGTATTCCTCAACTTAACCACCTGAAAACAAGACTGTAATTTATTAGTAGGTAGAGGGACACTTACAGTTCCTTTTCTTTCTTGGCAGTTTGAGAGATAAAGGGCTATGAGTCTGTGCAAAAATAATCGTTAGATATCTGCATACGTGGCTTGTTGGGCTCCCCCTTATTCTACCTTTTGCCTGTAGCAATTTGCACACCTCCTTGTGTGCCAAAGCAGCAGTCAGAAGCCTTGTACGCACACATCAGGATCCAAGTAAATTACACTGAGAGCAATCAGATAACATTGTTAATGCAACTCACTTCAGCACAATTCCTTTGCTCCTCCCTGTATGATTAATTGCAGCCAAATTGATGTTGCCAGCAATGATTAATTTACAAGTTCAGATGCAGAGTAAATGAGCTAGCAAAGCTGAGTTGGCATTGCCCCTCATTTAAGAAACTGCACAAGGGATCACAATTCACAGCTAACCCCCATGATCCATTACGGCACTTGCATAAAAATTGGCTGGGTTGAATAGCTGCTAAATTATTATTTATTATTTTTGTGAGAGTTGCTTAGGCAAAAAAACATCCTTGGGTTTGTTCAACTAAATGAGGAGACAAAGAGGGTGAATCAGGCTTCTGCTGTGGAATCCCTCTGTAACTCGAATACTTGTTCAGATAAAATGCAAATTCCAAGCCTTTGATTAGGGAATTGAGAATGATGAGTGTATTCTTGTCAAATCCCCAAASTTCTCTTTGAAATAAACCCTCAAAAGAATAGATGCTCTGCACTTAAAAGCTACATACACTTTAACAATAATAATAAATCCATTCGCTAGGAACTGCAGATAATTTCCTATATTGGACTTATGTTGGAAGTGCTATTTGTGATAGTGTTTTATGTTGTTGCATATCACTGTAATATTTGAACATMTTTCACATAAAATCAATAGCAGTAGTAGCCTTGTGGGACTTATGGTGATTCTTGCTCTACAAATACACTCATTAAAAAAGAAAACAATTTCTTTGTATAGAGTTCATCAGTGCAGAGAAGATATTCAGAGTTTGTTTTTGACTTTTTGATAAAATGAAGTTTTCAACAGATGACAAGTATTTTTAAAGGCATCAGAAGTGACTGATAACCTAATTTAAGCTCCCTTACTTAAAAAGGTCAGTTAAAACAAACAAACAAACAAACAAACAAAAAAACCTACTCTTCAGCCACTGGTATTTGCAGTTTGCCTTCACAGTAGAAATGCTTTTAAGGTTATAAAATTAAGGTTTTATAAAGAGGCAAGACAGGATCTGGAGAACTTTCAGCAGTCTTTTCTTGTATTCAGAAAAAAAAAAAAAATATCGATTCTCTTTGCCACAAATTAAGTATAAGGAAAAATATTCCCTGATCATGAAGGTCATGCATCCTCAAGACATTTCTCATGGGAGATAATGCCAAGTATCTGCACCYTTGCAAACTGTCTCCTTAAAAGTGACATTTAAGTGCCTGTCATATCAGCTGAGAGCTTCTTTCTGTGCAAATACTGTGCCCTGTTGCGTGGTGTGTGCCAGTTTGAAGGCAAAGGGAGCAGTGCTCACATGAATGCTCAGCAGAGCCCTAGGATGGATTAAACWATTGCACTGCAGAGATTCAGGAACCTGGTTAAAATGAAAATAAAGGCTTTGGAAGGAGCAGGGATGAGACCCACATGTCACAAATAATTCCTGCTCTTCAGGGTCYTCTTTTCCAAAACTCTCTGTGCAGACAGTTATATAGTCTTTGGAGTGGGAGCTGCTATATCTCAAGCCAGGTTCCTAACCACAGTGCTGAAGACCTGTTCTATCTCTGGGGCACTGCATATATTCTCCTTCATGTAAAGAGAAAGGGTAGATAATATAAATAGATGCCCACGTGTATCTTAGTGCTGGAGCTGGATCCTGCTTGGTGCTGGAGCTGCCCCTGTGTGTTTCTCACCTAGGTGAGTATCCAAACTCCCAGACTATTTGCTGCTTGGAGGATACAGACGTCACATAGAGGTTTTCTCCCTCTCTCTCTCTCTCTCTCTCTCCCTCTCTCTCTCTGACAAGTGCACTGTTCTGACATACTTGAGATTTATTCCAGTAGAGAAGGGAAAACCTATTTTAAATACTAAAGCTGTATGAGTTGGGAAAGCCCCCTCCCACCTATCTCTAAATCTAAAGATAACTAGAATGTAATTTTGTTAACTATCAGGAAATCAACCTGCAGTACGCTTGCCAACCTTCTGCTTTTAGTTAACTAACAGTGTGCTATGGTTGTAGATGTGGCATTTCAATTCAGTTCTTTTACAGAGGGGAAAATGGATTAAATTATTTTTAAAAATGTCTCAGAATAATCTAATCTAATTTGAAACTCTAAATTTGAGAAGCAAACTGGTAGAAGATCATTTAATTTAGAAAAAGAACTTCCCTTCCCTGCTCAGCTGTCGTTAATGAGTTACATGACCCACAGCAACCTTTATGTTTCTGGATAATTTTTGGTTGTTGAACATTGCTGTGGTTGTTGCATTTCCAGTGTTCTAAAATCTGAAGCCCCCAGGAAGCATAAAGCACTTGCTTTCATCTTGTGAAATTCTTCTGAAGTCTGCAGGGTTGCACAGAGCAAGACCTTAACCAAGAATTTTCTGGATGTTGTTAACACATTAAACTTTAAAGTTCTTTATTGTCACAGAAGTTTCCTTTTCTTGGCTTATGCTTTGTTACAAAACTAAAAGAGGAGATTTAATCCAAACTATGTTTCATTTTGTCTTGATTTAGAGTACATGAGCTCATTAAAATTAAAAAAAAAAAAAAGTATTCAGAAACTAAGCCACACTGTGTAAACTAGGATATATGCTGTCAGTACACAAGTTTCATAAGCTCTTCATTCTCGCTGTGTGTACTACAGGAATAAAGAAATGTTGTGTGAACCCTGATCTGCTAATACTAGCTTCCATTCCTTTGGAAAGAGGCACCATGTTGCTAGAAGTAGTCAAGCTTTTCTTTATTATCAGATTGAATTACAGGTGTATGCAAGCTGAGCGATGGACTAGTGAAAAGCCAACTGTGCTCAAGAACATCTGGATGATTTTTAATAACAGAGAGCAAGAAAATGTACAGGCATTACAGCATGAAGGTAGAAGAGCAATATATGTGTCTACCTTGAAATGCTCTGACTGAGGCGGCATCCCAAATAGCACAGTGAGAAACTGAGTTGAGACTACTGAAATTTGAGTCCTTGCTCAAGATCAAATGAATATTCTGCGTTACTACAAAATATCCGTGTCATGGCCTGGTGCTTGCCGAGCATCTAGTGATGTAGTCCAGGCAGTCTGTACAGACTGAGCAGCGTAGTGGCCCTTGCATTCTCTGTCCGTGTCTTTGGGTCYGTTCCTATTCCTAGGGCTCCTTTTGCAGAGTGCCAGGGCTGCCCTTCCCTTGAGGCTGCAGGCTACTTAAAGGTTACCAGTGCAAGCTCTTTGCAATCTAATGTTCACATTAGGTAGACGTGGCCATTTCCTGGCATTCTTTGCTTTCTGAACCTGAGGTAGATTTCATATGGATATCTGGGGTTCTCTGTAAGACGGAGATTGTGTAGTCATAGAAATAGTTTATGAGGGCAGGGAACGATCCCTTAGAGATATATATATTAGCATCCACTGAAAGAATGTAAGCTGTACTTTCCTTTGAAATAATATGATAATTATTAACATATTTTATTTTAAAAATGTCCACTTTATGTGCAAGAAGCGTTACCACAAGTGGCTTCTAGTTCCTGCTTCTTGGGTGCACCGAGCAAAAAGCAAAAGATTACTACTACGTCCACAATAAATATGCATTCTCATATGGGCAGCCAGGATTGCGATAAAGAACCTTCATTTTCTGATAATCCATGTGAGAATGACAAGTCTGGTTGTCATGTGATAAACTGCCCTGGGGTCTGCCATTACTATGCTGAGATTACTGTAACCTGTTCTGTAACAGGGGGTTTCAGTCCAAAGTCCTATCAATTTGGCACTCTTCAAAGGCTTTAAATCCTATTTAAATTAAAACAGACTCGTGATATTTCTCCCGAGATGCATGTAAAATGCAAGCATAAAAGAGCGAACTTCATTCCTGGATTTAGCAAGCACCACACATGAGTGGCCTTTTCTTGGGAGCTCAAGAAAGCTGAGTACATGCTGGAGTTAGGCCAAGGATTAGTTTTTTGTTTTTTTTCTTTCTTTTTTTTTCTTTCCTCCTCGTTTACAATTCAGCAACATGTCATACCTTTTCAGTTATCACAAGAATGCAGGAATGGTTCTGTGGAATAATTGTGTAGAAAGGCTACTGATCTTGAAGGGGTGAGCATTCTTGCTTTTATATGTGGACGGTCCAGAATGCATGGATTTTTTGTTTGTTTGTTTGTTTCCCAAGGAAAAAGATTTCTTTGCTTAAATATAAATCGGAGAGGCCTTTTCGGTCTCTCTCTCAGAGTTTGAAAACTTACTGTATTCATATCTGCAGCAATAGGGAAGCTTTCTCTGTGTGCTTTTCCAACAATAATCAAGCGGCATGGCTATTTTAAACAGTGGGAGTCTGTAGTATTCAAGAAGTTGCTGCTCGTGCAGTTTGTTCTTCCACATGAGACAATGCTATAATTCTGCATTCACGCAGTCACCCTTATCTTCCACAGCAGGCCAAGCAGGCTGGCCCAGAGGACATAAAGCAGCGTTTTGTTTCGGCGTGCACAGCCGATACCCGATCCAGCACCCACGCTTGTCAGTGCTCACAATGATCTGCTGCTTTGTTGCCCAAGTTGCTTTCAGCTGGCAGCGCCTGTTCCTGGTACTCGACGAAGTCCTACTTGTTTTGCAGCATTGCAGCTGCAGATGATTTAAATATCATATGACTCCAGCGGCCCATATGGAAATGACGTGTAAACTTCTGAGGACTTTCCATCCCGGTATTGATGTGGATTGTCTTTTGTTTCAGTGGTAGACAATATTTATATCATTAAAATAATCTAATGGATACACTCTACTGGAGACTGAGTTACAAGACAGGGTTATTTATACATTTCTGTTAAATTCTARTTTCCTTTTCTTCCTGTATATTACCAAAATCAACTATGTTTTCAGTTTGACGAGGTTATTATTATCTCCTGTATTTAACAGGAGAGATATTTTTATAGTTCAGTATAATCAAAGGTTGATTTATTTTTTGAATTTAGGTAAATATTTAAACAATATTTAATTTAGGTAAACATTACTGAAAGAAACCATCTCACTTCTGTTACCTACTGCAGTAAAACCTTTGCTTTTAAGTTCAGTGTCAGTTCAGGTGAAACTTTAGTTTAACTTCTGTAGTGTCTTTTTTCTTTTTTTTCTTGGTTCAGCCCCAAACAAAAATCTGTTCACACAATTCTCTCTGTGAGATTGTATAAGCATAAGGAAAACATAACAGTAAACACATGGATGTTGAGTAATGTAACAAGATACATGGTATGGTGCACAACAACAGAGCAATCCAAGCCTTCAGGCTTTGGAAAACTAAAGATCGTTTGATGCACTTCGCAGATGTGTGGGTTTTGTACTCTGGGCGCTGGCATAGTATTTTAAATAATGAACAGTGGTCATAATCCTTGGATATGGTTTAAATCAAGTCATCTAAAGGCTTACTTGCAGGCTTTTATGGAAAAGCATAAAGGTATGATTTTAGAATGAACTCACTGTGTTTAAAATGTTTTTTTATTTATTTGTTTCCTCCCTCAACAGTCTTAATTTCATATTTAAATGGCAGTATTTAACAGACAGAGAAAATTTCCTTGACTATTGGTGCAGAACTTTTCTCATATGAAGTTTCATCAGCCCTGCTGTGTTTGTTGTATTTGGCATGTAAGTCCTCACTGATACTAATGAGCCTTATATCTTACTAATTTAGTTAGTTATTGGTACTGGGAGCTTTTGGAGGTATTATTGCTACCAAGTTGAGTTCTTTTCTCAGATAAATGGTTGCCAAATCTGTAAAGATCCTGGAAGACTTTGAAATCCACATTTGTCAGCCTGTATTATTTCACAGTAATAGAGCAGTGAGTATGGCAGATATGCGTTACTAGTCTTCCACTCAATGGCTAGAGAAACTGAAGGAGAAAGAACTTGAAAATCTGAATAACTCCCATTGAAACTCATCAGCATGAGGGCTGAGCAAATGAGCAAAATTTCTATTTTTTGTAGAAATTATTTGGATCTGCCCTTCAAGAAACAGGAAGGCAATTTTCTAGTTAGAAGGCTAATATTTATGTCATACCAGCACTTAAATTAATACTGTGCCATCTTAAAACTTCTGTTTTCCGTCATCTTTACTAACAAATTCTTCCTAAAAAAAATCTTTTCTTTTAAAAACTTCCTTAGGAGGATTATAAAAAAGAGTAATTGTGACCTATTTACATTAAGGCATTACTTTTTCCTTGCAGGTCTGACTTGGTTTTCATAAACCTCCTGGCATTCTGCTTCCTGTTAGACGCCTTCAGAAAGGATGAGACCATAAAATTAATTCATAAAAACAAAAAGTCCTTCTAGGGTTGCACTTGCAAGTCCTGAAGAAGCTTGTGAGCCAGCATCTTCTAGTGAAGAGTGAAATGGCCAGAGGAAACCTTGCTATTATCTGCCCTGCTTTTACATGCTTGCCAACTCCTGTGGCCCTTGGATGCAGAAGAGAGGCTCTATAGGGGTGTACCTCAGGCCTGACATGGTACATCTGTTTTTGTGCTGCTAAATCTCCTTTCTTTATGAGATCCTTAGTTTTTGGTTTCTGAATTCTCACTCCTCATTACTTACCAGGCTAAAAGTTTCTTGATACATGGTTTGGTAAATCAAATTTTCTTAACTTTGGCACAAGTATACACAATTAATGCAGGTTMCCACCCATAGGAGGCCTTGTTGACGTGTAATATGCTACAGTTCCCCTCACATGTGTGTGAGAAGAGGTTATTGATCCCGTGCTTCAGGTGGGTGGGCAAGAATCTGAAACCAAGAAGAGGCCAAGCTATGCTTGAGTTAGCAGCCAAAGTGAGTTCAATCATGATCTTCCTTGGCAGCAGAACCAGGCTACCACAAATCATGTGTAAATTTAATACTTTTGTACTTAACTTTTGTTCAATCCACAGCTCCATATRTCTTTTAGGTTGGGAGCTTTTTAGAGCAGGAGAGTAGTTACCCTTCAAAGTCAGGTGAGTGGTTTCAGCTTTTCTATTTTCCTCCTACTCTTTCTCTGTAGAAGACATGAGAAAAAAAAAAAAGCCAATGGGCAAGTATCACCTTTCAAAATCTTTGTAAATGCTGCTACCAGTGCATTCTAGGATAAAGAATGAAAAACATGTGTTTAAGCTTATCCATTGCCTGTGAAAATAATAAACAAGTAAAAATGATTTGTCTTTTCTAGTGTTTGGCTTTCTGTCTTGTGAATTTTGCTCATAGCAACAAATGGTTTTGACATAATTCACTTTAGGCAGCTTTTTTTTTTTTTTTTTTTTGATATTTTATTTTATATGTTCAGACCAAAGCTGTACCTCCTTATAACCAAGCCCAAATCTTATAACCAAACCTAGGGCAGCACCATTGCACTTGCATCTATAGTAGTAGAAGAAAACTTTTTTCTGATGAATTAAAGCATTCTTCTTCCAGGAGGAAGGGATTGAAAATAAGGGAAGGAGAACTCCTTTTTTCTCACTATTTTTGTCTTCACTTTTAGGCAAGGTCTAAGAAGAAATAAGGTCTGAAAGGTTCGTTTGTTATTGACGAACCTCTATTGAATTCTGCTTCAAACAAACAAACAAACACAAAATGAACAAAACAAATCTCTCCAAAAATGGTGTTCAGATACAAGCCCAGCAGTTTTCTTTGCATAGATTAAAAATAAATAAATAAATAARTAARTAAAACAGTGGCTTTCTCCCCCCATTTCTGCTCAGGCCGTGCAAGGATCCAGCCCATGTGCGGAGCATCCCCGCCGCCCGGGCACCCCGAGAGGCTCCTCGGCGCAGGCAGCCCAGCAGAGCCCACAAACGCTGCTGACATTCGGCTGTGCGTGCATGGAGGAGGCCCCGCACGTACCCYGTTCTAGGAGAGCGCCTTTACGGCCTGGCCTGCTTTTGTGTGTGTGTGTGACGAGCAGCAAGAACCGGCATCTGTCAAGCAGTCCTCTGAAAACTGTTACTGAATCTTACGTGGTGTCCTTTGTTTTCTTCAGCCTAATRATTAAATCTAGTAGTAGCAGCTAATGGCTGTACAAAAACGAATGAATAGATTTTAGCTATGATTCTGAAGGAGCAAAAAGAATGAAAGAGAGAAAGAGGGACCATATGTGTAGTATATTCATTGTTACAGCTTGCACTGATTAAAACCGTGTTTGTCGTATTATACATCATTGTACTGTAGTTGTAGTAAATGTTCCTTGTAATGCATTTTCAAGTACAAAAATTGCTTCAGAAAAGAGCATTTAGGAAACTAATTCTATTGAAACCAATGAAGTGTTGACACATTGCCTGATGTGGATTTGTTTAAGGAGGCATATTTTAGGTTATAAAAGTACAGTCCTTAAGGCAAAAAAAAAAAAAAAAATCAGTGGCTGCTTGGTATAGTGACTGCATGAACACTACAACAGTATGTTCAGCAAGAAACCCCTCATTAATCCTTTCCTGTAATTCTACCCTATTCACCTTCTCCTCAGCCTGGCTCAATAGGATTTAAAACCTGCTGTCAGCACAGTAACTAACCCAGAACCCATTCATTACTCAGTCAAGGCATTTGAAATGTTTGCTGATTTGGCCGTGAATAGGAACACAGTGCAAATCTGGGCCGAGGAGAAGATTCTCCCCCACGCCGCTGCCTTGTCAGCGCAGCTGCTGCTGTGCGGGACGTGCTGGAGCATTGGGAACCATGGAGTGGGGGCTGAGACACCCTCATCCTTCTGCTCGGCTTCAGCCTTTCAGGGACCCCGAGGAAACCGTGGGGCTTGTGGCAAGGCAGAACTGCAGTTAAAAGCTGCCGCTTTGCCCCAAACCAGCGCCAAACTCTGGCATGCGGGGCAGGCTCCCCCGTTGGGGTTGAACAGGGGAAGCAGGCGGCCTCTTGCRCGCTGAAACGGCCTCCAGCGTGGTTCAAAGTGGCCGTTTGCCAGGGGAAGAGGCGGCGGATTCCGCCACTCCGCTGTCACCAGCAAGATGCACGCCACGGTTTTGCAGGGCCTCTGCGGAAGGGGCAGGAAAGGCAAGCAGCAATTTGTAGGGAATTTGCGCCATCCCAGGGTGACCGCTTCCTCCCAGAGCGGTGCCCACAGGCTCACGGAGCAGAAACGCAGCTGCAGGCGGGCGCTGGAGCGGCCTCCACGGCTAACCCGTGCGTGTGTTTGGGGCATTGGTCCGACGTCCTCGCGCTGCTGCTCGCTGGCAGCGGGAGACACTCCGACATCTGTGATGAGGCGCAGAGGGCTGCTTCTTTTGGCAGCGCCGTGCTGGGTTTTTGTGTGAATCCTGCATCGCAAGTGAGGGTCTTTGTAAAGGGGTGAAAGCTCTTGCTGTCTGGTGCTTTGCCACCAGGAATTAGGAGGGGGGCACAAAGCTTCCATTCCTGTTTGCAGGCAAATATTTAGCTTACTGAGAGGAGGGCTGCCTCAGTAGTTTCACTAAGCTCTGTGACTCCTTTCTCATTCCTCGCTCCGCTCCTTCACGCTCCCTCTCCCACGCCGCCTCAGCTGATTTTCCTGTTAGAGGGTTCTGTCTGCACACTTGATGTGACACTGGCGGCCTTGCTGCCCACACGCAGTGATGCCCACGCATGCAAAGCCGTGCACAGCCCCCGTCTGCGTCGTACGTGTTGTCCTGCAGCAGTCGTTCAAGCAAACGTCCCTGAGCCATGCATCACGGAGACAAGGCAGCACATCCATCGCTGCCAGTAGAGCAGATAAATCACAGGCATAATTCCACTCGCCGCTCCAGGGCCCAGTATGACTGAGCATGTGAGAACCTCTTTGAGCACAGCGCAAAATCACAACTCTCAGCTGTGCAAATAGGTGTAACCAGGAGGTTGGCAGCCCTGTGTTACCTTGTCTGCCCTGGCAGTGGGTGCTTTTGGCTGCAGAGCCGCTTGTCCCTGTTGAGGCCGGGGGTTGGACTCTGCTTTCATAAATCTCTCCCTCTCTGGCAAGTGTGAAAGAGATTTCTGGTGAACCTGCCCAGCTAAAGCTGTCCTAGCTTGCAGCGCAAAAGAGGCATTACTTCCGTTAATTATTATCATCAAGCCTCATTCTAAGAGGTTTTTACACCGCGGTTTAGGGTTTCATGCTGATCCAGTTGACATAGCTTGGATCAATTTGACCCGCTACTGCAGTAGTTCTCCTTTGATGCAGAGCAGTTTGTAATTTGACCCATTCAGATGACTTTCTTATAATAGCCCGAGCAAGACAAAACCAAATCAACTCCATTTATCTTAATGGGCTTTTTTCAGACATGAGGCCTTGGCGATCTTTTGTACGGAAGAAAAAGGAATCTGTGTATCTGATGGGCTTTGAAATACCATCTGGTGTTTAATGTTATTGTGCTCTGTTCTCATAGTGGTGTGCTGAATCATATCTTAAAAGTTCAACAAGCATTCACTCGCGGCCCCCATTCAGTGTGCCTGTGTCATYACCAAAGATTCAGATTTACAAAATGCAGCCTGCGAACAAAGCAGATTTTGCAGACGCTTCTCCCTGAGGCTCCGCTAGCTGAGAGGAGCTTTCAAGTGTGAGGTCTGCGTGCTGTACATCTTTAGCTGACATTTGGATGCATAGGGCTCCCGCTTAGCCTCTAAAATTACTGTCTGAGAGGTGCTTGGGGGTACTGAAGGGACTGGAAGGGGTTTTATCACGGATAGCGTATCTCCACTAAACTGAGGTTTTGTGACTCTACCTATTTTGAGGTGGAGTCTTGCTAAGCAAAATTTCCAAACATTCTGTCCTCCCCCCACCTAGAAATAATATTTCATTTTTTTTCAAATTTCTTTTGTAGTGTTTCATTGAAAAGAAGGGAAAACATAAGAGTTTTTTTATGTTGTTGCCGTTCTCTTTTTTATAATTTTCTTGTGTACTGAATAAGCTTGTGTTGTAAAGAATGAATGGGAAAGCAGCTCTGCCTCTCTGAAGTGAGATTATCCACCAACAAGTGACCTGTAGACCAGGTGATGYGATAGAAAGCATATGTATCTTTAAATGTTATTCCCTGATTCTCCCCCCTCGCCCTTTTCTTTTTATTATTTTTGCTTGGCAGTCTCTGGATGCAATCTTGGCTTCCTTGAAGTCCGTGGCAAAGCTCCCAGTGACTTCAATGGGGTCAGGATTTCACCTTCTGTATATTTAGTTTTCCACTCGGTTTACTCTGAGCTCCATTTTTCTTTGCATTTTTTTTTCTGTGCCCTATGTCTGCTCCTTCCATTCTTCCCTTCCCTTCCCCCAACTTTGCGGAAGAACAATGTGAGCCAGAGGACTTCAGGGATAAATTTCCTACCCACCATCTCCAAGAAGTTATTTCACAACCCGCCACCCCCTCTCCTGATTCCACTCTCTATGGTTGTTATAGAAATGCATGCCTGTACTATTTCTGTTGTTGTATGTATGGTCTCCCAGGATTTTCAGAGTAAATAGATTTAGGTGTACATTAATAACTTTAATATCAAATTCAAACACATGCCAGGCCAAAAAAAAAAATTATATTTGGTTACATTATGCAGCTCACAAATGCTAACACTTCTTTGTGTAAGTAATTATCAGTTAATCTTCTTTCAGCAGATACACTAATTGCTCTTGTACTTAGAGCTTATACAGGGAAAAAGAAAATCCAGAACCGCATGGTTTTCAGTTTTTATTTAATAATGGTTGGAATGCTTTTGTATGAGTCACAACATTAGAGCATTTTTGCATAATATTCACGAACTCGCTATTTCCCCCCAAATGCATTTTTCTTTTATACCTCAGCGAGCAGCTCCGAGTAAATGATCCATCCTGGACGCGCTGTGTATACAGAGCAGAGATCTGCTTTTAACTGTTGTTTTAATAAACTGGAAGCCTGCCAGCCTTCTCTGGGAAGAGGAAGAGAGCTTTAAGGATAGCACTGTGAATCTAGTCCTTGTTTGGTCTTGGACTAAATTTAACCCTTGATAGTCATTTTTGCCTACCAGGAGGGGTACTACTCAGGCTAGTTGCAAAGCACTGTGTAAGAAATGTGGTGATCTGGGAGCAAGAAACTTTCCTGAGTGCTGAATGTGGTACGCGAACATCGCATGTTTTAAATCCTTACAGCACGTAGAGGAGGGGTGATTAATGAGTCTGTTATCTATCAAAACACTTTAGTTTGCGTTATCTAGCAAAATGCTTCTCTCCTGCTGCCTGATGCAGGGCAGGATTTATGGTAAAGAAAAACCTGCCATCCGTCCATAGTATCTAAATCCATCAGCTCCACACATTCATGCAAATAATGTTGAATGATAGATCTGCAGCTATCTGAAGATAAAAAAGCAGGGCAGGGGGAGCATTTGAATGCCAAAATGGAGTCTTCTTAAAACCACAGACTTGAAATTATTTCCTTCCAGCCTCTTGAGCTACTGTTTTCTTTCTAGCATCATTTTTTTTAAAATAAAATAACAAAATGCTAGTCATCAAATGGTTCTTTATATACATATCTATCTATCTAGAAATACAGGGAAATACAAGAAATTTCTATACTAGAAATACAAGGTATAACTGTACATATATTTATGTAGTTATATGTAGTTCTCTGGCACTCATCTGTAATATATCTGGGAAGGGCCATAGATTTTGTTGCAGAGAACTCGTGATTGTTCTGCTTTGTTCAGCTTTGATGGAGAAACGCGCCTGCACCTTGCACAAAACACACTTCTTTCCATCTGTCGGGCAGGGAATTCTCTGTTTAAAAAAGCAGCAAATGCAGCGAGAGGAAAGGAACATATGGCCTGTGCTACTCCTCCCACCCCCTCCCCCTGTTGTCTTCTGATTGCTCTCTCTGATGCATTTACATTTTTTAATCAATTCGTATAATGTTTTATCAATCTTAGCATACTGGCTAGGGACTGCAGACGTGCCAGTTTCCGCCATGTGGTGAACGCTACAGTGCGGTGATTGCACGAACGGAGGGGCCTCTTTTGTGTCTCCCTACCTGCCTGGCGGGGGGCGAGCGGCCTTGTCCCGACCCCYGCATGTGAGATTCATGGGAGCATCAAATGAGCCTAATGGCAGAATTGTAATATCCTAAAATCCTCCTAATATTTTTCATGTTACAGCCAACGGAATTTTCTGGGAGATAACATAYGTTTTTCACAATTCGGGTGGTGGTTACTTGCTGTGAGTGCTGTGATTTCCCCTTATGTAGTAAGTTGGCTTTTCCAATCCTATGCCAACCTCGAGTTCACCAATGAGATCAACAGCAAAAACTTGATAAATTTATGTCTCTCTGCCACTCTGCTATGTTCACTTGCATCATTGCCAAGTTATCAAGCAACACCCACGAAAAGTTCATTACTGAATTGACAGCTTGATTGTTTTGTCAGTCCCAAGTACAAACACAAGCAACAGGTCCCTCAGGAAGACAAAAATGTGTTTATTTTTTCCAAGATGATCTGAGGTAATCAAATTAAGGTCATCCAGAAATTATGTCCTTGGGCCTAATTCCAGCCACCCATTGGTGCAGATACTTGAGTCGTTACTAAAGGCAGTGCAAGCTCTGCGTTCAGAAGATATATGCTATTATATCACTATATTCAAGTGACTACCAGAAACATGTCTGCCTTAAGTTGTTTATTTTGTTGGTTACTCCACATAATTGACCTATTACATCTCCAGATTTTCCTAATTCAGACAATTCAGACTTCTGGAGCGTTGGGAGCAACTCACTAACTCAGATTCTAGATGTGCCAACCAAGGCTGATGCTCCCCTAGGTTTACTACTCTTAAACAATAAAGAGTTTGTTGAGGTTCTTATGATCAGTTAAGTCAAGGCTTGTCTTTGGGATTTTTGAAGGAAAGGAGGAAAAGCAGTCTTGTTTCTTCATTAAAAAGAAAAATGACATATTAGAAATAATCACCTAATGTATTAGCTTGCAGAAATGTATAATTCTTAGCCTCGGCATTAATGTTATCAAATGTAGAGAAACAGTCAAAGATCAGAAAAAAAAAAGTAGAATTCCAACATTATTTCACGTCTCTTTCAGTCCTGACCATTGCACAATCCTGAACAAATTTAAAAAGCAGAAGGTGAAGCCTAGTAACAAGCATTTTGCTTTCAGCCCACTTGTGAACAAGTAAGTCAAGCCTGACGTTGAAAGTAATTTAATTAAATCTACCCAGTCTTTTCTACTTTCACAAATGTGTAATAAAGAGAATGAAATGATATTCTTAGCTGTACTTGTATTCTAAGGTGGAAAGCGTAAAAGTTCAGAGAGATGAATTATGTTATGATAGCAATATTTTTATTAAAGGAGATTTATGTGCTGTTGCTGTTCTCTCCCATGCCCTGCTGATAGCAGTTGCATTCTCTTCCAGCATTCCTCCTCCTCCACTTTCCAAACTCAGTCATTATCAAATGCCTCCATCTTGTTTAAATAACATGGTACTTAACCTCTGTTTGATGTAGGGAATGTAAGGTTGCTGAAATTACAACCAGGAGGATATGAGAATGTGTATGGATATGTCTTTAACTTAAAAATTACTCATTCAGGTAACAGAGTTTGAAGTCAATTAAACTTACAGCAAACATTTTGCTTGAAAACTCTTATTAAATTAATACTAATTGACACAATATATTAGAGCTGATGTATAGAATGTTACTAATACTGTTTTGTTAGGGTAAAATGATATTAAAATAAGGAATTTCTCTCAGTCAAATACGTGTTTAGATGTTTCAGATTAAAAAGTATGTCTCATTGTGCACATAGGAGGTAGGCAAGGTACCATAAAATGCAGAAATGCATGGAGATGTTTGCCTCACCCCATGGGCTGGTGACTATTCTGGAGAGCAAAGCCACTGGAGGACCGCCATCCTCTCCGGTGCAGGATGGTTGGGATGGTCAGGTGGGAGACCTATTGCAAGCAGGGCCCTCGTTCCTTGTTCTCATGTAAGAGGGTGCAGGGCATCAGGTGCTGCTTGGAGGAGGGAGAGGACTGCAGGTCCTTTAAAAGTCCCTTTCCTCCAGCAGATTTCCCTTGTCTTAAATGATTAACCTTTTGAGCCACTTTGAGTGAAGGTGGGACAGTATAATCAAAAGTCATGAAGAACCTGAGTTGGGACCTTCGACTTTATAGAGGGCTGGATGGAGATGGAAAAGATCAAATARCATGGGTAGGAGAGTCAATTCCCTTCTAAGAGGGCACAAGAGAATAACTGAGCTATACAGCAGAGATGAACGTGGCTTGGCAATGCACACTAGATGAAAACTGGGCTCTGCTTGTACTCTCATACTAGAGTGTTCTAGTTTTGCAGAAGGAGGGTGAAGTTCATTTTGCAAATAAGGTTTTGTGGAGTTCAGCAAAGAGCATGAAACACAAAGGTAGTTCAAGGAATGATTGCAGTCACTATTCAAAACTTGGTGAGGCTGCAACTTGCTATGTTCTCAAAAGAAAGATTTCATTCCAAAGCCAGCAGAGAAGCAGTGCACTCATACAGTTTTTACCCTTCTCCCTAAGTGCCCTGACGTTCAGGAAAGCCCATGACTCTTGACACTATCCCTCCCACCGGGTCCTACCTTGCTGATACCATTTAGCCTTACAAAATAGCTATRTGAACGTATGCATGTATGCCTACAGCAAGGGGACTACAGATAGTGCACCTGGAAGACTTTGCTCTTGCCAGTTACAACTGGGTGCCTCTTAAAAATCCCTGTTAATTGAGCATTGGGACCTCAGATTGCTATGCTGAGTCCTTCCTTCTGTTATAAATACCCCGTGATACTCAGCAAGTCACTAAAATCTTCATTATGGCTGGCTAAKCACCAAGCTGAGATTTGAGGAGTCCAAAAGGCCTCTTGGAAGGATGTTTGTGTCAAGTCATCCCCCAAAGAGGGGCTGCACAGCTTGTGAATCCTGGCTGCTTGGTTCACATTGTCCCTACACGCTGTCCCGCCGTGTTGATGTCACTGTCCCTGTTCACCACGCTTCATAGGGTGACACAGACCTGCCTTTTGTTGTCTGCCACATGTGAGGCAGATGGAAAGCAGATGTAACAGGCAACAAAGATACTTATCTCTATTTTGTGCTCTGGAAAGCATCTTGCTTTCCAGAACTATGTATTTTCTGCTCACGCTAGTTGGGTTGCCTGTCACTTTGGTGACTGCAAAACTGGGAAGATTCCTCATTCTTTGCTTTCTCAGTTAAACATGACAATGACTGTTCTTTACAGGAATAAAATTTGGCTTCTCCTTTTGTGGCCTGAAAAACAAGCATATATTTGGAGAGAATAAATTACACCATTTTGGTCTGATTGAGCTTACACCAGTTCTACATGCAGTTAAAGTTTGAGTGCAACAGCTATAATTATCACCCATTCCTGTACAACATGCCTCATTTGCAAGTTAGTAAAACTAATTTAATAGAAATAGAGGGCTGTAACGTTATATTTGCAAATGACATGTAGCTGTAATTTTGCAAACAAGCACTGTAGTCATGTTTCATACGGGTATTTCCAGCAAGYAGCAATCATGCAGTCAAACATGGCTTGATAAAGACTTTATCCATTTATGCTTTGTTATTTATATTGAGCTGTTTTGAAATTCTAAATTTGAGCTTAATATGTAAGATATTTTAAATAATTTATAATGGGCTTAAATAATTAATCACGGGAAAGATACTTTTGTCGCAGATAGAGGCTGCATCTATTTACATTCCACAGTGCTTGAGGAAAGATGGTAGCTTCCTTTGAATTACTACAGTAATTGGTTCTGGTGACTTGCAGGAAGTTTCATGGAAGATAACAGTATTTAAAAGCCTCTCTCCCCACCCCCACCCCAAATTGCACCCATGTAAATGTGAAAACTGAGCAATACTTTCACCTAGTCTCATTTTTCCTCCATGGAGTCAATCTGTTTCAATAGCTGTTGAACTTAATTGCTTGTTTCCCTTATAATTGCTTACCATTTGCAGAAATTGATCTGAATTAATTCATATGCACACAAATGTTTACAAAATGGCTGTTGCACAAGTTTCAGAAACCACAGAGGCAAAAATATTTGTGCAAAAGAAAATATATTTGAGCTTGCTTGTCAGTGTGCGTTCATGTACTAATATTTTTTTAATTTACTAGTGTTTTTCTTAAAAAATAATCAGTCATATATCCACTAAAAATAGTGAAAAATCCCAAGAATTTATCATATTTTACACATTTTAAAGGCTGGCAGGATTTAGACTTCATCTTACGTTGCTTATCATGGTTTTAAAATGGCTTTAGTTTCTATCAGCTGTTCTCTCAAGCATTACAGGGAAGTCACATATGTGCTTGCATTAGTTATTTTGGATTGTGTCATTTTTAATGGTGCTTTGGCATATGTTGACAATAATATTCAACAAGATGAGCCAAACATACTCAATTTCATGGGAAATAAAAAGTAAAGTTAGCATTCTTATTCTGAAAATAAACCAAATAGAATGGGGTAATGTGTAATTAAAATGTTTTGCACATTTGTGGTCCTCCTCCCTTGCTGTATAGTGGMTCTATCCAGGAGAGATGCCAATCTAGCATTCATGATGAGTTTTGAGATTAATCATATCTTACTGAAAGTATTTCATTTATCAAATTCCCCTTAATTTGAAACATCCATTCTCGCACAGTATATATATGCCTGTGATTTACTGTAACCTTAAAGATACAGTAGCATAATGGAGGAATTATTCTGTTGGTTGACTTAGCACCAGACATGTTTTGAATAAATACATGATCTCCTGCCATTTATCATTTGCTTTAAATGCAGAGCAGAAGAAGATCAGCTTAAAAGACTGATAGGCAGCATTCTTCGACTTAAGCCAGCTGGACTCCTTACTATGACAGTAACGTCTGTGTTGAAGGCACTGGACCCTGACTGTTGACCTGATGCAAGGATAATAGGTATGTTTTTAATCATGATTTACTTGTCTTTCCCAGCTGAATGGGCTCTAAAATGATGTGTCAATATTATTCCCGATAAGGACAGAATTAGCACAACCTCCCTTTGTGATCTTACGCTCCAAAAAAACAAACCATCTCCCTTCTCTGAGCAATAGCTGTATGTTCTTTATATATGCCAAGAACAAATTCAGTGTTCTTTTGTCTTTAAGAACAATTATAGGGAAAACCTGGAGGACTGCCAAATTCCTGCTAATTGGGAAGGGAGGGGACCTCCTCTAACTCAGGCGGGTAATAGAAGGTAACTTTCATGCCCTTCAGCTATAAATATTTATGAAATTGTCTTGTAAGAAGAAAGGTGAGATTGGAGGGAGAGAAAGGCCTTCATAGTTTGTAAGAATTCTTTTGAAGTTTGAAAAAGATAGCTCCTGTTATATGATACCCCAGCACTCATGCCCCTGGTGAAAATGATCTTATGATGCTGGATACAATTTCTGCAGGGGTCTGTTGGATGCAATTCACAACAGTCTGGAAACACCCTATAAATCCTGTCATTAAAACCAGCTGGGACTTATTAGTAGAGCAATTGTGAAGGAGAATTCACTTTCAATAAGGATGTAGGAAGAATTGTCAGGATTGCCTACAGGGACTGTCTACCTAAACTTGCTTATGAAACATCTCCACCCCTCTGTTATTCATTTTCTGTTTCAGTGATACTGAAAATTAAGGCCTGGGAAAAAAGAAATAATAGATAGATAGACAGACAGACAGACAAACAAAGAGTCACATAGACAAAACTGCTCTGGGCACCCTATTCCTTTGTTTTCCTGTCTAAAGTTGGCCTGTACCAAAATAACTTAGTGCAATATAATTTTAATAAATATAGAAAGCAATTCTAAAAGCAGATTCTGTAAAACAAACATATTCAATTTGGTTAGGTAGTTATAGCTTAAGAAAATAGACATTTCTGTGTTTTTCAGTAGTGAAGCAAATGATCCAAAGGAGATCTGTTTGCATCAACATGGATTTACAAAGGCATTTAAGGCAGATTTTCAGAAACTGTAAGGTCTACAGATCTGAGCTGATAGCAAGATAGCTCTTGCAAGGTAGTTTTCCCATGAGAGTCCAGGTGCATTCTACTGCAGTGTGCAGGATCAAATGAACAACTTCTTTCATGGCTGAGCAGTTCCCTTTTAAGGAGAAGGACATTTTTCTCACAGATCTCATTTGTGTTTGTGTAATATGACACTATCTATTTTAAAACAACAGAAAAAAAAATGAAATCACACAAACTCAAACATGATAACTGGCAGATCTTAACTGCATTCCTATGACCCAGTTCTAATCAGCAAAGCACATCTGACTCTGAGTCAAATAAAGATTATCTGATGGGGCAGGAACTCCAGTTTCCTTGGTTATGGTCTCTTTCAGTCTGTTTGGAAGAGCTCTTCCACTACTTGACATGTAACATTATTGAAGAACATACGTTGAAAATATGTGAAACTGGAGTAAAAATGTCAGTGGCACTCTTTTGGAACTCGGAGGAGATCTGCTCAGGAGGTTGCAGGTGATGCAATTAATGTCATTCAGCAAGTCTGGCCTAACCAGGAGAGTGGTGATGGTGGTAGCCAGTTAGCACTCAGCTGAGGACCAGACCTGGCTCCTGGACTTCATAATATAGCAGATATGCAGATGAACATCTTATCCTGACTCACCAACGCTCAGGCTGTCCAAATGAAGGAGGCCCTGGTGGTCCAAAAATAGATTGTTACTGAGCTGAGTAAAAGCTG
>NW_020455699.1:1295352-1397630 GCF_003342845.1 Nothoprocta perdicaria | reverse complement strand
CAGTGCTGCAAAGATGGTTTTAAAAAATTCAGTATTTTTCTTATTTTCTGTGGGTGTGGCTAAGCTTCTGAATTAACAGTGACTTCTCACAAAATGGTATTCCTAAACTGCAAATGGCTTTATGAGAGGTAACTGAAATAATTRTCTCTAAAACAGCTATAGGTTTGTACTGGTGGAAGTACATGTTGGTCTTGGGACGCTTTGTTCCTGCTAAAGCAGAGGGACAGGTTGTCTGTGGTTGTATAAGGAGTAAATCTCCTGATTGATGTGGTGAAGGAGAGTCTACAAGTGAATCGAAAAGAGCTGGAGAAAAAAGTTAGCACTTGGTGACTGAACATCATATCAGATAAATGGAGAGATGTTGAGATACCTGGAGAGCCCTTGAAAATGTACCCTGCTTGGAAATCTGACTGAGCAGCTAATTTTTTCCTTGCCAACACACTGGGCAGGTTATGGCTATAGAGGTCTACACACGGCCTGTAGATTAGGTTAATGTACTTTTTGTTTCCTATGTTGAACTTCAATGATACTTGATTTTGAAAAGACTGATGGATCCTAGTCATTAAAATAAGATGTACTGAAGAAAGAAATTGCCCAGAGAGCAGGTGAATAGCAAATTTCAAATGAAAKCCTAAGAAGATAGTGCTCAGGAAAAAATGGTTAGGGTCACGTATGTAGGTGGGGAGGTAGTGAACAGCTAGAGCTTTAATGTAAAATGAGATTTGAGGTTCACAAACACACAGAAAATCAGAATTCATTTTCTTTTATCCCTGTTACTTTTTTTTTTTTGAGAAAAAAAAAAAGGTAACCACATATTTATCATGAACAGCAGGTCAATTGATAATCTAATGTAGAATGTGCAAGGTACCTTCCATGTCCCCTGTGAAAACAGAGAGACCCAGGGCATACCCCAAATTAAACTGTTATCCCTAACTTAGKCTAGCAATCTTCTGGCAACTGTAAAATACTTCAAAGAGCTGAGGATCCCCATACAAATTGTTCTGATGAACCTGTAAATCTTGGCAACTAGCCTTGCCCTTTTGTAATGAGTGTGGACAAAGTTGTGGCATCCATCACAGAGGTGACTTCAGATGCCATGCTATTTCCCAGGCAAATTCAATGGGCAAGCAAAAGGAAGGGGCCTTGCTACATTTAGGAGATGTAACTTTGGTGTGATTTTCTCTGTGTATGTGTGTACACATGCACATGTAAATATACCAAAGCAGGAATTTTGCCCTTTAGAACATTACTCTCCTGAAATCTAYTTATGTTACAATAGGTAACACGAAAAAGACTCCCTTAAATATGAGTTTTACTTTTGTACTGTAAATTGCACTGTAAAGGGGAGTTTATTGTGATATACAGTAGGAAAGCTTTTATTTTTGAACAGAATTCATTTTAAAATATGAATGTTCTGAACTAACTTCATCCTTTTTACCTTTGATTTATTTGMGGAATTAAGTGATGAACTATGAACCTTTTAGCCAGCTCTGACTTTGCCTCAGGAATGCCTCTGTCCATTGTAAATTAGTGTTGTTGAACATTGAGTGCATCCCACTCCGTCTATTTCAGCCCATTCTACTGTCAGCTTTCACTCCCAAAGAAAATCAGGCTGCAATTTTCAAGTTTTCACCCATTTCTCTTTCAAGCAATTCTGCCTCTCCTATTGTCCACAGTGGTTGCTCTCAAATCAGTGATTGTTTTGATTTATTGACAAACCACAGTTTACAGTAAATGTCATCCCAGGGTAGCATTATCTGAAACGCATGTGCCAAGTGACTGAGTAAGGGTTGTCACAAAGGATTATTCAAGACCATACTTTCCAAAACTAGCATACATCACAAAAGACCAAAAAGACTTGCAGGGTTTTTGTTCAGGGTCCTCATTGGCTATTATCTAGGTGCAAAAGAATGAAACGGGAAAGGTGTATGACACGCTGAAATCACTGGCATCCACTGTAATTCTGTAATTTCTTTTTTTTTACTTTTTTTTTTTTTTTTTGTTACTGCAGAGAATGGCTTCAGGATTAGCCAAGCACAAAGATGAGCTTTAAAATTGTTACTTCCAACCTGCATTCAATCTGAGCCTGCCTTACCACACATTTCAACAATTTTACTACACCCTCTTTGCTGATTGTTGGACCATTTAATTGGGATCCTGCTTTTGCTTAACTCCAAACATCCACGCCACCTCCATAATCTTACTACTTTTCAGTGTTGATACTTTTTTTTTCAAATATTGGTATATACTTAAATTCCTTTTCAAATAAGGGTATTGGCAAACCTGCTTGCTTTTCTTTTTACACAGACACACRCAGACACAGACACACTATATGTATACATATATATATATATTTTATATCCATCTATATATATGGCGTATGCCTGATATCTGAAGTTTTCACCTCAGCTGATTTATGTCTGTTTTTAGCTCTGCAAACCTTTATTAACTATAGTGGAGTTATTTGTGGGGGATTTTTAAGAAAAAGCCTTTACGGCAGCTTGATAAGCAAGTGTCTCACTGAAAAAGATGGCAGAGTGATAATTCCTCTGGCAGAATGAAATGGGAAAAAAAAAGAGCTGTCATCTAGCAAATGACAAATGACAAAGCCATTTCTAGTCCCTATAGATTAGCACTGTATCTTTTGCAGAACAAATATGCTGTTAGAGGTTTTGGCCTTTGGGCCAAATATAAAGAAAAAAAGTTCCGCTGGTATCAGACTGAAACTATTAATTTGTGTTTGAAATAGATTATAATTAATTATAATTATTAATTTGTTTAACTGGGAAGATGCTCTCCTAGAAACTATCCCCTTTGAGAGGTGAGCAGAGCACCAAAGAGCTAGCTAATATAATGGTTCTTTTCCAAAGTGCCTGTAAACTAAAGAGAGAAAAGATGGCCGGTGGAAATGAAGAACGGTGACCCAGTGTTGATTAGGTTGGTGGCACACCTAAATTTCCTCGACTTCCAGTCCAGAGACCTATTGCCTTGGTGGTGTGGGCTGGTGACTGAAATGGTGACAGAAGTGATGACAGAAGTCAGATGCAAGACCATTTATATCAATATATACCAATACCCTCTCTACTGCTTCTGTAGCCTTCTCTTATGCTTCTTCCCTGAAAGCCTCTCTGCTATTTTGATGAAGGAGACTATCCCACTGCCCTTCTTATAGCACTTTTCTTACCATGATTTTTCAGTTAAGCTGCTTATTAAACAGAACACTGTACGCAGCCACTTGGTGAGATCAGCTACCTATACCTTTTATGGATTTTTTTTTTTTTTTTTAGTGGTCTCCCTGCTTTCTCCTATCTTTTAGTTAAAACTATAGAGCTGCTATCTGATGATGATCGGCCTCTGGTCAGCCTTCTCAGTGCAGGGCTGATTTAGACTTTGCAGCTCAGTCACAGCAGGGAAGATAAACCCTGAACCACATGATGATGTTGGCAGTGTCAGACAGTGGAAATGAAGTCTCCAGGGGATACCAATTGACATTTCAACACTTTGGCTGCCAAAGAACAGGCTTGTACACACACAGAAATAGAGAAAGTTACAGGGGGGAAAAGCATGAAAAGTCTTGAAAGTTGAAAGCACTGTGAAAAACAACTAGCATGTATTTGTAAAATGAAAGTGAGTGTGTATTTCACTTTTGATTTGTTTTTACATGGCAGGGCTGACCTTAGATGCTTCTTGCCCTCCAAAAATACACGATAAGTTACCAGGAGTTAAAAGTAACCYAGCTCTGCTTTCGGATAACAGCAGTTATATTCAAAGTAGAATCATAGTGGGTTTATTTGTTTAGAAATTGTCATGAGACTCTCCTACAACTGCAATTTCTTGAGTTTTATAAAGCAGGAGGTTTGGTATTTTCTTCTGCTTTATACCTGACTTGCACCAACACGTCTCCATGGTCTCCATAAATTCTAACCCATACAATCAGAAAACAAGACTATTCTTGGATGTTTTTGACAGGAGCTCATTCTCATCTGACTCTCATTTTAATTTTGCTTCAAAACCTGTTTCTTATTAAAAAAAAAAAAAAAAAAGAAAAGAAGAAGAAAGAAGAGCACATTCAAGTGGTCTGAAAGCCTCCATCTGATTTCCCCCACCACCCCCCCTTACCTCTTCCCCCTTCTCCTTTCTCATTCTTTTCTTTCCTCTGTGACATTTCCTATGATGAGCAAGGGGGAAGAATAGCACTCGCCTCTCCTGTCAGTTTTTCTTTTGGCAGCTCTGAATGCTGGGTCTGGCTTTGCCATTTGCAAGGTCTCTTTCAATGCCTAGGACACAGCTGGCGCTTCAATCAGGAGCTCACACCGTGAAGGAGCTGGCAGTTGATCCCCAACCAGCTCTGTGGAAGATATATCATATATTACGCGGCACACAGTGGAATACTCTTTTCATTCCGTCGCGGTGCGAGGCGACTCTGCCCGGGAGCACTTATCTACAAAAATATTAATAATGTCCCACTCTCCTCAGGGATGTGAGTRCTTGGGGGTTGAACTTTGCCAGCCCCAGCTTGTCAGGTTGACGTGACTTTAGCAAATTCAGTAAGGGTTTTTGTCCTGCCGTAGATGGTTTAAGTAGCTTCACTGTCAATTTTGTTTTTTTTAATCACTTTGTGGAATTGAAGTGTGCAAGAGAATTTGCAGACAGATTTTTTTTTTTTTTTTTTTTGTGAGGAGTTGGTGTGGCAAAAATCAAGTCAAGCAAACTTCCTTCTGGCTTGATTCAGGAGTGCAGTCTCAAGCCTGGAAGTACTGCAAGAATTTTTGCCTCAGGTTGTCTTCTTGGAGGGAAAAAAAGCCAACTGCCACACGAAGGGCAGCACTGGACAAGCACGGTGGGTGGTTAAGGCTGTCTGTGGACCAGTGCCCTCTGCAAGCTGTTCAGTTAGTGCCGAGGGGCTGCTAATACCAGCACATCTGATGAGCAAATCTTTCCAAGCTAGAGAGGGCCTCTATGGTACTATTTATTTATTGGGTTAGTCTGCTCCTGTGTAAAGGATGTGATGCTGCAAGGTGACTGAGGGTCTTTGCTTCTTATTTGCCTCATTGAATTGGGATCATAATGCTCAAGCAAGTTCAGTCCTGCTTAAACTTGTGTGGTGGCTTAAAGGAGTTTCATGAAGCATCTTCTTCTCGTAATTTGCATGTACAAGCTAAAGCAATATGTTTATTAGCATATTTGCTTTGAAAATGAGCACGCTTTAAAGTCAGATGTAATGTGTTAGAAATGTTCATGAAAGATAAAGCAATGGCTCTGTCTTTATATGAGGCATAAATATTCCTTTTTACGCTCCTCAGTTTAGGATAAAAGAAGACAAAGACCCTTGAGGCTCTTTGGATTGTATAGAAGATATTGGAAAGAAAAGATCCATCTGAGAAAAATGTAAAGCCCATTTAGTAATGAGCTGGGGGAATCCTGCTCTTTTTTTGCTTCAAACAGAACAGCTGTTGGATGGGCAATTCTAGTAATGCCTGACGTGCTTTGCACTGTATTTACAGGACACTGTTGAAGTGGCTTATTATATGCATGGAACATTTCTTTTCTGCTCTCTTTTTACATTCTCTTCATTTCTCCATTCCCTCTTTCCTCTGCCTGAAATGACAACCGTAGCTGCTGTAGCAAGTTGAGATGTCATTGCAGGTCTCCCATCCTACATAGGAGATGTGCTACTGTCAGCCATTGATCTAATAGCAGGTACGCTGGCCAGAGACTGGAAAGCTGTTCTGAGCTGTCCTTGGGCTTTTCTCTTTCTTCATGATCTTCATCACCTCTTTGCAGTAATCCTGTCTTATCTGGGGAATGGCTCCTTTCCTTATCTTGAAACCCAGGTGCATGTTGTAAACAAATTGCTTTTCTCTTGGGCAGTTCGAATTGTAAATCTTCCAAATATTAGCTCAGTATTAGGTAAAGCACACAGCATGCATTTTACAGCTGCTCAAATGCAGCACACTCTAGACAACATTTGTAATGGTAGGACTCAGTGTCACCATAGTGAGAGCTGGTCAGTCTGAGAATGCTTTCAATACAGCTAATGAATTGACATGCATAATTTTCCAATTATTTGACCTGAGGGGAGGCAGTTCCCATCTTTATTTTCTCTAATTTTATTTTAAACAGAGCAATTCACTCTGTGTATTCTCTGACACATTTAATACCTACAGAAAAGATGCACTAAATAGARTGTAAACAGCTTGATATATTTGTATGGAACAAATATTCAGGTYGTTAAACAGATTTGGGATGAAATACACTGAACTTACAGAACTAAAAGTCCATTTTTTTTCCAATTCCATAACTGCTATTGCCATTTATGGGAAGTTCTGACCCAGTAGGAAGTGCAGATGCCACATTCCCAGGCATTTTAAACTCCAGTTTTTAAATAGCCAATGCCCCCAAACACCTTATCTTAAAAATAATAGCTTCCCTAAGAATTTAATTAGGTCATCGACAGGGGTTATCTTTGGCACTCTGAAATTAGCTTTGTTGCAGACACTTGGRAGGACAATTAGGGCCCATCTTATTAACACTGAAGGCTAAAACTCCAGCACTGTCTTGTCTCGGGACATAATCTTTCATGCTTCACAGCTCTACTTTTCACGGTTAGTGGCAGTGGAAACAGTATGGGGGGAAGGGAAAASGGCTAACCTGAAAGAGCTAAATAAATATCCAGTTTAAGGAAGTTCCTTCAGGCTTTTTATTCGATGACCCTGATAAATATGACTCAGGAGAAGAAACAAGGCTGCAGGGGATTGGAGAGCTATAATTAGATCCAATAAATTCCCTTAACTGAATTCCTAACATGATGTTTAAAGAATAGGTTATTTATATGATGCTGAAGCACAGCCCTTTGTGTGGAAGAGTATTAAATATAAACTGTGTTAAGAATTCTTATARTAATCAGATATATTTCTTAGGATAAAATTCTGCTTTATTTTAATTTTTGTAGGGAAATACCATGCTTTGGCAGCTGTACTGCTATTAAACATAAAAGTTATGAAAATGGGCTGTCATGAAGATAACTACAAAAAAAGATTTTTCACATCTCATAATCCCTGGTTAAAAATACACAATATATTTTGCATTTTTTGAACACAGTCTGTTTCTAGATTCAAGCTATTACATTATTTGGGGAGATTTTTCTTTCAGATAACTGTTTCCAGCTTTTTTTTTTTTTTTTTTTTTTTTTTTTTTTTTTTTTTTTTTTTTTTNNNTCTTCTGTAGCAAAGGGAGACTGTTGTGTCTCACATGCTGGGTCTTCACGGCCTTTTCTTACAAAATCTCCTTCCCACATGTGTTGTACAATAACAAGTAAAATGACCCTCCAGGGTCATGGGATAACACTCAGGAGTTGCTGCTTGCTTTCCCCTTTCCCCCCCCCCCCTTTTTTTTTTTTAAGTGGTACCTGCTGTGAGGTTCTTTATATAGTGCTTGCAGCAAATCACAGATGTTTTACACACTGGAAAAATCAACAGGAAGCAATCGCTGAAGGAAAAAAACAGAACCAGTGGGGGATGGCAAAGGAGGAGAGAGACTTTGTTTTACCATTCCTTGCCATTTTCTTCGAAGTGACCTGGTGCAGTTTTCATTTTTTGGTAAGAAACTTGCTTAACACAGGCAGGATGGCTTCACTATTGTCATGTTCTCTTTCCATGAGCATTGGGCCAACTCATGAGTCTACTGAGGGAGAAAGGAGGATGGAGCAGTGCTTCTCCTGGTTTTATTACAAATGTATTAACAACAACAACAAAAAAATACAATGAGAACTGTGGAAAAAATTATTTCTCTTTGTTCTTAAACCCTTCTTCATGTGGTCCTATCTGATCATCTGCACAGAATGAGGAAAAGGTAGTAGGCCACAGATACATATTTTGAACAGCAACCAACATTTTCAATGAGCAAGAAGAGAAACTGCTTGGTCAACTGAGCTTTCTCATCTTATATTCCTTTTATTCTGGGTAAACCTTCTTGTTATATTCCTGTCAGTGTCTCATAATTCTTCCATGCAAATTCAGTTTATTTGAGCTTTGTAAAGATGGATATGGGTCACCACCAGAAGACCTTTAGGAAAGGGAAGGAAAGTTCAAATGAAAAAAGAAGATTTTTCATTTGAAAGATGTTGCCTTTTCTGATATACAAAGAAAACCCTGCAGATATATGCACAGGTCTTCCAATACTATAAGAAAAATTTTCCATCAAAGAGTTTTTCTAATGATGGTAGGATCTTATTAGTTATATTAACTTTGTTTAAAGAATGACRGAATGTAATAATTTATTTTCACTATGGTATGAATGATACTGAATGATCATGAGTAGAGAACAAAATGTTATACAGATAACATGTACTAAACTTACAGAATCAAAAGATTCTATGAACCAAACATTCAAAGAATCAGGGTATATTTTAAGAAACCTTTTGGAAGGCTTGTTTTTATACAGGGATTCTGTGTCTTGATTAAGTAATTGGGTTGTGCTGTATGCATATAACGTTTAGCTCCCTGGCAGTATTGTCATGAGGTACCCAGGAAAGAAGGTTTATGAATCGTGATAACAGCAATTACTACTAAATGAATTGACTTGGATGTCATTCTCTTATATATCCTGGCTAAGACTTCCTGTGGGATAACTGTTAAGCAGGAGGTTTACCAGGAGTGCCTCCATATGGCATATATGTTTGTGAGTTTGGAGTGAGGGTGAGGAGTTGGTGCAAACTTCTGAACAGTTTAAGGACATTGATAGATATTCATGACAAATCAGGGTTAATAAAGAAAATGACCCAGAAGAATTCCAATCTCTGGGTCAAGAAAGCACAAAGAAGATGAGGCTGTTAAGAGATGAGGTTTCATCAGTATTTTCCCTCTCATATTCTGTTCTTCATCTGGCTGTGCCACAGCGTGTTGGCTGAGGACAATACCTGCCTTGCTGTTTTCCTGTCACTTCAGATATAAAGCCATCATARCAGGACGGGGTGAGAGGACTATGAGAGTACAGCCCAGGGTGTTGGACCATGCAGTTTTAAAGCTTAAAAAGGAGAAGCCAAGAGAACACAGAAGGAGCTAGGCCTCATAGAGGAAAGTCAACATTTGCTGTATAGAAAAAAGATCTCTTTAAGGTTGACTATGGCATTTTCATAGGTTTTGTGAGATTCTTAGGTTTATTACAGAATTCTTRACCAGAAAGCAAATGCAGTGGACCTCTTCATATATATGCTATTTTAATAAAGTAAGAAAATTGATGAATGAGGATATGTGAAGTAGGAGTATGCATTGTACAAATCTTCTCTGCAAATTTGTGGTGTCCACACTAAACACACTAAAAGATGAGCACTGGCACATTAACACAGAAACTAGAATCAACTTAGCTTAACATTGCAGAGGGCTATAAAGTCACTTACCTTTTTGAGAAATTTCTGAGCCCTAGGCAAACCTAAGAAACAGGCTGTGGGGGAAAAAGAGTAGATAAAGGAAGGAGTAGATAAAGGAAGAATAGATACAAGAAGGGAATTCTCCTTTCCTTGCTTCCAATGCAAGCAAGATATGGAACAAATATGCAACTGCCTTTTGACTCCTAATGACTTTTTCTAAATGCAGTCAAGCACCCACTGGAAAACCTTGTGTCTGGAAACAGCAGCTTTATGAGTTACTGTCTCTCACAGACTTTCTTAGTCCAGACGAGAACATCTGCAGTGCTGTCTTCATTCAAGTCAGAACCTGGGCATTTCCTAGGGAAAGGAGCTTAAAGCTGTGTAGGGCACTGGATAATGATCTCAAGGCTGATCCAGTTGGTCCATGCACTCTCAGGCTTAGTGGCAGATGGATAGAACATGTGGCCCTTCTCTGGAGGGGTAAACTGCAAGAGTGCATCTGCCTAATGATCAGTCAAGGGTCTCCCCTAACCTATGGTGACATGTAACCTCCTCGTTCCCGTGTCAGTATTGTCACTGTCCTTCCAACCATACACATTAGCCATACGTACACCACCAAYGCAGTTGTATTTGGTATCTGTGGATATAATTTGGTATGTATGAGGATTGCTGTAGCAGAGAATTAAATGAAGGAAACACCTGCTCTTTTTAAAAGCAGTATAATTCTCTTTCACACGCACCCTTTCTGGTTTCAGAATTCTCTTTGCCTTTTTTTTCTGCAGAAGTAAATGCAGCTTTAAGATTCTGTGTCTGGAGAAATCAATACATATTTCTGCATGTAGAACAAGTACTGAAAACAAGGGCAAAAAGAGAAGGCAGCTTCAAATATTTGACATCAGAGAGTTCATCTACTTCATCTAAGTAGATGATTTTAAGGAAAAATTAAAAAAGAGACATCGCAAACTCTGCTTTGAAGTATCTTTCATAAAGGAAAATCGCTGATTACTTATATGCTGCAAGTAGCTTGTTCAAGAACTTAGCCTGGTCAAAAGGCTGAGAAAACCTGTTAAGGCTAAGCAAGTAGATAGTAGCAGCAATAGCTGGCTTCTATTACTATATATATATATATATATTTTAAAATGATATATACAAGTTAACTTCTTAACAATCTATATAATCATGAAGCAAATATTATTCATCTGTGATGCCCTATCTCACCATACTTACCTCTTGAGCAGTTGGACTGGCTTCAGGTAAATAAATACAAGTGAGAAGAATTTATACCATTTTAAAAGAGAACCTATCAAAAAAAGACAGGTTTAATATTTATACAGTTCTACTCTAGACTTTTCTCTTCATACAGTAATATGCACAACTTTGTCTTCTCTTTCAACACAACTGTGAATTTTGGGTAGGAAGTGAATGAATTGACGTTTATCTTRTATTTCCAGCAAAGGAAATTATCAAACTATGTGTAGCAAAAAACTAGAATTCTTCATTTCACCATGTGAAATTTATCTGTTCTCCTTTGATTAATGAACCTAGTGGTCATTATTTGTATTTGTGTGAAATCTGAGACTATGTCAATATTCTGAGGCTTGGAGTTTTTTGATGTCAAGGTTGCTGACCTATTTCAGAAATTTTACATAAGAATTTTAGTATATTCTTTTAAAAAATGTTTATTTTAAGTGTGAATGAATTGGGTTTTTGTACACTAAAAAGCGATAAAGGACAGCTTTGATGGGTTACGTCTACACAGTTAAAGGCAGGCAGATGAGAATTCGTTCCAAGCTAGCTAGACCTGAACTTGGTCCAGACTAGAAGCTGTGTAACCACATAGCATGGCACTGAGCCCAAGCTAATAAGCCCTACTAAGAGGCATTAAAGCAGTTGCACAACTTTTGGATAAGGCCTGGCTTGCTTCCAGGCAGCTTGGAGCAAAGGCAGGATGAACTCAGGTTTGTCAGAAAAAGACAATGAAGACAGTGCCTCAGATCCCATAGGCTTAACCTGTGCTCCAAACATGCAGCCTTTACCTGTGCTCCAAATCTGTTTTGTACCTTAATAAAAAAAAAAATTTAAAAAAAGAAAATTAAAAAAGGCACTATAAAGGTTGTGTTTATGAAGACTGTAGATTGTTTTCTACACTGCTATTTTCAAAGTAAAATAGTGGTTGTATATTTTACTTTCTATTCTTCAGTTTATGCCACTAGCAGGTCCTTTTGGAAGACCATTTTGTAAATGCCACTTGAGGGGATGGTGCAAGGAGCATGCTCAAAAGACTTGAGCAACAGTTATTTGCCTGACTTTGCCTAAGTCTTTTACTTTTATTCTTCACACTGGAAGAAAAGACCTGCCTTTTCCTCAGTTCAAAACCATTGTTTGCAACTCCTTTATAGCCTCCTGTCACTTTTCCTGGSTGCCAGAATCCATTCATTCAAATGTATTTATTTTTTTAGCTAGACCTGGAGATGAGATCCTGTTAGCTTCCTAAACTGGCTCTGCGTGTGCTTGTCTTTCTTTSCTGACTTTTTTTGCTGCCAAGCAGAGAGATCCATTTTCTTGAGGACTCCTCTTTTGAAAATGTTGGTTTTGGAGTGCTACTGGAGACCACAGAGTCATCAGAGCTGGAAGAGCTTATTTCCTCTTTATGAGATGAAGACTTTAAGCCCTGTGCATGTAGGAAGGCTGGAAGGCTGGAACTAGTATTGTTCAGTTGCCTCCCACACCCATCCCAAAAAAAGATCACCAGAAGAGCACCAGTAGAGCAGAGAATCAGGTCCCCTGTCTTTTAATGTATTTTAAACTTGTCATATTTAGTCTTCTGTGAAATTAATTCTTTAAATTCTTCAATAACTAGTTCCTGACTTAAATCACATTAACAATGTACCCTTAAAGTATTCTCCTGAGTATTCCCGTTAAAAAAAAAAATAATAATAATAATAATATTTGACAGTTCCTCTATAGAGAGGAAAAAGCATTTGAATGATGTTGGGTATTTTGCCAAGTCTGTCAAATGAGTAACACTTCCACTTTCTCAGCTCTGTCTCATTAAAATTGTATTCTAATTCTGTCTCAACTTGGTCTCTTTGCTTCATAAGTCATTGCCTGCTCATTACTTGTAGTGTGAGAGATGAAATTTATTCAAATCTGATAGCAGGGATAAAGAATTGAAAGGCAGGCAGCTGGGAGAAATGAAATTAGCTTATTCTAATGCTTTTTTGACAAGATTTTTTTCATAGCCATGGGTTACTATAAGTGTCAGTTTGGATTGTGGTACTGTCTTTGTTAGATTTGTTTGTGTGTGTGTGGTTTTTTTTAATACACACCGTCTTAAATGTAAAATTGGTTTTCCTTTGTCACATCATTTGAAATAATGTGCAATATCTCAGTATCTGTGTTGATAACAAGGTCACATAATACTTGCTACAACATTCTGTAATTATTTTATCATTATAATTGTCCAACAAATAATACAATTTTGCAATTGCTTTAAAGTAGATTCTTCAGCATGATATTTAGATAAACAGCATACATACAGTAAGGTTTGGACAAATAATATAAAATAAAGCATAAGTTGCATGCAATATAATGAGAAATGCAGAAGGGAGATGAGCTTTCTAACCCAAATATTCTATCTCAAGTTTTGAATGTCAAAAGAATACACTAAGGAATTTCTAATTTTGAATATAGAAGAATATTAGAAGCAAATTGACTTAAAGCACAGCATTTTTCCATTATAAAATTGAGTTGTTAAGAAATTATATGGTCTAATTACTGAACTTGGTATTTTTGACTACTTGGATTATGAACAGATATTGTCATTAACTAGCTAATTAAATTGACTGTAGTAACAAGCAGTAATTTAGAAATATGTTCCAAATTAGTTTTTATATGAAAGCAAAGTCTTTGTTGATCTGTGCATGTGATTAATGTCAAGTGTCATGAATTAGCTCAGGGATCTCTGGTGGAGGAAGAGCTTTACAAAGAGAAGTATCTGTATTTGACAGAAACAGATGCAGTCAGAGGAGCAGTTTCTATTCAATTAAAAACTTGAACTAGAAAATGTTAATGAGGATGCATATATGTATTTTCTTGGAGGATAACAGACAAAGCATCTCACTACATAGAGAATGAAAATATTTCCTTCTCAAAAGGCAAAGGTTTTTTTTTTTTTTAATCAGCTAAACAACTGATTCTTTTAGCCCCAAATCTTACTGCTGAAATATACTTGAAATTTTGCAGTTCAAAGGAGGAAGTATTGGATTCCTAATCTTAAAAGCTTACATACTATAAAATTTTTCAAACAAACAGATTGTTAACGTTTGAAGCAGCCCATTAATTAAACATGATGTCTTAGAAGCCATTAAGAACCTAAGCATGAGGAAGCCCTATGTGTTGTATTATACATTGGGGCTATACTAGCCAAACTCCTAAGCAGATCAGATTTAGATCCAGATGCACTACAGAAAATGCATTTTAATTGGACAAACTGGTAAGAAGAATCTTTATTCTAGAGTTTGTTTTCTCTTCTTGTTTAATAGTTGCATCATACTTTTCTGATATTCCTTGTTCCCTGTTCAGGAATTAGATGCTTTGAATGAAATAGTTTAATTTGGCATTTAATGTAAAGTGCTAAAAAATAAAGGCATAGTTGTAGAAAGTATAGCTGACTTGGATTTTTAGGGAAAAAAAAATATGTCCCTGAACTGATTTCTAAACAGTATGTGATACTAGACARGATAATACAAGATGAATCCCAAAGTACTTGTGAGCTTACTCTGAAGCAGTCCAGTCTCACTGATCTCTGTAATGTCAGCCAGGGACAGAAAAAGCATCTTCTCAGCTATCAGTCCTCCAAATAGTAACAAAATCCTGTAGGGAAAATGGGAAATGGTAGGTCTAGGTATTGCTTTTCTAGTTGTCTTCTATTTTAACTCAGACAGAAATCAAGGTCTTTTGAAGCTTAAGCTTCTAGAGTTGATTAAGGTAAAGACTGATAACATAGAGTAAGCTTTCTCTTTCAAAGACCGTCTCAAAATGGTTTCAACAAAGATAATACTCCTTARAAAAAGTATAATTTTATTCATTATTTTATTTATTATTTATGCTCACAAATATATATCATAAACTGAACAGTGAATGAGAAAGATTTTTTTTTTTGAGTCTAGTTTTCAGTGATAATAGAAAGCTAGCTTTGGTGTTTATTTGATTTGAATCAAAATTCAGTAAATAACCAATTGTTCARTCTGCAAAAAAAAATCAAAACCTCTCTATCTGGAGTTTATTAAATTGAAAATAAGCTTTTTGAAGGAATTAATGTGCTGAAAAATATTTGGGTTAAACAAGATGTTTTATGATGCAAAATCTTATAACCATGAGATTTTTATCTCAAGATAAATATTCTCTACCCAGAACCGTGTGAGCTCTTGCCTGTAATGCTTGAAAGTCCTTTATTTGAAATGCTTGAAAGAAAGTAACATGTATAATTGACTTATTGACACACAACCTGTAAATGAAATTACTGTATTTAAGAGGAGAGTTCTAAAGCAAAGCTTTAGAACAAATTCTAAAGGAAAGAATAATTGAAGAATAGATACGGGTAGAAAGAAGAGGTAAATCCAGCATGAAATTTCTAAAGTACTTCCTGAGAGATTAACTAGTATCTATCTAGAAAATAATTTTCTTACCAAAAAATAGGTATTTGCTGTTATGATTATCAGTTTGGCAAGCTGATGTAGCCTTCCTCTATAGAAGTAACAGGAGCAAGCAGGTAGAAACCAAAGAAAATGAATAATTATGATGACAATATGATGGAATTGGTGACCTAAGAGGGCATAATATTATCATGTGTATTCCTAGGCAGAAACAAAAGATTTTCAAGAATTCTAAATAGAAGATCTCAAACCCAGTTAGGTCTTGGGGAGTTTCATGAGCACATCTGCACCCTGAATTTGTGGCAGTTTTTCCTCTGATCAGTATCCCTAAAGAGAGCAGATACACTCTCAAGTTAAGCACCGAAAAGAAGCCTTGGGCAATTAAATGTGACTGCTTGGAARTATTTGTACCGAGATAGCATGAGGCTAAAAAAGAACGCGAGGCCCGAGCCACTCGAGCACTGCGTGTGCTGCGATCTGTTCCCTTGACGAATTAATTCCAAATGCCTCCGGAGCACTTACTGCACCACAGTAGGACTGTGCTCTGGCTGAGGGGAGAGGGCTGGCAATTGTTTATGATAGTGAGTGCCTCCATAAATGTGTTTACAGGCAGACATCAGTGAGAGTGGAAACAGATCATAAATCTTAGGAAGATGTATTACAGAAAATGATCATGAAATTGCACAAGTGTTCATTAAATGTGAAATACAGTTCTGATAAGAAGCTTCTTAGAGCTGACATGTTTTAAAGAGTGCCTATAAATAGTGAAGGCAAGGAGCAACAAGAGGAGAAGTTTAATATGACTTGTGCATTGCCAGCTTGCTGAATGAAATTAGACAAGTTCAAATGAGAAACAAAATGACCTGTCCTTTGGAAAGTGCAGGGAAGTAAGATTAGCTAGAAAGCCAGAAGAGAAACCACTGAACATGAAATTGTATTTGAAATTTAACACATGAAAATAGAATTGTCTCACAAGCAGAAACCAACAGCTTTGGGCTAAGGTTTTAAAGCTATTTAAACACTTAAACAAACAAACAAAACACGCAGTTGGTGCTTAGCTGGCATTTGAGTGTTTAAATCTTTTTAAACACATAAGTGTGTGTGTTTCATATTTAGCTGCAACATCTAGGTTTAGGGGCTTTTAAGCGCACATTTGTTTCAATTTAGATACATAAAGGCACCCAGCTAGGTTTTCTGTGGAAAAAAAAAAGATACTGCTATGATTTAATTTGGTCAGTCATGGATGATATTTATTGAAATGAAGTTATTATCAACTATCTGGAGATATAGCTCCATATATCCATTCACCTATAAATCTGGTTCAAGATACTTGAACTGAGCAGTGAATTATTTTTTACAAATGTAGTCTTTAAATATATTTTTATACAACTGATGAAATAACAGTGAAACATTTCAATCACATCTAGCTCTCCCATAAAATTTGAGATGAGTTAGTAAATGCAGAATTAACAAATGCCTCCATTCAACCATTCTCGTTCTTACTATCTGGTTCAAGTACACAACTCGAAGCTTTACTGTCTACAGACAGCCCAGCCAGCCAAAACCTCCCTAAATTTAGAGAAATGACAGAAAAGTCTCATCAGACTCAAAGATCTCCTTTTAACATCACTTATTGTGACAAGATTGTACCCCATATTTTTTTATTGGGATTACCTGGCCATTGACTTCCCAAAAGAAGATTAAAGTCTAAATGGCAGCTGTGAAACTGTGGCTTTCTCTGAAACCTGGGGGAGCTGTTGACTCCACCACAATCAGGACGAAATCTCCACATAAGAGAATAAGTTTCTTGAACATCAGCTTTACTAGGATTACATAGCAGTGAACTCAAACTGAGGAATTTGATCGTTAGAAGATGATCATGAAGAAGTTATGAACAAACTGATAGCTTGGATATTGTGGCCTACTGAAAGAAAACAAGGATAACTTGACATTGTATGCTAAACCAAAGGGAAAAGGGGGAGTGTAACTTACTGATCTTATATGATAATTCTTTTTAATTAACTAAACCYAGCCCTGAGTTCCCTTTGCTTCCAGAAACTAAAAACTGCCTGCTCTGCTGTGCTCAGATCAACAAAGCCACTTCTGGTTTGGACCCACCTGCACCCTTTTAGCTGTGGGATGGAGGAAAAATCACGAAGAAAAACAGAAAGCTGGTCCCTGGCTCCAATACCAGCTGAGGAGTGAGGAAGTAGAGTTCTCTTTTTTTCATTTTTCCCCTTTTGCCTCGGCTCCCAGATCATTAGGATGGCAGGCTCTGCTCCCAGCTCAGGGAGAGAAGGCCAAGATGTGGGTCTCCCAGCTGGTAACATGATCTGGATTTCTTATCCCCCAAGCCATGAGGTCAGCAGCAGTCAGCTCACAGGGATGAAGCTCGGTCCTGCAGTCAACATATTTAGACTGATCACAGTTTAAAGAACACAAAAGCAAGAGTGCTGATTGTACAGCCTTTCTGGGGACAGTCAGATTCTTACTGTTTGTGACTGTGAGGTTGTGCACGCCTACCCACTCACTGACCGTGTAAAACAAGAAGAGCAGTGTAAACAGGTTTCAGGTGACTGCGTAGCTCAGCAGCTGCACAGATCAGTGAGGAAGGAATTGTTTTGAGACAGAGAAATGCCTGTGCAAGCAGAAAGCTGTTATAAGCCAGAGACAGTAATTATTGATAGCCCTGTGTTATGAAGCAAAATATCCTGTCATTTATCAGGGGAGTGAGGTGTCACAGTTGCTGCTCTCTGCTATCTTATCTGTGTCTTTTTAATTGACTGTATTACTTTGTGATTGATGTGTTGACTTGTATGTGATTTCAAAAAGAATAGAAACGAAAAAGAACCAAGGCCACTAGTAAATATTGACCTTGTCATATAACTTAGAGGTAACTTTCAAGGCATGTTCTCTGTCCTGTGACTTGGAGGGAAAAGGTAAAGCTTCGGGAAACCTTATCTCCTACATACATTTCATGCCTGAATCATACACACACACACCAGTTATTTCCGTAAAAGATTGGTCCTCTTCTCATCACAATGCTTTTTCTCTGTGGCTTAAAAAATGGTCAGTCTCTTGCCTTTGCTGAACTGTGCTTTTCTGTCAATCTTCTGGGTGTCCTGAGAAGGCAGCCAATCCCTTCTCTCAAACAATATGACTAATGCTTTTTTGATTTTCRCTGACCCCCTCTGAGCTTACCTCAGCTCAGTGGGCTTGCATAGCATTGGCTCCTTGCATATTTTCCAAAGGTCCTTGTAGGTGTAAATCTCACCACAATGCCCCAGCCAAATATCACTCATCTGAACTGACAGCCACACATTTGCTTTAACTGTCATTCTGTCATTCACCCCAGCTGTTGTTGCACTTAAAGAAGGCCACCAGCAATGAGCTGCTATTCCAGTTGCTGAGAAGGTAGCCAAGCCTTGTGCACTCTTCTTCCCTCTCAGTCTTTCTCTGATAGCTCCTTTGTTCCTGTTTTGCATTTCAGTGTAGCTGTAGAGGAAGACATATGGTAGAGCTGCTGTTGCCAGCCCCTTGTTTTGTTTCTCATTCTGTCTCTGACTTGGAAAACGATCCCTGTGCCTCAGCTTTTACAGAGCATTTTATAAAGTCCTTTGAGATATACAGATGAAACATATTACTCAGATACAACTTAGAATCCTGTGTTTTCAATTAAGATGTAAACGACAGACATATATTCTAATTTTATATTCAGAAAACAGTATAAAATATCTTTGGAATGTAATCTGTGACCGTGTGAAAACTGACACTTTGGTTTAAAAGGAGCTTTTGCTTTTGTCTCTTTAAGTGAAGCCCTTTCTGTTGACGCATAGTTATTTATGGAAATAAATGTAACTTTGAATAAGTTAAGCTAATGGGGCTTGTGGAGCTTTAGCATGAAGGGAAAGAATTATAGCATGCTGGGAATTTTGGTAGGAGTGGAGCTACAAAGAAGTTGCCACATTTGTTTAAAGTGCAGTTAAAAACTCTGGTTTAGGAAAATACAAAAGGGCGTAGAACTGGGTAGTTACTTTATGAATGTGGATGTAATGGAGAGAGCTCATTGGTTTCATAGGTCTGTGTTAGATTCCCACAGCCCTGAACAAACAGCCCTCAGCCTTATATTTTCTAAGCTTTTGTCTTCCCACTTTGGAATTCTGACTATGGGCACATTACCAAGCCAACTGGATTCACTACAAAGCTCCAGTGTAGCTCTTTTTATCGCAAAGATCAAGACAACAATTGTGCGCCTACAAGAAAAGAACAACTGAAACCATCGAGCAAACATTAAAAGAACAATTCTAGAGATAGTTGCCTTTGAACTGCAATAATGGGCAACATTGAGTCCTGAGATTTGAATTCTCAGTAAAAGGAATTCGTTACTAACTGCCTTTCCTTGTAATTATCCAAGCTGCTGGCAACATATATTTTCGGCAGCATTAATTTTCCCCAACCTAATATTTTTTAGTCGTGCTGAACCTCACACAATGGCAGTATTGTAAATCTACTTTATGGAGTTAGTTTTGTTTATTATAGAGTTCGTATATGAAAAAGGAAGAAATCAAAATTTTGTGTTGGCTTCTCCCCAAACCGCAGAAAATGGAGTATTGTTTTACAAGAACTTGTTCTGAAATATCATTTCCTGGATGTAAAAGAAGTATGGTATTTGTGCAGATGCATTCCACAAGCATGTACAATGTCCAGCTGAAAAAATATAGCAAGAGCAAACCTATTTTTTCTTTCCAGAGTAGCCTGGTTTCACACTTGGGGAGAAGGGGGGAGGAGGAAGGAAACTACTATTTTTACAATAAATGCCTCATTTTGCAATGCCCCAAAAGTAATTGAAGCTGGAACCTACCAGACACCAGTAATTCACAGTAAACATTCTGTCTGAGAATCTCCGACCACTGTTACTTTAGTTTTGGCAGTGGAGGACTAAACCATATAAATATAACCCTGTGAATCCTCTTGTAGCATTTTATTTCTCCCTCCATGTTTTTAGCAGATTAGCTTTGGAATTGTTAAACAGCTGCCTGAAGCTTTATTTTGCTATGGAAGGTTATATTTTAGGAAAAGCCCTTCCCAGATAATTTGATTTGAAAAAAAGAAACTGCAGAAAATACAGTGAACTGGAAACACCCAGTCCAGTCTTGCATTGACTATTGTGTGCATGGATGATGAAGTGCATGTGTGATGTGAAGTCTAAGCAAGCTGAACAGTGTTTAGGTTCCTCACTGATGAAGGGACAACGTTTTACATTTCCATTCATAGCTGTGTGGACAGATGGGTAGTCCCTGTTTGGCTCCTTTGCCTCCTTTGGTTTCAAAGAAAAATGGCAATAGCCTCTGCGTGACCTGTATGGGGAAACTATTAGCTGAGTGACGATTTCCACATSACCTAAGTATCAGGCTATGCGATTTCTCCTCCATGCAATCAAAAAGTTACAGGAATACCGAACACAAATACATGCAGACTTCTTGCTGTACCTGTTACTCTAGGATGCCCTGAAGCTGGTACAAACTAGCAGTAAAGTCTCCTATAAGATTCCTATCAAACTAGGAATCTTATTGAGAAATCACTCCCCCGCTTCTAAGACAGCATCAATTCAATTATAGAGAATAGATCTAAAAAGAGAAGCACTAGTATGCAGGAGGAGAGACTGGAGCTTTTGTAGCACTGATGATTTCAGGGAAGTTATTCTGGTGTAACTCTGGTGAATTTTCACTTATATTTTGCTGGCATGTAACATAGTCCTTTGAATCCATTCGAATGCTGATATGCTCCAACTTGAGAAGAATTTTCCTTTTTTAAAACTGTATATACATTTAAAAATTGGAATTACCAATTTTAAACATACATTTAAAAGAAAACTGCTATGTTGAAAATCTGAACTACAAATGAAATGTTAATAATTTTCAAGAGTTTGTGTGTTTGTGTGTGTGTGTGGTGTTTCTTCTTTTTTTAGCTTTCTATATTTCACACGGTTGAAATTTTCCCCAATTATGATATGTCAGTCTAGTAACTATTTAAGTTTCTCAGGAAACAAAGTGAGAAGGAGGTGTCAGGAAACAGCTGGTCCATAGGTGATGTTTACAGCTTATCAGAAATACAAACACCTTTTTGGCCAGATTTCTAGGTTAAGTGTCTTTCTACAAAATAAACAGCCCTACTCATTTTTTCCACTGTGCTCTAACTAGCCCATATAAATCATGCTGACGTGTTCAGGCATCAACAAATAAAAGACCTTTCCTTTGAAGTGAAGCTATAATTGGCCTAGATTTGTGGTCCTCTCACTTTGGAGCAGCTCATGTTCAGCATAGCCAAAAGCTCTGATACTTCAGTAGCTGGTGAAAGAATATCCTGATGCTGCAAAGTCTCTCGGAGACCAGCACATTTAGCATGGACATCTCTTCTGCTGCACTGCTAGCAATTTTTTTCTCTTTTGTAAATGGATTCTTTTCCAGTGCAGTCAGTGCAAGAAATTTTTTTCTGGATAGTATATACCCTAGGGGTATGTTCTGAAATCTAATTACTGTTCGCAAGGTTCTTTGAAAGTTTAAAATGAAAAGCATTGTAAAAAATCTAAATATTTTGCTTTTTTTTCCAGTGTACTATTTTAAGCTCTAAAAGTTCCCGTTACATCCATCAGTAATTAAAAGCAATACTTTCCATGCTGTCACTAACATTGTCCATAGGATCATGTTAATTCAGTCATGGCCTGTCATGTTTTTATACTAGATTACTGAAACACCCGTATCTCAAGATGATCTTCACTTTCCATATCTTGCTAAGGCAACATCTTACTGCGTAAGAATTATGTGACTATTTTGAACTCAGCCTTGATATTTCCACCTTAGTACTTACTGTCCCACATTGAAAGTGGTATCTACTGTCCTGGAAAACAGTATTGAAGGTTTTTTCTTCTTCTAAATGATTTACCTTGGTAAATTGCCACCAGTCCAGTAATTCCAGCAAAGAAGTTTCAGTGCTTTTTATGAGAGTTAGATGACAAGACCAGCCACAGGAGAATAATGCAAGTGCATTAAATGTCCATCAAGTGCTGTACAGAAAAGGCAATCAAAATAAAAAGAATGTAAAATGAAAGGAAGTGATGAAACYACATTATATCACTACCATTAGATTTTAGTAGGTATGTCAAGTTAATGTTTTAAATTATCTGATGTTAATAGAATGGCACTAATTTGGAAAGACGTACAAATTCAAAAGAATGTTAATAAGGTTTTAGCAGGAAAATTAAGTATTTATGTATGTTCCTCTCTGAGGGAGAGAGCAAAATTGTACTGTAGCATGAATATGCAGCTCTGAGACAGGATTTGCCATTAAAAGGTGATCATAAAATCATGTATTATTTATATAGTTCCCCAGTTTTATATTATCATTGTATTATTTACCTCCAATTTCAAGTCTGTGGCTTAGTGTGCATAAAATGGTGGGGTATTTTTTTAAATATTATCTTAAGAAAACAAATTTTTAGATTAGCTTTCAAAACCTTAAAAACCCAAAAGGCAAAAATAATCCCCTTAACATTAATTGCTGTTTTACTAAATGAACTCTTCTGATCTATTTTAAAGCCCCCAAACAGAAATCTCATTAAAACACTATCCAGCGTCTAGTTTGAAAGGGAGGTGGGGATGTTTCTAAGGAAAAAAAAAAAAAAAAAAAAGAGTAATTTGTATAAATCTTCCAATGTCTTTTGGAGCATTATTGGACCCATTAAAGCTTGTTGCTAATAAACCTACGGGAGATAAAATGTCACAATTGAGATTAATTTCCTCTTCATTTTTGCCTTATGTTCATCCAAGTGCTGCTAGTACTGGACAGTATATAGTATAAATGACTTTATACTGTTTCAACTTATCTATCTACTATAAACCACCTTGCTGATATCCAAGAAGTAGATGGTGTATACATTAGTTGTTACTGTTAAAACAGAAACTACTCTTCCATCTCTATCTCTACAATTTCAATTTAGAAGCAAACAAGAAAATCCTCAGAGGAAAACACCTTCAAATCTTTGCTTTGCACCTTGAAGGTGCTTCTTGGTGTCATACATGGTTTGCCAACCTGGAAATACAAAGTCTATCTATACCAGGGCTGTGAAGGATCTGTTTAAACAAGTGATGGTCAATCTTGATTGTAGGTGTAAGAAAACAGTTTTTTTCACATGTAGAAAGAATTGACCATGAGGAGGACAGCAAACCCTCATCTCTGCTCTTTATTTTACTGTCTTCTGAGTGTTGCATTTGTAGTATTTGTGAGAATTTTTAAAAGCTGGTGATGAGATTTGGGATACAATTTATTTTCGTCCTTTAGAGTGCAGCATGACAAGCACAGACACTCTCCAGTCTCATTAACAGAGTGGCTGGAAGGCTGGGGGAGAGTGTGCATGTTGACACAGGTAGACGGAGTGAAGAGGAATCCTCTTTAATAGTTTCCCAAGTCAGTGGTCAATGTGGCAGTGAAAGAAGCAAAATAAGACCCAGCATGAAAAGATCTTCAACCCTCAATGGGAGGTTGCAAGGTGAAATAAGTGCATAGTCCCCTCTATTCCATATCAACTCCTGGTGAGAATCACTGTCTCTAATTAGGTCAGGACGGGTAGGAATTCAAAAAGAAATACAAGATGATTGTATTTATGGATGCATTCCCTTGAGACTATTGAAATATTCTTTGCCCCAATCCTTTGGAAACTGAATTTCTGACACCGAACTCAGTGCTTGCTTATACTATTGACTCAATCGGAGTCTGCATCAGATGGTATCTTCTGGGCTGCCTTCAGAACAGCATTGCTGGCAGGTGGAGGGAGATGTTTGCTGCCTCTGCTCAGCACTGGTGAGGCCACATCAGCAGCACTGGGTYGAGATATGGGCTCCCCAGTATGRCAGAGACATGGATCTGTTAGAGGGAGTCCAGAAAAAGGGCACAAAGATTGTTAAGGGAGTRGAGCACCTCACATACAAAGAGAGACTGAGAGCCTTGGGACTGTTTAGCCAAACAAGAGGGCTCATTGGCATCTTATCAATGTATACAAATACTTAAGAAGGGAAAAAAGTGTGGGGGAAGAGGATGTATCCAGGCTTTTTGCAGTGGTGCCCATTGACAGGAAAAGGGGGAAAAGGCACCAATTGAAATACARGAAATTCCCTTTAGAAGTAAGAAAAGCCTTCTATAAATGTGCGGGTAGTCAAACAGTGGAACAAATTGTCAAGAGAAGTTATGGATTTTTCGTCCTTGGAGATATGCAAAATTCAACTGGACACAATCCTAAGAAACCTACTGTAGTTGAGTCAGCACTGAACAGTGGAGCTGTGCTAAATGATACCCATAGGTCCCTTCCACACACAGCCTTTCTGTAATCCTGTGTTTTACCTGGATCCTGTGATTCTGAAATCCTGTGATTCACACAATGTTTTTACATTAGGGCTCAACATGCTATGCAAGATTTAAATTAAAATAAAAAAGTCAGCTAATAACACTCCAATACTTCCTGATCTTTTAATTAAGCACACAAGTGTGTAAATCTTAGATTTTCACATTTTGTAAGCAATATTCTAATATAATGTCACTTCTTCTCCTTTGTTTTTAGACTATTTTAACTTTTGTTTTTAACTGTTACAAGGTAGAGACTTGATTCAAACAGCTGGCTTCATTCCTTTGCATGGAAGGATCAGTGACAATTGAAGGCATAGAGTAAACTCTTTTCTTCCATTTTTTCTGATATCTGTGTGGGTCTAACATTGTTACGAAGTGGCCATGACTCATTTTTGTTGTATGAGACACAGAAGAAAGAGTAGACATTGTGCTAGATGATCAGCCTGCAAACAGGCTCTAGGGCCACTCACCCATGCGCTGTGTGTAACCCAGTCATGTGAGCAGGACCTGGTGCTTATGGCAGAACAATAGTCTCCTTTATTTGCCTCCCAACTTGTAAACTGATATATGCTGAGTAAGCTGCAGTCTCAAGAATAATACTGATCCTGAAGAAACAAATGCAGATTTTCCCTAATAGCGTATGAGGTTTGTTGCCTAATTTTGAACTCAGCCTTTCTATTCTGTATTCATGGTGCAAATCATTAATAATTTTTCCTTTATAAAATAATGCAGTAACTGTATCTGAAGACAGCTATTTCTAGAATGCTAATATTTACGTACATTTTTATTGTATAGACATCTGCATGTGATGAYGTGGCAATCTACTAATATATCATTACAATCGCACTGATCCAGAGCAAATGACACATTAGGTGAAGCAGTTGGGTTTTTTTAGAAAAACACCCAACAATTACTCTCAGGAGTAATTAGGAGGGCCRTTATAATTATGAGGATATCACAACTTAAGGTGACTTGTTTGACTGAGTTGGGAGAGCCCCAACCAGGAAAGCGGCTGGTACCCTTGCCCTGTGTGGAGGAGCTGTGGACTAGGGCTGGTCCAGACTGGAGCAGGAATTGCTCTAGAATGCCTGACAGCACCTCCCAAGGGATATTCCCTAGGGCTATCAGGGGGAAAGAGAAGGGCTCTCCTCTGCAGCACAAGGAAGGAGAAGGGAGGATGGTGGACAGAAGGGCATAGGGAAGGATGGCTGGGGCAAAAGAGGGTCTACAAAGAGCTCTTTTCTCTACTGTGGAGGCCGGGCAGAGGTGCAGGTGACCCAGGAAGCCCAGGCAGGTCTCTTCCTCCTTGGAGCTTCCAGTCCCAACAGGTTGAAGCCCTGAACAGCCTGGTTGGACCAACATGCTGACCCTGCAAAGAGCAGCAAGTTGGGCCAGAAACCTCCCAATGGCATACACAACCTAGGGCATCCCATGGCTCAAGTGACTCTGAGCTCTTGAGGCTAATAGAGAGGACACTTTTAAGGTAAAAGGAACAAAACTATCATTCTTAAACAATGAAACATTTGATTCTGCAATAGTAATTTAGGTCCCTAAGATTTTAACTAAATATAAACAATCACCAAAATAATCCCTTGTAATAAACAGAATCAAATGAAAACAGAAGGGTGCAAGAATCTTAAACAGAGACAGATACACAGCAAATTTACTTTTTTTTTTTTTTCAACAAACATCTCTTAAAAAAAAAATTTATCTGGAGGTGGTTGTCTGTTCACTTCAAAATAAAAACCATTTACTTCAACAATTTTCATGGCTATTGCCCAGTGCTTTGCTTTCAATTAACATTCTTGAAAACAAAACAAACAAACAAAAAAAGACTTGTACAAATGTTTATGGAAAACAAATAAAAACACCTGTGAATGCCATCTAAGAGGATACATTATTTTTATTTCAGCACATGTTTGTGAATACTTTCTTGCAGTATTTTGCCAGCTCTAGCCTTGAATTTGAACTTTAAAAAACATGTACTAAATTCTTCCTCCTCCCTCTATACCACTACGTTTGCTCCCTTGTACTGTTTTCTGTTTTCCATATGTTATCTTTAACAAATAGTCTTCAGCAAAATGTGCAAATTCTGAAAAACTTGAGGCAGAGGTAGCTGATACAGCTTCATTATTAAAATCTTGTGATATCCTTCAGATATCTAAAACCCAAGCGCCCAAAGTGGTGAATAAAAGCCATGCATGTGTTGGTGTAAGCAGCTGCATCATAGTGTTGCTCCATGGGTTAGCACGATGCTTTCTGAGTCCACAGTCTGAAAGTTAGCACTGAGATACCCGGGTTTTGCACTGTATTTTGGCCAGCAGATCCCGCCTCCTGATTGCGTTGGTCAATGTGGTTATCTTTCACCTTTCACAAGAAAAACACAATGTATGGTATTAATAATGGATTTCCTTGGGGGCTAAAGGAGTGTGCTCAGGAGCAGAATGAATGATACAAATCCGACTTCCACATAGGCTTCCAAAAGTGCACAAGCCTGCGTGCATGTGCCTGGCCTCTGAAAGGAGGCACTTGGCAAGAGCATACAGACGAGGTATTAGTATACAAGCATAGGCTGCTAGCCACCTATAGAGTCATTTACATTACAAATCCTGTTTTACATATGCACAGAGGATTGTTGTCTGGCTATGTTATGTTCACACACTGTTGGATCTGCAGTCCCACGAGGCCGAATGTGGGCATTTTTCTCGGTGTTAGAGGCTCTGTGGCTGGTGAGGGTAGTCTGCTTGTTTGCACCGACGATGGAAAAATGTCTTTGAATAATAGCTGGGTTGTTCTAATTAACTTTTTATGTGCTAAGCTTTTCTTTTTATTCACCTTAAAATTAGCCACTGTTACAAAAGTTGGCRGGATTGCTTGTGTCAGTGCTACTCCAAACAAGGAACTAGCAATTTTATCAATACATTGCTTTCAGAATAAGACTTCTTGCTTGTATGAAGGACGTGGGGCAAGAAAGGAAAAAAGAAAAAGGGGAAAGAAAAAGCAGATTACCTTAACATCACACATTYCTGAATGTAGGAAGACGTACAGAACTGCTTTCCAAACATTTTATTTTTAAAATGCGTGCTGCTTTTATTTTTCCTTCTGAATTTTTCTAATACCTCATAAAATGCACTTCTTGTTTCTTTAACTATACTGTAGATAACAGCACAACATTGGTGGTCTTTATGGTGTTTGGGGGGAGGGGGCTATTTGCTTGAAAGCGGTTCTAAAAAATAATAGGATTATTCTCATCTTTCATTTAGCTTAATAATACACTACATACATTTGTCAATCAAATTAGAATTACTGTCAGACCATAATAATGCATTTTAGTTTAGCCAATATCAGTCAGACCTGATTTATTTGCTTAATACAAATCTAATTGACTTTCAGGCTGCTCTTCTCTTTTCAGCTGTTAACCGACCAAGTACATCTTTAATTTCCAAGACCGATGGTTTGGTAGCAGTTGAGAGGAAGAATGATTTGCATAAGGCCCCAGAAGGGTGCCAAAACTCTTCACGCTTTAAACAACAGCCTTTATTATTCTGTAAGTGGATGTGTTGAATTTTCATGCTTTTGTTTCCAGTTCAGCTCTGACAGAAAAGAATAAAGTAGATTTTGCCAGCACCCCTGCTGTGCCCTAGGGGAGAAATTCAATGTGCCTCATTTGTCTTAATTGGAGAACCGCCCTTAGCACCAGCTTTTTCTATGAATATATTAGCATAACAGACAGAAAAGTCTAAGCTCCTTTTTTTTTTCTTTCTCCATAGAAGTATTTTTTTCTTTCAAAGAAAAATGAAAACCAGGAAAAAAAAATACATGCATCACCCCCCAGTTTTCTTACTATTATTGTTGCTGTAAAAGGTACTATATAGAAAAAAAATGCATCCAGCCTACTTTATCTCCTTGGTGTTGTTAGGACCCAGGTAGAGAAAAACATGAAAAATACCATCCGTGACAGAGAGCTGAAAGCTGCTCTTTATTCTTCATAATGTATTATTCCTATATATCTGTTCTTTGGGTCATTATGTTGCTTTTTCAGATGGAGGAGATAGTTTTAACACAGAAATGGATGACCAATAACTAGGAATGAATCTAGAAACAACAACAAAAGAAAAAACACAAAAGTGAATTTATTAACACCAAAATAAAATACAGTTATATTAAATTCATCTTCACGTTTTTCATTTCATAAAAGAATATTAAATCTGGACAAATAACCTGCACAGTGTAAATCATTTCTAAATCAAGGCTCTTTCAGTGTCCTATTGAATTGATGGCATTTAAAGAGTAGTTTTTTAAGGGGTATTTAGTTTACATGTTCCCATGACTAATGTTAATTCTTGCATCTGTTAAACCAGCCATCTATTGCTTGTACATGAAAAAAAAAAAAACATGCTGGAAGCACATAATTTCGTAGTAGAGTAGGATGTATAGGTTTTTATGCAAGTGTGGCTGGCTTTTAAAAAATAATGGATCCATATTTAGTTGTGATATTTCCCCTTTGAAAATCCAGTATACTGCATCTGTCATATAATCACTTAAATGGAAGATTTTCATGGGTGTTGGAATAAAGTCTTGGCTCTTTGAGTTTTTTTAGGCGTTTTGTAGACATGATGAAAAATTAAAATATTTTTTGGGGCAGGATTTTTCAGTCAACTGGATGAGTTAATAGCTTTGAGGTTTGATTCCAGCAGGAGCTGGGGTGGGGTCATTAGCATAGCCCCTGGAGAAATATCTAGATCTTAATTCTGATAGTTACTCTTGCCTGTTCRCTGTGGCAATTTATCAAAGCTAGCCAGCACTGCAACATTAGAAGTCTTTCACACCTCTCTCGCCTCCTCTTATTACTCATTACAGAACCATTTTTCTTACATGTGCACCCTCCCTAAAACATGTTCAGCTGCTCTTGGCTGGGCTCTTGTTACATCTTGGAGAGCAGTAATAAAAGATCTATTTACTGTCTTGTGCAAACGGATCTGCAGAATAATTATTTAGCATGATGTATTTTTGAAAGTATGTGGGCATCCCACGCTGAGTGGTTTCATTCGCATTAGAAAAATGGCAATGGTTTACGGCGGTGTATCTGATAATCCACACCGTTCTGCTGAGCAAACAACTCAGCACATCAGGAAGGCATGCGATCTCTCCTTCCCTCTTTTTTTCCCCCTTGTTCACTTTCCCTCTTGCTCTGCGCTCTGCCTGTCTGCCACATGGAGCTATTCAGACCTGCCTGATGAAAAGGATATCCTAGAATACCTTCTAAGGAATTAGCATAAGCCTTTTGTTTATTGCCATGAAACTTCCATAGGTATTAACTTCTGTATCTTTGTTTKCTACAAAGGAGGTTTAAAAACTTTTAATGGAATACACACAGGTTAGTGGCAGTATGTGACACTTCTTGAAGTAATAAGATGACGGGGGAAGGTACCTTATCTCCGTGTCATGCTTAGTAATTTCACTCTTAAAGAAAATTGCAACAAATGATTTGTGTAGAAAAAAAATGGTAATTTAGGTAGCAGGACACATTATGAGGTTATATCATTGCTATTTGTCATCATGATAGAAAGCTCCTATGTACAGGACCCTCTTGATGGATCAAGGCATCCTCTCATTTTTCATGCCTTTAAATGCTTTCCTAATACAGAGCAAACTGGATGGATAATTCCAACCAGAGGAACATATTTTTAAAATAATTCTCTCTTGATTATTTCCACTTGTACCACACAGAACATTTACAACAAATCTTTGTCCTGCTGTGTCTGTTTGTTTTTTGAGAAGTGTTTCATTTCTACAGTTTTGCCGGGTGGATATGACCTTCACTGAACTGGATCAGTTGTCTGACATGTCCTGGATGGTAGTACAGTGTGGGGCCCCTCCTGATGGACTTCTGCTAAGCATCTGAATAACCAGTTTCTAATCTGAAGACTGGTGTCCTGTTTATTCTTTCTGTTGCCATGCTGGGAAGTTGAGATCTATATTTCCCTTCCTGCTTTGTTGAGTGGAAGAGATGTCCCTGTCATTTGAACAGGACATTTGAATAGCCTTGCAGGAAAGAATGGTCACTACTATATATAAAAAAGAAAAGGAAATGGGGAATAAATATCTGCTTTCCACAGACATGATAAAGTACTATAAGAACTTCATGGGGGAAATGTAAATGGTTGTGGAGGGAATCAAGAGAATATCAGAAGCTGTCTATAAAGTTGGAACAGATTCAAGGTTTCCACATATTTTCCCCRAAAAAGAATATTCCTCTTGGGCCCATGGAGCACAAGCAATCATAAGGATATTTCTGTTTTAAGGGATGAAAGTTGAATATTGTAGATGTAGCTGTCAACATGTTGACAAATATTATGTAGACACAAGAACACAAAGGGCACACACAACTTCAAAAAGAATATGAACATGTATTCACATAATCACAGAATGGCTAAGGTTGGAAGGGACCTCTAGTGATCACGTAGTCCAAACTCCTTGCTCCAGCAGGGACACCCAGAGCACGGGGCRCAGGGTGGGATCCCGGTGGGTTTGGAAGATCTCCAGAGAAGGAGACTCCACARCCTCCCCAGGCAGCCTATTCCAGGGCCCTGTCATTTTCACAGGAAAGAAGTATCCTTCTTTCCTCACATGGATGATGGGAAGCTTCTCAGACGGAGATGAAACTTCCTGTGTTTCAACTTGTACCCATTACTCCTTGTCCTGCCGCTTGCCACCACTGAGAAGACTTTGGCCCCATCCTCCCTACATTCTGCCCTAAGGTGCTTATGYATGTTGATCAGATCTCCTCTCGGTCTTCTGCAGGCTAAAGGGGCCCAGCTCTCTTAGTCTTCATAAGGTAGATGCTGAATTCATTCAGTTGAATGTATTCATTCAACTTCTTTTGCTTTTTCAAAAAGATATCTATCCACTTTAAAAAATAACCTTCTATTAATCTCAGTGTGCATAAGCACCTCATCATCTGTTTCCAGTTATGTTCCTCCATTTCTGAACTTTAGAGGATTCACAAAGTCTGTGCACATGTGCAGTGGCTTTATACATTCTCCATTCATTTTGAAAAATGAATAAAAAATCCCATTTGTGATGTTCACAAGGCTATCCCACATTGCTAGTCATTAAGTCCAACATTGCTCTCCCAGAGCATTGAAGGAGGGTAAGGATATGTTAAGCGTTCCAGTGGGTGCACAACCAAAAGGAGGCATTCACATCTTTAACACACAGACTGCACCTATTCATATGTAACATAAATAATGTTTTTTTTTTCCTGCAGTATGGTTTTCAAGACATAACTTGCTGAGGGTAAGGTGGTGTCATTCTCACTGTTCATGAATGGGGCAGTGTGCAAATTCCACAAGCCGCCTACCTTATGTGTAGCATCTGTGTCTTAAAAAAGTGGTCTCAGACTCTGTGTCACACCACGTTACCACAGTAAGTACTTACTCCTAATCAAACTGTTGCACATATAGGCAAGTAAAGGCCAAGTAAAAGGCATTTTACTGCCCTGTTCTGTGAGTTGTTGCTTCCATAGGGCTGCAGTTAATGGAACATGAACTTTTATGAAACTGTCTGAGATATTTGCTGAAATATTTTATTCTGAAATAATGTCTATCTTTCTGTTTTCACTGCTGCTGTTTCTGTCTGGAAGTCATATACGTTTAACAGAAGCAAACAAAGAGTTGTAATATATGGCAGGGCTGGTGTGTGGTGAGGAATTACATAAATAAATTCTAAAAGGAGGGAAAAAAGAGCCCTTTCCAAATATTTTTAAAAGATTAAAGGCTGGAATGTTTGCATTGGCATGTGWATAACCTCATTAACTCTTGTGAACAGATACCTAATGCTCAAAGGATGATTTAGTGGAGAAAAGATTATACTTTCTTTAATATTATTTTCATTATCTAAAAGCTGGAGGTGTTTAAGCACCCATTTGATACCTGGTTCCTAAAATGCTAGGCAAGTAGAGTACTGAATTGGAAACACAATGTCAAACTAATTTTTAAATGCAGAATGAATTACCACAGTAATTGTAATTTCTTTATTAGTGGATTTATTGGAATATGAATAAATATGGGTGCTACCATCTCACAACAGTTTCTAAAGACACCAAGAATATGTTTTACAAAAAGCTATTGTTCTCATCAGAAAGGCCCTCAAACTTGGAGCACTCCATGTAACTACTCTTGTGTTCAGCTTTCCTGCAGCCATTTAATCCACCAAGTGACTAGCCTGCCAAAAAAACATCAAAAGACATTTGTCACTGGATCAAAACCAAATATGTATCCTGGCTGTTAAGAAGTGTTTTGTTGGCTAAATGACTGCACCACTTTAGACAGTTCTGCAAGATTAATGATGACACTGGTTGTCCAATTCTCACCCTTGGGGCAGTGTTACAAAGATATGCCCTTCCCATGCACCTGATGTTACACATATCAAATGCATCATTCCTTCTGCTGTGAAATGTAGTAATGGTCCATGYGTCCCTGCCCTCCACAAGGGAAGGTGAACATGGCATGGATGCAGTCTATTTTGGGGGAGCGAGCTTTGGATAAAAGTACTCTTGCTGGAACTGTGCTGTGTGTAACTAGCTCATGGTCTCTGACAGAATGAGGCCTCTAGAGGCCTTTTGAGCCAAGGAAATGAACTGTTCCTCTCTGTCATCATTCTTTAGATGCAAAAGCTATCAGTGAACAATCTGCTTTAGCAGATTATCTCTGTATWCTTTGATCTGTTCAAAAACACCCTCACTCCCCATCTTTGTTTTACAGCACCCTGCGTTACTAAGTGTGGTTTACAGAAGGAAGTTCAGAAAGTAAACTTTTACATAGGTATTTTGCCCCATCTGTATGTTCAGAGACTGCTGAATAAGCAGTCCTATTGACAGTGTTCAGTTTCTGTGGAGTGTTTTTCTCCTGAGCCACTCTCTGGTGTTTCCATTTGCCCTGATAATGACTTTACATTCAACTTCCAGCTTCATGATTTTCTTTTCACGCAGTACTGAGCTGCTTGCTCTCTCCTGCTGCTTGTGTCAGAGGTGGTTGAACTTGGAGGTCAGTGTGAAGAGAAAAGAGCAATATAATTGCATACCACAGAGGCCAGATGTTTAGTAAAATCATGGGGAATCTTGTCAGGAAGCACCATTGAAGTTCCTGGGAGATTCACCACTTTCCCAAAGGAAACTGGAAAATTGTATTGTAAAAAAAAAAGTAGTAATTTCTTAATAGTAACATACCAGAGAAAAATAAAATGCCTTTTTTTTCTTTTCCGTTTATGCTGCAACACATCTTATCTCTCCTTTCCTCCTCTTACTTTCTAGACATTTATTCTTGATCTATCCAAGGTATAAATTGTCTCTGAGGAATTAATAAGTGCTTTTAATTTCATCAAAAAGCTTTGTGTCTGCTCCTATTTAGGAAACCTTGAGAATGCCATCATAAACTTTTGAGACTTTTATTTTACAATAGTACAAAAAAAAAAGGTCCTCTTCTAGGAATAGCCCTTCAATAATTCACCAAAGCAGTTTTGACTGCTTTTTGACTTCCCCTCAATATTATGGCACTTTATGGCACAACAGCTAACAATTGTGCATTTTGAATATGGAAAATAATTATGAAATATGAGACTAGACATTAACTTTTTGAAAATATGAACTAAAAATTCAATTTTTATCTTCTTCAGAGAATTATCATCCCAAGGAATTAATATATGAATGGTTATATTTCAATTATTGACAGATGGCCCGTGACCAAAATTCTGACACCTTAGAAAAAACATTTGCATCAGGTGTGATTTTTAAAGTGATTAGAACCATAAGTATATAAAATCATCTCAGTACTTGCCTCCTCAAGATACAGGTTCAGGAAAATGGTAGTCACACTTATAATTTGCACAGACTCAAATTTAAAATCACTGCTGGAGCAGGAACCTTGAGGTCAATGCACATTTGCTGTTTAGTTGATCTGACTGAGTTCAATTTGTGAGATGAGCACTGGTGAGAAATATGGGAGTGACAATCTATTAACATCACTGGTAATCTTTACTGTTTTGAAGGTAGAAATTGTAAGCAGTTTTCTGGTGCTAAGCTATTCACTTATTTTTACGATATTTTCACAATAAGGTGGGCTTTGAGTGAAAAGAGAGAAAGAACATTCGCCTCTCTCTATCCATAGCTGTAGTAACCTTTGCTTCCAACTTTATCATCTTTTTTTTCTACACTCTCATGTGGGAGAAACTGGGTAGATTTCCCATAGATACTTCAAATAATGTTCAGTTACTAGTGGAGTGAAAAATTTCCCAGGTAGATGTGTATTATAAAACTAGTATCTGAAAATGACTTGCGTAGAAGGATTTCTGAATAGCTCATTGTATGAAAAGTGAACAAAAACACATGAAACTCAGGGTTTTTTTATTGTTGTTGGTTTTTGACACAGCATAACATATGCAATGCAAGTGTCAGCTTTCCTAAAAACTTAAGCATCTTGTCTAGGTTAAAATACTGCTGTATAAAAAGAGAAAAATGCTGCAAAGAAGGATCTGGGAGAACTAGGATCTCATTCTTGACACTTGAATATTGAGCCACTTTATCTTCCTGGACCCAACACTCAGATCAAGCAAATTAATCAAGTTCATCAATGGCAATCTCATCTCTGTGTCACCTTATTCTGATGAGCTCAGTCTTCAGTTGTTTCACCAGAAATGGGCAAAGCTGCCCATTTCTGAGAGAGATGTAACTGAACCCTGTTACCCATCTAATAAGGCATTCTGCTCCCACAAGATGTTGATGTGCTGTCTGTATTAGCACATGTCTGTACTAGTACATGAGTTTTCTGCATGTGCTTGAGCGATTCTTTGCACTAAAAGGTCCTTGCAATAGCCTGTTTCTGTCGGGTCTCTGTTGGATGTTTGGTCACTAAGGAATAATGGAGCTGCTTGCTCCATTATTCTGTTTCCCTGCCGTCAGTAGGATGGTATGTTGCTGATAAGCTGAGCAGTTCTGTCCTCAGCGGTTTTGGATAAGGAAAGATCTATGATTGGGTTTGCTATGTGATATAGATATGACAAGACTTTTCAAAATGGTGTAGCCCCCACACAATTTAACACAATTCAAGTCTCTCATTTCACACCTTATAATTATAATATATTAAGCTGTTTCAGAGATACTGAATATGAAGGTATACAGGCACTGAAGTATTTCTCACCCTGATCTTATCAAGTCTGTAACGTTTTAACAGAAAAGAAGACCTAAATGCAAATTTCCATTCTCTTTGTATAATATTTATGCAGTAAAGAAAGAGTTGAGTACATGATTTTTCATTTCTGGATAGCTAGGAATAGTAATGCCTGAGCTGCAGAAGAGAGCATTAATCTCTCAAGCTGCTAAGAAATGATATGTTATACAGAGAGACTTGTTCTTCACTGGTGCTTTCCCAGCTTAATTTGCCCCCTCTCCCTCCTCCCCAAGATTCATTTTTAAAGGAAAAAACATCATATTTCTGATTATATTAGATTACAATAAAGCCATAGTCTGTCACACATTGATTTAGATACTGTATTTGGAGTATGAATATCTTATGTATCCTTTCTTTCTTCCCATGTATATATAACCTTAAATCATTTTTGAATTTTCAAGGGCTAATACACATATAGGAAGGTTGAGAGAGTTTTTGCGTTTGCTCTGCTGTTTCACYTTGGAGCTAATTTATAAATAGGACCTATCTTTTTTTTCCTTCCTTTATTTTCTTTATTTTATCATTGTAATTTTAATTCAGGCAACTTGCAGCCGCAGTTGCATGATGTCCTCCTGGTGTTCTGGATTTGTCCTTTCAGGCATGAATACACAGAGGTGCACGCTCATGTGAGCAAGGGCCTAGAGATGCAAGTGCCTGTGACAAAAACATGCTTGGTTAGATCTCTCTTCTTGTTCTCCAGTTTTAACATTCAGAGGGCATGATATCCTCCTCCACTTATTAGTTCTGTACCATTCTTTGGCACCATTTCTCCTTCCCACATAGAATCTAACTGGGAGTTGAATGATATGAAGGCCTTGAGAGAGTTCTTTGCACACAGGGATGAAGTTCATTCCTGGGGAATAATTAGCGTCCTTTGACACAAGGATTTTTTAATAGGAGTGATGAACTCAGGCTTTTATGAGMTCCCTATAATGTTAAAGTACTCAGAGACCTAATCCTGTCATCAATTGACAGAAAGCTCTCAATCACTTCTGGAATTTTGTGTCAGTGTTGGATCAGGATTATCGGTCTGATCACACAGGATTGTAATCACCATGAAGTCAGACATCTGACTTCAGAGATCCCTGATGGTGTGGTGGTTAATTTTATCTTGTGAATATCTCCTGTGAAGTCGCAGAGACATAAGACACCATAGACATTCTGTGAACAAAGTTTTATAAGTATATATTCTGTGCACTTTGCCTACTTCAATCACAATCACCTACAGTGCTCTCTTCTATTTAATATTCATCCCTGTTTTTCAGATGGAAATTCTGAAATTTTTGTTACATTTTAGAAAAAAAGAGAACAGTTTTGGAAATCTTGTCAGTTGGGCTGTCTCAAATAGTCAATGTAAATGCTGAAAGCGGTTTGATTTCACAAGAAGAATTTTAAAAGTCTCTTCATGAATCTCAGTAGAATTCTTAGAGAAACTAGGCCTTCTCTCAAATAATTAATTCTTCCTTTAAAATAGAAATATCCCTTCCAGGAGATCCAGGAGATCACTGTAGAAGATACCTCACTTGAGAAGTGTTGCAGGTATCTTGTAAACAGGAGAAAACAAAACAAAACAAAAAAGTATGTAAAAGAAGTACAAACTATTTAAATATTGTCATATTAAAGGGGAAGAACAGCAGACTTGTGAGGCTGCTAAGACTTCTTCATATATGTAGAGTTACAGCCCTGTTTCTGCAGTTATTTTTCTTAAGATCGAAGTGCTTATAGTGCAATATTGTGCTTTGGGTTTCTTTCCTCATACTTATAACCCTGTGACCAGGACTAGAAATATTACAGTTTAAGAACATGTGTTTCTGTCACAGTAAAGTATACCCTACCAGTTTTCAGAATCTTGCCTGAAGGAAATAACCTTCTTCAAGAAAATTTACATTTGCCTTTTTTTTTTTTTTTCAATAGATGCAAGTCCACTACTGTTGCTGCTGATTTGATTGTTACATTTTCAACAGTCTTTGTATAGTTGTAGGTTCTCTAGAGTATCTACAGCTGCCTACCAGTGAAGAAAATATCAATATATCTGCCCTTTAGATATGGCTGAAGGAGAGCAGACTTTCTTTTCAATAAATTGTTCTCCTTCAAACAATTCAATTAGTAATCAAATCTATAGCCAGCTTGGAATACAAGGCACCTCCTAATTGATGGCTGTCAATAGGTATGAAAGTGGACAAGCAAGGACAGGGATGGCTATTGAGAGGTCGATGTCAATAGTCATTGATCCTACCAAGAGCAATCTGTGTCTGAGAATAAAAGCTGAGGTGAGTGTGGAGATGGAGAGGTATTGATGGCTATGGATAGGGCAGGATATCTATAGRTGTCATTCCATCACAATACATTCAATAATTGCCACTCGGGTAGGCCTCTCAATATGGCAAACAGTCAGCTCAGTCAGCTTTGATAGCCATCAGTGCAAGATCATTGCAATAATGAAGGCTGTAGATGTGAGAGGAGATGGAGAGTTATCAACAGTGTGAGCAGCAAAGCTCTAGATGCCTATGGAGATGGCCCTGTTCCTATAAATACGACTGGCTGTCTATAGATGTATTTCTGTAGCAATGCATCTGGTAACTGGTACTCRGTGAGGTTTCTCAGCGTTGTGAATACTTAGCTTTCATAGACTTTAGTGTCCTGAAAGCAGAATCAGTGGGAGAACAAAGGCTGTATATTCAAAACATATGGGGAGTTATCAACAGTGCATGTGGCAAATCTGTAGATGTGTGTGGAAACGGAGCAGAATTGGTGTGTATTAATAGACATCAATATCAAGTGATATCAATAGATATTGTAAGATATTGATATTGTTGCCTAGGTATGGAAATGGGGAGGCATGCATAAGGATCCTTACCAAAAGGTGTTAGTACTGATATCATTGATCCCCAATGAGAGCAAATTGGGTACAAGAGTGAAAGCTGAGGTGCATGTGGAGATGGAGGAGTATTGATAGGATAAAAAGCAACRTAATTTCATATTGTTAATTCAGAGCTTAGAAACTTAAGTGAAAATGAGTCTCATCTTCTAACTGAAAAAATTCCTTAACCATGCCATGAAACTTTCTTTCAAATATTATCTAAATCTCACTGAAAAGAGAAATGCTTTCCATTGTTTTCAATAATGTTTATTARTCTTCAAAGATTAAAGAACAGAGCACAAAGAAAGGAGAGAAACAGGTATAAATTTGCCATTTCTTCTGTAATGCCTTTAAAGAAATTTCCTCATGTATTTGTGAGGGTATGAAAACAATACCCTTCTAGGATCCTCATATATACGTGAATAGTTTGATGTTTTGTTAGAAATTACTCTAGATGATCAACAACAGCAAATTCACTTATCAGCTATGCAGTACCATTAAATTCCTGTAGAGTCAGATGATTCATTGATTTTATGGATGCTATTTTATGTCTTGTCATTTGTCTTAGAACAGCTACTCATTCTCTGGAAGACAAATTCTCATGTTTCTCTTTTATGTATCATAAGGTTTTCACTTTCTAGAAAATCAGCAAGCATGTGGGAGTGGTATCATTCCTGCATTTCCATCTCTTTTTTTTTTTTTTTTTTTTTTTTTTTTCCTGTTATAGCTTGTTTGCTGGGTAGTGTGAAACATCTAGCAGGTACTTGCAGATTTCTTTATAGCTTTCAACTGGGATGTGGCAGTATTGTCATAATGAATCAAATTACTACAAACAGAAAGGCTTCTACTTTTCTGTGGGGCATGTGTATTAGGAAGTTCAATTAAAAAAACTCAGTTCTGAAATGCATTAATGCATTTTCCCCACTATATCCAAAAGTCAGTTAGACAGTGCTTATTCAGGATGCATAAAGAACGCCTTGCTCTTCTGTATTGGCAGTATGTGACAGTGGTCTTTCTCCTGTTTTGGGATTTTTATATTTTCTTCTTTCCTAAGACTTCCAATTCCCCCCTAAGAAAGCTTTCCTGTTCATCAAAAATATAAGGAACCTTTAAGTACTTCAGTAAGTACTTCAAGGTTATTACCAGGCTGTTAATGGCTGTAATTTATTCCCCATACTTCTCAAATGTAAAGGTATTTCTGTAATGCTTCCAGTAATGGTGCCTGTATGCCTCACAGAAAGTCATCAGTGCCCCTAGAAGATAGAATTCCTCTGTTTCTTTTCTTTTCCAACTTATCCTTATTCTTATACTTTAAAACTACCGTTCTGAAAATATTTTTGAGACATCAAGTTTGTCTGTCATTGATCTCAACACGATATTGGCAGAATCTGTGGTATTTTAATTTGAGAACCATTTCCTTCTGTGTGCTGAATGCATGCATTTTCTTRAAGAAGTTATAGATTGAAATTTTACATAATGTACTTGTCTGTTAACAGTGTTTAAAATCAAGCATGGTCATAGAAGTACAGTCACAGAAGGAGGGGGACTGTACCCTGTGGAAGACAACAGTGACTGCAAAACTATGTTTTGGGTTCAGAAAGGCCAGCTTAGCAAGGCTAAGGAGTGAAGACTTACAGTCTCCCAAAGCTCTGCACCAGAGCAGCCTGGAAGAGCAGAGGGAACTGATTTTCTAATTTGTGAGCAAAAACACATACAAGGACAATACGTTCTACATTCCTGGGAGAAGCATGCAGATTATAAGAGGAGGAAAAGGGTGGTTTTCAATGGAAGAAAAATCCTTATTCATATCATGCAGGCAAAATAAAAGCAACATTTAAAAGAAAGGAGGATGTAAGTAACTAAGTGACAGTTTATTTGTGATATGTAGATGAATAGACGTATATATATAAATATATATTCACATACACATATAAGTATAAGCATAAACAGGAAAGATATATATATGGAGTTGTAACCATCCAGGGAACCTCAAAGCATGTTGCAAAGGCTCACTGATGGACCCTCACAATATTCCTGTGGAACTTATCTTACCAATAAGGAAATTATGCTGCAGAGAGGTTAACAGTCTTCCATATGTCCACACACATCAAGCCAGCCCTGCTGGCTACACACAGACTGCTGAAAATGTAATCTGTTCCTGATGAAGAATTGCGTTGCAGGAACAAAAGGAAAAGGGATTGCTACTTCGGGATGGGAATGCCCACAGAACAAAAGCATTATTCTGAAATGGTCTTAGGGGCGGAAAATAAAGTTAGCAAAGTTGTCTTGACTAGAAATGGCTGGGGAAAAAAAAAAAAAAAAAAAAAAAAAGAGGGAGAGAGAGAAGAAAGCATGGTGAAGCCTTCAAATTGAATATGCTAACTGTATCCTCACTTCATTTTGTCCTAGTCACAGCTTTTCTTAATGACACAGTGAATTAAATGTTTGATGTATGTATCCAGAGCGTTCAGGAGGAATAGTATGACAACAAAAGTCATCACCATGGTTTTCTATTCACCACCTTTTCTTTGTCAGCTCTTAGTACAGAAGTGAGACATCTTTAATACTAAAAGCAAACTAAATCTAAAGTTGGGAGAATTTTAGCCTTTTAATACGATGATAAAAACCAGCTAAGGTATTTTGAAATTGCAGATTTTTATTTCCTAAAGCTAGTTGTATTTGGATGAAAGCCTTTCAACACAGCCTGTTTTTAAGTGCAGTGAGAAAAAAAAATAAGGTTAAGGTACATACTGCTGTGGCCTTGATCACACCTTTGTAGGAAGGCAGTAAGGCAGTTATGCTGTTCCATTTACAATGAAGGGACATGATCATGTTTTACCTCCTGCAGCTCGAGGTTGAGGGAGGGGGATGACATGTGACGAGAAATTAGAAGTATTTTGGCCTTGATTCCTTAGGAGGAGTGCGTCGGCTACTTATCAAATTTGTGGTATGGCTCTGCTGGCCTCTGTTGCAGGACCCAAGTTAGCCCAATCCAGTCTAACTCTAAAACGCCCCACTGCAAAGCTAATGTGTTCTTTATTTGGGCTGTAATGATACTGAGCATGGAATTCATGTTCTTTTTCTTCTTTCTCTTTTTTTCCTGAGATAAATGAAAATTTGGGGTAATTTCCTGATTGGCGAAAGAGTGGGAGGAGCTGTGTGGAGATTTCTGTTACCCAGGATTGGATTCACTATCTAACTTATGTGAGAGATTTTTGTGTGCATATGAGAGAGAAGGAGATAGGTTTAAGAGTACTAACTGCACTGGATTTTAAACTAGTTCAGAAATGATATTGAAATCCAAGTTTCTCTGTTAATTTAAGCTCTTCTTGAGATGGTGATTGACTGGCATATGTTATCTGAATCTTTTTTTCTTAATTTCGTCAATTTCTTTCTAAGTTGAACAATTAGACTTTAGATTGAAACAACTTTGGCTTGCCACTCTCTTTAAAATGTATCTTTCTGTGGGCATAAATCCAGCCACATGGAATAAAATGTGCTATTTCTTTCTTTCATCTGGTCTGTATTTGAAGTAGCAAAATAGAATGGATCTGTTCTCTTCTATGTCCATTGAGATTTTTGCAATGATGCTTTCTGCTCTTATGTGTGTAGCAGAGCCAGCTTATCGCACAAATTCAGGAGTTCCTACCAGACAAGTTTATTACTTTCTGATCTGCTATAGATTTTTTCTTTTTCAGATTATTTGTTTTGCTTTTCTTTTCTTTTTTTTTGCCTGTCTTTCTACCACTAACAGTAATATTTCCAAGGTTATTATTGACTTTTTATACTTACACATATTATTTATGTGATTGCATATCATTCCCCTCATTCTCTATTTAGGTTCATTTTCTCTGAATGTTCAAATCCCACTTCTACAAAGACTTGTTCACTCTTTAGATTTAAGTTACCTGGAACAATTTATAATCATGGGAAGATTCATACTGGAGGGACCTYAGAAGGTCGGTAGTCCAACCTTCTGCTATGTGCAGGGTCATCTGTGAGGCTAGACCAGGTTGCTTGGGGCTTTATCCAGACAAATCTTGAAAATCGCTAAGGACAKACATGGCACACAACCTGTCATTACATAAAGCCAACTGAACATATATGGTTTTGGAGGACTAGTGTATTAKACAGAGGGTTTTGATATTTTGGGATATAGTGTAATATTACTAAACAAAATCCCTCTTAGTAGTTATATATGAGAGTTGTGCAAAAGGACATAGATGGTGTATTTGTATTTATGCGTTAAAAATACGTATTTTGTGTGTACGTATTTATGCACTAAAAATAAAAATTTTTATTTTTAATGCGAAGGCCTCATGTATATATGTGTATAAAGACCTCTTGGCTACATACGTGTTAAAAAAARCAATTTTTGTTAAAAAAGCTGCTCAAGTGTTAGTCTCTGAGACAGTTGAGTTGATGTCATATCTCACTACCCTTTCAAGAGGCAGGTCTCATCCTCCTTTTCTGCCTTCTTTATCTAGGAGTGTAATCTAACCCATTCCCATATGCCAGTATATTGGTTTAACTAAAAACATGATGGGAAGGGAAATGTTGCCCCAAGGGTCAGCATTCTGCAGATTTGGGGAGCTGAGTTTTCTTATGCACATGCCTGTGAAAAGGAAAAGAAAGGTGGTAGGGGGAATGTCACTGTTCAATTTCAGGGCACCCTGATATTAGGTTACTCATCTATTGTCAGTCTTCATCCCTAATATCCTATACTCTTGCTTAAAAATAAGCTTTTAGTGATACTTTATACACAATTTAAAATTCCATTAAAACTAGATTGGGTGGGAAAACGGATTGCAAATATTTATTTTGAATCAAGCAACACTGATATTTTGATTTCCAGTAAGATTTTTTGCTTTTGTTTTTGCTTTTGTTTTTGCTGTTTTAATAACATCATGGGTGTACATATGGATATGTGTGGCTGTATGTACATATACAGGAACACATATTCCATATTCCATGGAATTTTCCAACTTTATTGTTATCCCTAGGCTCATTTAGAAGAGGTGTTTCCAGAAAGAGCTATGCTGTATGTGATAGAAATCCAGCAATTTTGCTAAAATACCAATCTATCCACTCTAATGGAACTTGTTATCTAAAAGTACCCTCTGTACATGGACTATATTTTTTTTTCAGCAATATTGAAAACWAGTTCTGTAATTAAGGCTCATTGCACTGAAAATATTTGGAATACAGGGCTAAGGTGACTATTGAGTCCTTATCTGTGCTATCATAATGTCCTCATTAATACAGTTCTTATTCTGTAGAATAAAAGGAAAATCCTTGGTGTTGTAAAATAATTAGTTCATGCAGATGCAAACTGTGAGATGTAGGCTCTTAGTTAAGAGCTGCACTTGGACTGAAAAGCTCAATATGCAAAGGTCTCCAGATCAAAATCAAAAGCAGAACAGAGAAATGAAAACTTAGAAAATGTTAATGTGTTTACTGTCTTTGCCTCCCTTGCCCAATGCCTGATTTTTTTTTCCTTCATTCTAGAAACAAAGGTGGAGAAAATCCTTTAAAGAGAAGAATGCTTAAAAACATGATAGAGCTGAAATGCTCCAGACCTACCTGAGATGATCAATCTAAACCTATTAGCAGTGAGCAGATAGCTAATAAATTATGAAATGCTTTCAACTCACTTGAGGATTCCAAATGCTGGGAGCCCATTGCAATTCTTAGAATTCAATTAAAAAAAAAACAAAAGCAAAAAAAAAAAAAAAAAACCCAAAAACATTTCATCACGATTTTAACTGGAAAACTCATTGTAATTTGTTTTGTTGTTGAAAAGTACTCCCATGTAATATCACTAGGGGTTACAGAAAGTAAAATGTTTGATTTCTTAACCAAATGTGGRAAGGTATTTTAAAGATCTCTACATTTTTTTCTATATATTTAAGTTGGTTTCTGAATGATAGTATCAGTAAAAATGTTTACTGCTTCTCTTGAAACCCAATATGCTTTTTCCAACTTTAAAACATCAAATGAGCGATCTCAGACAAATCTAATGCAAGTATGTGATTATCTGCTTTTGGCATTATTCCCCATTCTTGTCAGAAAATAAAACTCTTCATGACAGGACATAATGAAATTATAGTAGAAGCGGAAATGAATGTCACTAACAGTCAGAATCCTCGTTTTACCTGTTTCCTTCTCATTATTTTACTTCTTTGAGCCGAGATGAGAGCAGAGGCATGACCGCTGAGAAGCCAGTGCTTGTTCTGGGGCCAGCCTCATCCATCCATCACCACCCTGTGTATTTACCAAATAAGGACCAAAGGAAGCCTGGGAATGGGAGCCCCTCTGCAGGCCTGGCGTGGCCTCTCTCCATCGTGGTTATGATACGGAGCCAGGGATGCAGTTGCCACCTTCCCACTGCGTCACAGGCACTTYCTTTATTTTTTTTTTTCCCTTTTTCTCATTTGAGTCTGAGACTTCCTCACTGGGCTATTTACAAGCATGGCCCGGGTAGAGTATTTGGGATGACACACGCACACTGATGCCACTCCAGCATATTCTGCTGCAAAGTGATTGTGGGTCTAAGCAGACCAAAACCAACCTCATTTGCACAAGAAATTGTAACCGCTTTGCTCCAGGGTAAATCACCTACAGAGACAAGTTCTAGCTCTCGTTCAGGGATTTCATGAGAGTCTGCTGCTTACTGTGACTAAACTCACAGTGTCAGCAGCTTTTAATCACATTAGCTGAGGAATTAGTGCATGTCTCAATGCAATCTGTATCATCCACCATAAAGAAATAATTAGAAATAAGCGCTTTCTTCTTTCAGGTGGAGAYGGAGCAGCAGCGGGGATCAGGCCACAGCGACTTGGAGTCTTGTGTCACTTCATGGCAAAGTCAATAGCTCTCTCKATGCAAAGAGGGGAATGGTGCAAAAAAACCAAACTGCTTTCTATGTGGTGGCAATGCCTGAAAGACCTTGCCTGCGGTAATCCCAAATCCAGGGGCAATCTATTAAGAACTCAGCATTGCAGATCCTGAGAATCAACTGATAAGCACATTCTCCCCCCAACTTTTTTTTTTTTTTTTTTTTTTTTTTTTAAGTTAATCCTCTTAAGGATTGTGCTAAGCAATGAAAGGATGGGATGAAAGAGGCCTTTTTCATTACGAGCATATAAACTGCTTGTGTAAATGTTTCATTAACACACTGCTTGACCAGTGTTTAATTGTCCCTTCCCCCATTGCTCTGGCCTTGCTGCAGTCTGCACAGTTAAATGTTTGATTTACACATGTGTAAGAGAAACATTCCCACACTTAAATGCTGCACTATTCTATAAAGGAGAGAGCTAAAAAAGAAAAAAAAAAAGCGTATTTTGGACATTTTAATTTACTATTCTCTTTTTTTTCCCTATGTGCTTAAAAAAATGGATAGCTTCCAAGTAAACATCAATTTTGTTTCTGTTTTTGTTTTTATTTATCCAAGACTCCTCTGATATATGTTTGCCTCTCACATGCATGCTCAGGCAAGCTGACATATATTAAGCATGATAGGTTTGTGAAGATATTTTTATGTTTTTATTTTCTTGGAGGAAAAGGCAAAGGGATTGAAAGGTGATTTGCCCTTTTGTACACTCAAGTGCAGACAATATGTTACCCTAGGTACCAGTCAACTCTTTTAGAGCTGTGGGTAGAGACAGAAAAAAGGATTTTGAATTGTCAAGTGAAGGCTTAAACCCTGTATTTTTGTATTTGAGTTAAAGGGTGCAGTTTTCTCTATTGGATAYGGCATTCCATAATTTTTCCCTCTAGTCATATGATTACAATCATCGTGTTTCATGTTCTGGGGCTAATCCTGTAAAGCTTGACCKTTTTCATTATCTTATTAAAACAGAAATAAGGCATTTTCCGTAGTACTGTTACTTCTYTGGAAATAAATATGACCTGCACTAGACACTGCTTCCTATCAATATTAGACACATGGGGCCAACTAGATGTTGGCCCACCAGCATGAATGTTGAGCAACTCTTTTGAAACCAGGGGCATTTACTTCACTGGAGTTCACACACAGATGCAGGAATGCATTTGGCATATCCTGCATGTTTTTTTGTGTAAATATGAAATAGATTTTCTCCTTAAAACAGGTGCTATTTTAATCTAGTAGAGAAGATGAGAAAATAACAGATTTGTTATCACAATCAGCTCTGTTCTTTTGGGGTGGAATGTGTGAAAACATTGTCATATTTGCATTCTACCGCAACTCCTGTTACCTGAATAATGAAAGTGAATGGGAAATTGATTTAAAATATGGCCTATGTATTGCAATCAACTATTTCTTTTCAGCCCCGTGTTGTTGAGTGAGAGTTAGCACCCCTGCTTTGCTATGAGTTTATGGTTACTATGGTTAATATAAGTGCCACATTTAGCTTGGTGTATGTAAGCTTTTTTGCTGCCATGACCATGATCTGATTTCAAAGTGAATAGATTCATTTGGATGAACAGTCCCCCCAGGGGTAAATACTTAAATGTATTCAACCTTCCTAAGAGCTGAAAACATCAATACCTTCATAAAGCCACTTTGATTTGTATTGACTAAGGTTGTGCTGCTAATTCAAATACATCATTGTTTACTTCACCGAGCTTTTAACATAGTATTTGATTTATAGAAATAGTGATTCAATTTCTACAGAGAAGCGATAGGCTAAGACCTCCTCCAGATCCTTCCCTTAGCTCGGAAACATGGAAAGTCAGAAAGAGGAAATCATTGCAATTTTGCAATGCAAAAATTGCTCAATAAATACTCATGTGCAGTACATATTTTACTTGCCTAGTAACAGGTAATAGCAACGTAGATGTGTCAGATAAAGGAAAATCAATTATCTAAGCATGTCCCTAATGTGATTGCAGCAAAACCGTTGATTTATATCTCAGCAGAAAGTCTCTCTGAAGTGCATTTCTCCTGTTCTGCTCCATCCTCACATGTCAGTGAGAAATTTTAAAGAAAGTAGAGCAAAAAAATCTGAAGGTCTTTTTATTATTCTTTTTTTCATTAAGAAAATATGATCAGAGATTCACTACAGGAAACACTTAAAGCACATTCATAAACCCACATGAATAACATACAGAGCCCCATACACATAATTGTAGCACTTACATTTGGTATGAATTTAGAATATTTGTTTGATGCTGCATCAAATACAGGCATAAAAATGTCTTTTGTAGCTCGTTAACTTCAAGCAGCAACAAACTGAAGGTTTTAAACAAAAGTTTAGTCCATTATACCAAGAGGAAAAATTGAATTACTTTAAATGTCTTAGTAAAGTTTTCCTGAACTATGTTCTTTTGGATTTTTCCTGGCTTGGAGCCAGATCCTACAAATTGTCGTGCATATGTATAACCGGGTTCACAGAAGTAATTTTGTTGAATGAAACATGATCAAAACTATACAGTTTTAAAGTCTTKCTTTGGCTGGGCACTTGAGCCTCACAGAAAACAATTCCTATCCGTCATTTTCAATGGAGAAAAAGCCATTAGATATCAGAGCTGTAAGTCAACCTTTTCCACCCTTTGTAAGCTCTAGAATGTTTGCAAAGGRAAGTTGAGGCTGTTTGGGGAATGAAATTGAAGATTTGCGTTATAGAAATGATGCCATCATGAATGCCGTACAAACTTAAGTTCTGAAAATAACAGCAGCGGAGCTTTTACTTTGTCAGGAATGTATTTTCTGTATTATGCTGTTGATAAACAGGATTTTTTTATGGCTACAAGAGAATTCACATTTCCAGGAGAGATAAAGTGAGAAAGCTTAGATGCACTATAGGGCTTGTCAGCATCTCACAGTTAATTAAAGGAGTGAGTGGAAAGCATCAAGGCTTGCTCCCCTCTGCATGAATAATTCACTGCCTATATCCATTATTACATCCAGTTACTTCACCACAATGATTTCCATCCTGCGATGAATTGGTCTCAGAAATGAGAGATAAATTGCAACAAGGCTTGCAGCTATATTAGTAAATTGAAAAGAACATTTATTTGCTCATCTAATTAGAACTGTAGTTTTTTCCAAATGGTGTAGTAATGCATTATCTTGTCAGCCAATACCTGCTGCAAAAAATAATTAACAGAAATGTTTTTTATTAAATTCTCTCTCACTGAAAGCAAAAGTTTTTCCTTTTTTTATTTTGTGCCCTTTAAACTGTTTGTTTTTAACTGTATTGCAGTGGAGATCTGCTGTGGATTCAGCATTACTAAAGCAGAGGAGATCTGTGTGATTGAAGTGGCTGTAAATGGTTATAAACTTGCAAATAAAATATGCATACATAAAACAGCCTCCTTTCACCAGCTTTCTTTATGAAAGGTGCAATTGTATGATATGGCCTCTGAACAATATTTAAAGAATGTGATCATGGTTTCAAAGCTTTGCTTAATATCACAACCAAATAAAATACTTCAGAATGAATAATTTGCTAATTTTCCAACTATATTGGTCTAATAAAAGCTATTACCTCTAACTGCAAACCTCATCTTGAATTCATTAACAGCATTCTTATTTATATTCAGCTATATTTGCTTTGATTACCAGATAAGGAAATGGAAGGTATGAAGTGTGATGCAGGACTGTGAAAGTACAAGAGGCGTTAAAATGCCTCCGTAGATATGTTTTAAATTATAATAGAAACTGTAGTTACTGAATGTTCAGCCTAGAAGAGAAGAGGCTCCACCATAATGCCAGGTCTTTGCGTGAGGTTTGCAGATTTGTTCTCGCCCATCCAGTCGGTTGTTATCATCAGTGCCAATTTCTACTTCGCCAAGGAAAAGGAAGCAGAAATGGCAGCATATAGTGACTCATCATCTCAGCTTACACTTCCCGCAGCAGCTGGCCCGTAATAAATAACTTTGAATTTGATGTATGTGGAAGAAAATAGGAGAGGAACCAAAGGCTCTGAGAGGTTTATAATAAGTGTCTGTCTGTATACATATAAATATGTGTATGAGGATCTATAGTTGTGAATACACAGATCTGAGAAGCAGGATGTTATTTCAGAAGAGGTCAAATGCTGTGGATGCAAGCATGACACAAGCAATGAGGAAAGCAGCTCCAGAGTGACTATGTATTACACACCACTTGAGCAATGTTCTGCAGTGGTGCATACTTATATTAACTTATTAATTATAACTTATATTAACATTGGGAATGACTAACTTAGAGAAAAGAAAAAAAGGAGGTTGATGATGAGAGGAACGACCTTTCCAAAAGAAATATTTTTTTCACTTTTTTTTTTTTTGGATAAAATTACATTGCTAGTAATGTAATTTTTCTAGGATGGTATTTTCCACTAGAAATGCTATGCAAATTAACTGAAATGATCTGTCTTTCATTTAATATATTCTGGAATAATCTTTAAGCACTTTTAGAGGAATGATAAATCCATGAATATGGAACTAGATAGCATGGATGAGTTTGAACTTGCAATTGTTTTTATTTTGGGATCCAAGCCCATGAAGAGATTTGTGTGTGCAGCCTCCTTCCTTCTGGTATGCATTCAACCGGCATGGGAACATGGAGCTTGTGTGCTTAAAGAGGCATGTCAAAACTGCTTTGTTAAGAAGAAGGCAGGGGGGAGGTGAGACCTAGACCAAGTGACAGGGCTAAGTTTAGTGTGCTAATCATATTCGTTCTTCTTGTAACCTAAGGAGTTGCAGTGTAGAATTTAAATGGAATGAATGGTGTTTCAGACAAGCAGTTAGTGATTTTATATGGTCACTGTCATTTTTCTTCTTCTGGGAATTCAATTTGTTTCTATTATGCCAAGGTCACAAATTGAGGGAATCTTGGAGAATTTCTCTGCCTTTGATGCATAGGGTCAGTGGATTAGTACAAAGGAGAATTAATCCAGTGTGCTGGATCACCAAATGATATTTAAGTTATTTTTAAATGAATGACTAGAAGTTCCTATTAGTTTTCCTATGGAAAAGAGAAGTAAGCCTAGGAACAAAAAAAACTTCATAAATGAATATTCAAGAAAAAGTATGACTTCATTGTTAGCACTAATTGCTAGTTTTACCTTATTAGTAGAAGCTTTCTGTAGCTGAGCCTGACATACATTTGTTTGCACACTGTTATTAGTCAAGACTCAGTGAAGTCTTGTAATTAACACCTCCACATTATCTCATGCAGTGAAAGCAAAGTCAAAAACAGATGACTCACTTTGTTTCAGCTTTGCTCTTGTTTTCTGATACAGAAGTGCTTAAGAAGAAGTGTGAGCTCATCAGAGTGCCATATGGAGTCAACAGAAAGCATGAAAGGGTTTTTCAGGAAGGAGAGACTCAAAGTCCATTAAGAAGGAAAGGGTAAGGCCTCGTCTAGGCACAGCGTTGTGATGTAACTTTTTACCCATATAGCTACCTTGGTATTAGTCTTTGTGTTTGATTCTGTTCTACACTGGCACTGGTGACCAAAAAATAAATAAANAAAATAAAATAAAATAAAATAAAATAAAATAAAATAAAATAAAATAAAATAAAATAAAATAAAATAAAATAAAATAAAATAAAATAAAATAAAATCTGCCTGTGTAGTTTATTCCCTGTTTAATACAGGGAAACATTATACTTGTGCAGCCCTTCGCCTTTCTCATTTCTCCACAGTCATGCCCTCACTAAGAAATTTGTTCTTTTTAAGACATCACTAGAGCAGCATTTGCTTGATGCAGAGTCCCTGCTATTAGTATCATCATGCAGTGAATTTTCTGTGCTTATTGTCTATGCTTATTGTCTATTTATATATTATTTGAAGTTAAGCTCTACTTCATCACAGATGGAACTCTCTATAGGAAATCAAATATTTTTAAGTAYTAATTCATTAATGTGCCGGAGAACAGATTCAGAAGAAACAGTAGGAATACGTGCTTTAAACCAAGGTGTGATTATCTTCTGAATATCTGGTTTCATGAAAGTTGCCTTTGTTCACAGATGAGGTTTATCTCAAAAGTAATTTGTCTGCTGAAATTTGAGTACCTCGTTCACACGTATATGCGTCAAGATTAAGGCTGTTGAGTGTTGTATTGTGTAATGAACTGTGGTTCATTCTCCTCCCCTTGCACAATATTATAAGGGATAGGGAAAAAAAAAACAATACAAACCTCAAAGTGAGAAAAAAAAAAAAGAAGATGAAATGGTTACAACAATAAAGAGGAATTACTTTATTGCAACAACAGCATAACCTTTCAGTTAACAAGTATTCCCAGAGCAATATGGAATTTAGACATTAAATTATTAGTGTTGAGAGCTTGGTTGAGTTGAATATTCAGATAATAAAAAAGCTTGTTTGCTGCATGGAAGCTGCCCAAGAATAATAACTAAAAAAAAAAAAAAAAAAAAAAAGTATGTGAGATTTCCCACAACTCCAACATAGGTATCAGACAGCAAAACGAAAAGAAGTAAGGGAATTCCACCAAGTTACTGTCCTTGTCTGCAAGGACCCACTGCCCACATAAGAGAGCTCTGCACTTTGATACATTTTACATCATTACCACTGTTATTGATCTAACTACCCCACATGTTTCTGTATTATTATTTTGCTCCTCAAGGATAACTCTCTTAAATGGTTAGGTCACAAATGTTATTGCATTATTGTGATTTGGATAATTATTAAAGATGGGTCACTTCATTACTGAGGTCCCAAAGGTATAGTAAAACTACATTAGTCAAGTTCTCTGGTGTTTATGCACAACTAAGGCTGTGTGTATTTCATCTCTAGCCTAAGTATGCTGCCACTGAAGCATTTTCAGTTGCACATTTAGCTGAGTTCTACYGGATTCTTCAGAGGGAAAAGTCTTTCTCAAAAAAAAACCTTGGTTTTATGCAGTCAGCTCTTTAGCTTTTTTTTGCAATAGGTCTTAGTGGTGGGGTTTGGTGGAGTACAGTGGAGTTTGTACTAAAATAGAATCCTGCAGTGTTTCATAATCTTCAAATGGGATTTCTAATACACTTCTTGGTTTGGGCATTGGCCCAGTGAGGACAGGCACACAGAGTGAAGCACACAGAATCATAGAATCATAGAGTGCTTAAGGTTGGAAGGGACCTCCAGAGGTCATCTAGTCCAACCACCCTGCACACGCAGGGTCACCTAGAGCATGCTATACACTAATCAGATCAAARCATTTCTAGAGGCTAAAGGCAGCAATCTCGGACTCATTCTTGTTCTAGAAGCGCTCCTGAGAGAAATGTTGCTGGACTGGTTTTGGAATGAAAATACCCTTTGTTTTATTTTTCCCACACTGAAAGGAACTAAGTAGAAACACAAGCGAAAGGGGTTATGCGCACAAGCACTTTGCTGTCTTTCTTAAGCTTGTCTGAACTAGTGCACACAAGCACTAGAGCAACGAGGGAAGAGTAAGGACTGCAGCTGCTGCCATAGACAACTACTGCATTGGCCTGTGCTTTGTTAATATGATTTCCCATTAACCRGGTAAGACCATTTGCTTGCTACTCCCAAACAAAATGCAGACTAGCCTTTCAGGCAGAGAAGGTCTATGTTGGTATCATCAGTAAAACATTACTATCAAGGTGGTCAAATTAGTGATTAGTGATTAGAGAGTACTCATAGTGATGAGTACTAGTGATGTACATAGTACGTAGTGATGAGGAACACTATGAGTACTCTCCTTGACTTTGCCCATCAAGTCGATCTCTTGGGTGCTCTTGAGAATTTCTCCCATCTTACAGGACTAATTAGTAAAGAGTCTATTACAACCTACTTATGTACAACATGCCAAGTCTAAGCAGAAATTCTATTTAAAGTCCATACTGTACTTTTTTATCTGCAGTATCGTGCTATGTCTGTTTGGAATAATATGAACACTATGGTTGGAAAAGACCTTTAAGATCATCAAGTCCAACTGTAAAGCCATCATCACCATGCCTGTTAAACCATTTCCCTAAGTGCCTCACCTACTTKTTTCTTGAACGGTGGTGACTCCACTCCTCTGGTTAACCTGTTCCAATGCTTGACTATTCTTTCCATTCACATCTTTTTCATAATACCTAGCTAAACCTCCTCTGGTGTAACTTGAGGCATTTCCTCTTGTCCTGTCAGTAGTCATTCTGGAGAAGAGACAGACTACCTCTCCACAGCCTCATTTCAGGTAGAWGTAGAGAGCAATAAGTTCTGCACTGAGACTCCTCCACACTAAATGACCCAGCACTCTTATCTGCTCCTCATAAGGTCTGGGCTCCAACCCCTTCACCAGCGTCACTGCCCTTCTCTGGACTCGCTCCAGCACCTCCATGTCCTTCTTGTAGTGAGGGGCCCAAAACTGAACACAGTAGTCAAGGTACAGCCTCATCAGCGCTGAGTACAGGGAGACAATCCCTTCCCTGGTCCTGCTGGTTACACTGTTCTCTAGCCAGGAGGCCTTTGGCTTCTTGGCCACCTGGGCACGCTGCTGGCTCATGTTCAGCTGGCTATTGACCCCTAGCTCCGCAGAACTGCTGTGAAGTTCTCTAGCCAGTCTGTGCATGGCCAGAAGCGCTGCATGGGGTAGTTGTGACTGAAGTGCAGGACCCAGCACTTGGCCTTGTTGAACCTCATTCCTGGAGAATCTCAGCTGGTCTCTAACCATCAACCAAGCTTGTTCAGATATCTCTGAAGAGCTTTTTGATATTCAAGCAGATAARCAGTTCCTCCCAGCTTGGTTTCCAGAAAGGAAGCTCTTTCCCCTCACATACACAAGGCACTGCCGAGAGCCTCTAAGTCTTAAGACRGTTGTTTAAAGCTCAAGACATCTGGATATTGATATCAGTGATACTGTTTATTACAAATAGCTAACACTCATTTTGTTCCTTGACTTCCAAAGGAAGATTAATGACTGAAAAAAATGGTCATTAAATATGATAACAAATGTTTTTCAGTAAGGTTATTGCTACCATAAACCTTAATCAATGGTTCATAGACAGGGGCCTCTGGTTCAGTGTTCTGACTAATGACAAATTAWCTATTTCTTAGCAGTTAATAAAGACTTTTCACCAATCTGCATACAGGACATGATTTCCTGGGCTGGTAATTAACATGGTCCCCTGGGTCYTAACACCATATATCCATACTGCATTCAATTCCACATTGGCAGAGATTAAAAAGCAAATTTAATACCATTCACTAGAGATTTTTTTTCTTTAAGCTGACTATTTCAAACAACTAAAACATTTCCAAATCATTTTTTTAAAGAATAGGAAGTTTGACTATTTAACGAGCTATTGTTCACTGAATAGTATCAATTATATTAATCCTTTTCCTTTCTTTCTATTTTATTTTATTTTATTTTATTTTATTTTATTTTATTTTATTTTATTTTATTTTATTTTATTTTATTTTATTTTATTTTATTTTATTTTGTTTCACCTTAGATCTAACAAGCAGGAAGCTGGAACCTGTTAGTGATCTGCAAAGAGGAAAGGGTAAGAATGGAGATGGAAGTTGTTTAATTTTTCTAAAGGCTAACTGCAATTGGTGTGAGAAAAACACAAGAGAGAACTAATAAGTATATGCTCCATAAAAGTAAGAGGAAAAAGGTACATCTAACCTTTCTAAATAGCCTAAGGCAAGGTTTTGCTTTTCAATGAAAAGGTCATCCAGAATGAATTAAAGTCATTTTCCTGCTGAGGTCTGAGCATGTGGCTTCACTTTGAAGGCTAGAATAAAGTTGTTCTTATCCATGCATCCTGGAGATGTAGAGTTTTACAACAGACTTGCAGAAGTCTGTGACATGTTGTCAGTTTGTCAAAGCAAACCAAATTGCAACAATTAATAAATGGCCTTCCAAGGTGAAATTTCTAGTATTAACAAGAAGGCAAAAGGTTTTTATAAAGTGGTTGTATATTCACATCAGATTCTTTTAGAAACACTTATCTCAGTTAATCGGTTACGGTTTTTACTCACATTTGCATTCTTTCACTATCTTTAATATTTTAGTTGATACCTAGGCTCAAATGAAATGATGTGATAAAATATAATAGCCAGAATTTTGTACTACCAGAGTGACCAGGACGGACGCTGAGGCAGAAAATATCAGAGAAGGCTTCTAYATGTCAATCTAAAAGACATGCAAACCTACAAATAGACTGTTTATATAGTAAAGATTTTTGTTTTTGAGAAAACGCCAAGTTATTATAATATACAGTTTCATTTAACTAAAATTATAAAAAGCATTACTTGTAAGAGATATCAAAATGTGATTTATATATAAATATATATATATATGACAAAACATTAGGAGGAGAAAATAGAAGAATTTAAGAAAATTATCTGTTTTTTTCCTATTTCATCGTATTTTCTTCATACTGTTCTATGCAAGCAATATCTCATGTCAAAGTATAAGATGATAATTCTCTTGGTCTCAGCTGTTCTAAAACAGAGGGAGAAACAGAAGGATTACAAATGCCTGGAAAGACAACCTGAATTTAAATGATGAATTTGGAATAGAAACATGAGTTCCAAATATCTCTGARCCTCATGAGCTCTCCAAGTCCAAATTGTGTCTGAGTTTCCCAGTAAAAAGGCAAGTCAAATGCTATTTCATTCTGAACTTGCTGGCTTGGACCCATCTCCAAAGATCAGAGTGACTTGTTCTTTGTGGATATTTTTTCTTTCTCTGACTTTTTTTTTTTTTTCAGAATTTAGAGACTATTTTCCTTTAATAATTGCATTCTGCTCAGCTGAAATTTTGATTAACATATCCAAATAGCTCTAATTTCATTCAGCAAAATAGTATTCTTTTCCCAAAGATCGTTTCTACAAACACACTTAAGAACACAAATTAATCTATTCTGATTAAAATATAGATTATTCTTTCGCCTTACGTATTTTTCTAAGATACATTTAAAGCTTTCCTAATGGCTATTGGTACCATCRGGTTTACTAAGCAAAAGATCTGAAACAGGAATAAAATGTAATCAAGAATCTTCTAAAAGGGGTTCAAAGAGGTTCTTGCAAAGAACCTATTTTCTTTTTCTGTGCCCTTCCTTCCTTCCTTCCTTTCTTTCTTCCTTCCTTCCTTCCTTCCTTCCTTCCTTCCTTCCTTCCTTCCTTCCTTCCTTCCTTTCCTAGCTGTGCCTTGACGGAAAGTCTCAGCAATAATTTGCCAGGCATTTTTTTGGAATTCTGCCTTTTTATGGACTTCTACTTTTTCAAGTAGCTTTAAAGGAATGACAGTGATACACACCTGGCCAGAGTGGAAGTGGTTTCCTTCCTGCAGTTTCCTTCCTCATAAAAAACACTGCCCACAGTGCCCATGGCTGAGCTAGTTTAGAAGTGAGAGGATGGGAGAAAGAAATTTCACTCTCTTGTTTGAGATTCTCACAGGCAAGTTTGGATTTCTGGAGTCCTTCAAAGGCATCAGGTGCACAGGGAACCCTGAGGGAGAGGTAGCAGTCTGCCTCGCTCTGGAGTCTTTGTATCATTGTGTTTTTGGTAGAATATCCAACATTAAGATAACCCTGAATTTCTCTTAACTTCTTGAGTGAGGCAGAGTGACTTCTAAAGACCAGACCAATTCTGGTGCTAGACTTTTGGACTGACTGTTATCTGTGGAATGCAAGGAGAATGAAAATCACTGATCAAAACAGAGATATTAGTAACTGAGTATTTGGAAAACTGTTAAATGCCTCTATCTGTGTGTTCTCTCTCTCTCTCTCTCTCTCTCTCTCCCCTCTCTCTCTCTCTCTCTCTTTTTTTTTTTTTTTTTTTTTTTTTTAAATTTACTCTTTCATAAGATGTGTGTGTGTATGTGTGTTTATTCCAAAGCATCCCTCTGTTGTGGTTAGGTTCCACAGGAGGGTTCCAGCTTGTAAAGGTTAACTGTGCAGAAATCAAGGCTTTGTGCATTTTTGCAAAGGTCACACTCATCAGTAGTTCTAGAAAGACTGCTGGGAAGGGCTATAGTAACTACCCAATGACTGAACTGTGTCTCCAGGTTTCATTTCCTTTAAGAATACTGTTAAAATCACTGGTTGTGTCACCAAGAGATAAAGAGGCTGCTCAGTCACTTGAAATTCAATTTGTACATTACTCGAATCTACCCCACCTCTTTCCTTCACCATGCCTAGCAGCTGCTGGCTGGCACTCTGAATTTCAAATGACTGAACTGCAGGAAGCAGTTTAATAAATGGGATAGGTTTTGATTAATGTAACAAGCTGAAAATAGACAATGATGCAACRCACATCTCAGGAAGAACCACGGGCTCATATCAAACCTTTGTGTACAGAGGAAGACTGCTGTGGCAGAGGGCTCACCCAGAGATGCATATTTATGTTTCTCTAACACCCTGAAGGTTCAAAACCCACCAATATATAAGATTTAGACCTGTAATCCTGTTATGTCTATAAGCATGCACTTCAGGTGACTGCACAGTCATGAAGTTCAAGTCTAGATTAAGTATATGACATTGACTGGATTCCAGCAAGGGCACTGTGTGCTTCACCAGAGCTCTGATTTTATTTGCAAGAAGGAAATACTACAGTTTTTTTTTTTTTTTGCTTTTTGTTTTAGAAATATAAGCAATTGGTTGCTGTGCTGCAAAACAATAGCATAAATATGTCAAATATAATTAGTAATTCATATGCATACTATAAATTACATGTTTTGACATTGCTTCCAATAAACAGTCTGTATGGTGGTTGCACTCATGCATTGTGGGTCTGCAGCTTTAGTTCTTGAAAACTTTTTCTTTGCCAGTTCCTGCTCCTGCAAGACCAATTGTTTAGATTTCATATTTATGTTGGATTTCTCCCTCAGAAACTTGCAGATTTGCAATACAATTTTATTTCATCAAGTTGATACTSACTACACCCCACAGCAGGAAGGAGATGAAAATGTAACTGAAGGTCAGCACCACTTTCTTGTGTAAAAATAAAATATAATTAATATATTCCCTCAAAAATATTGAAATTATCAGGTCCTGACTCTACTCTTTTTTTGTTGTTTTTTCCTTATTTTGGTGGTGAGATCTGAGAAGACTTTAAACCTGGTATGATAGCCTGCTTCCCATGGAGGCAGCACGACCATGGCAGATCTGGGTCTCTGGGAAGTGTTCCCTTATGGCCAGCATTTCTATGTAGCCTTTCTTTAATTCCTTTTACAGCAAGGCAACTTGTCAAAGGATGGTTTGTATTTCTCTGCTTTTGTGTGAAAAGAAATATTCTCTATGTATTTTATGAAATGATTAGAAAGCTAGCATTCATAGGATTCTGTGGTTTTACAGTTTTGAAGGCTCATTATTTRCTCAGTGTTGTTTCTTAATATATTCTTAGATGAGTTAAAATATATGTTTGTTTCATTAACATTTCCAGAGACTCAGCTCTTGTATAAATAAATATTTCTGTAACTTTACATAAGTTACCGTTATTGAAAGTGAACTGGTTTCACAATATAGGGATTAAGAATTAATGAAGAAAAGTTCTAGACGGCATTATTTTTGAATCTATACAGCACATTTTTTTTTTTCCACTGGTGTAAATATGTTGTTCTAGTCATTGGCTGTGACTGACTGTATAATCACCAATTGAAGTTTCTGATTCCCAAACCAGAACTTCAGTATTTCAGTGCATATAAGAAATTCACTTGAAAGCTTAAACTTGAAAAGTCATTAACATTAATATTCTGTCACATTTCAGTGAATTATCAGGGTTATAAGTGATTTAGCGATACTTTTTTTTTTTTTTAAAGAAAACAACATAATACTTAAAATCACAATCTCAGTTTGCCTTTGTTTTTAAAGTCAACAGCCTAATTCCCCCTTATCATCTCTCTTTTTCTTCTTTTTTTCCCCTGGGTTACCATCCTTCCTCTACCCCTATCCTCCCCCACCACTACCTCTCATGCAATGTAGACTGTAGTCTCTTTAAAAGTTAAGTACTATCCTGAGACCAAATCAATAGTGTTAACTGTCTGATCAGTTGTCTGCCATGAATAACAAATATTTTAAGTGAGCAGTTTGCAAACAAGCCATGGGCTAATATTTGTTTGCGTAAGCTATTCAGCACGGATGCATAAAAAGATATCTTGTGCAAAGTGGGATTAGTTTACAAATGATTCACATACAGAGAAATGGTACAGGCATCAGATATTTTGTTCACAATTTGTAATTAAAACAGCTCTAGTAGGGATGCTGATTAGGGATGTATTATTTTAAATGAAATTAGCACCTTGTCCTATGTACGTACTTTTGAAGKGAGCTGATAATAGTATAGATGAAAAACACCTGGAAGAAAAAAGCAATTCTGATGACAGAGAGAGACTTAATTTGRCTTGAACTTCAGCAGCAAAGCTGATGAATGTGAGCCAAAAGGGGGTTCTCACAAAGCCGAGCTTTACGCTAGTGAGATCCCTACCTGTAGCACTCATGGCAGGTGACAGGGCAGTGCAGAAACCCAGCTCCACTGCAGGCCCTTCAGGGACCAGAGACCAAGGAAAGTTAGGACTCACCTCTGTGATTACTCCCTCTGAAAACCTTACTAACACTTGAAAATACAATATTATTAAATGTCTTCATTTTAGATTTAGATTAAATGTTTTCATTTTAGATTTAGAGCATTCTTTTTATTGCCAGTATTTCTTTGGAAGCTGTATTTTTTTATTCCATGGCTTTTTTAGGGGTTGATTGAGGGCACCTAGGGGAAGGCATAGGTCTGATTTCATTTTTTCATCTCATTTTAATCTTTATCATCTGCATTTCATACATATCTCAAAGGAAAAAAAAAAAAAAAAAAAAAACAGGTTTCCATGTCTGTGAAAGAAATATGCTTTGGCCAACGGCCTCTTTGGGGCAGGGGAAGTGTGGTTATGGCCCGCTCTTCAGGGCTGGAGTTGGCACAGAGACAAGGAAGATAAACAGACATGAGAAGGTCCCATAACTTTCTCAAATCATGGGAAAGCAGAAGAAGACAGTAATCATAATGCAAGTAAGTCATTCTTGGAGAAATGGATCAACTGTTTCTATATAGGGATGTTTACAGTTGAAAACAGCAGGATATGTGTGTAATATATTGTAATRTATATTGTAATATGAATCTGCACTGGAGTTTCAATTGCAGAAATAAAGGCAATAGATTTAGAGATGTTGCAATGGGATATCTGGTGGGATATTCCGATAGTTTCTATGAATTCAGTGAAAAGGCAAAATTGAAAATGTCAAGTCCAAAGGAAAGGGAAAGCAGTAAGTGAGTCAGTGCCAGCAGAAAGAGACAAGAGAGAATAACAAAGATGATGCTCTATTTTTTCAAGTAGATTTTCACTTATTTCATGGATATTTTTACTTCTTATCTTCTTTCTTATCTGAAGTCATGACTAGAGGTTCTAGAGTGACAAGAGGTGATGGGGAGTGGTAGTTGAATGAAGTGTCCTGGGGTTGAGCGTTTTACAATGTTTCACTTGGCCGTGTGTTATTTAAATCAAGTAGTTAAAAACAGCTTAGGTTATCTCACACTCCCTTGCTGAATATCCCATCAGGTGAGTTTCAGGAGGCCACGTTTTGAATGACTAGATGCAAAGAATTAAGTCAATGAGCATCAAAGAAAAGATTTGTTAAATKTGAATGTTTTTGGATTTCTTTTTCTTAATCCTGGGGTACTAAAAATGGTTACAAAAAAGCAAAAAGGAATAAGAAGCACTGTGTTATGTTTATTTATATTGTACCAATTTATACTTTGTGGCATGTGCTTTGAAGACTTCTGAAAGGCAATTCTATATGCATGGGAGGCATTATATTTATTATATTTACATACTATTTTGATAAAGAACTTAATTACGCAACATCAAAATTTCTCATATTATTCCCTCTTTTTTAAGTGAGGGGATTCTATCCACAGATATAAAAGGCAGATAACCCCCCATGCTATTAATTTCATATTGCTGCTCAATTGGTATTGAATTTTCAAGCATCAGTTGAGTTCTGCATGATGCTTTCGATGATTTATTCTATCTGATTCGAGGCAGCTCTTTGCTTAGGTATAGGAGGCCTTGCTGTCTTGTGGGCTTCAGCTGCTCGTGGTGCAACCCTGACTGCCCAAAGGAAATGTTTCATTTGACTCTCCTGCGTTCTTTGATTTTTTTTTTTCTAATATTGTAAGTATATTAAGCATCTGGTCATCTGGTGATAGTAAGCAAGCACAAGCAGAATGAGTACAAATTCAAGGATAATAGGTCTATTTATCGGTTTGCTGGGTAAAGCTTTGCAATGTCATTTTTATATAATATTTCAAGTAATATTTCTCTATTTTCTTCTTCCTAAATCCTAATTTTAAATTCTCAAACTAGAGAGATTGTTTTGGTTGGTTATTTCTGGTTGCTTTTTCCTGGTGATGGTGTTTTTCTTCTTTTCTTTTCTTTTNTTTTTTTTTTTTTTTTTTTTTTTTTTTTTTTTTTTTTTTTTTTTTGAGGGAAAATCTTTTCTGTTACCAGAGCTGCTGTCCGTTGTAGTATGCTTTAAAAGCTTAACTGATTATCTTAATTTTGTTAATATTTTGAGAAATAGCAGCTCATTGGTGACCTACAGGTGTTATGTCTTAATACAAATGCCATTTGGTTCAGCCACGTGTATTTATGCAATTACAATAACATGGAAAATCTTAACTTCTTGTGGATCTATTAAATTATGTCTGTGTATTTCAGCAGGCCAGAGTCCTGTTTATGGTCAAATACYGGTGTTTACCACAGAGAGTATCAGTTTCCTCTGCCTCTCTGAGTATAAATTTATCTAACTGAGTTTTATTCCAGGGGAAATGATATAAATTTTCATCAAAGAAAATACTATATCATGACAGCACTAAATGAATCATTTGCAATCACTTTTAAAATACTTGATTTATTTTCCATGGTTGGGAGGCTGTAAGTTAGGARAATATTTTGGCTGACAAGAATTAAATATAGTCCAGATATAATTTTTAAAAAAAAAAATCACTAGCTATCTGAAACATTTGTGTGTATGTGTATGTGTTTGTGCATGGGTGCATTTCTTTTCTCTGTAATTATGTAGGTATCTATGGGCATGAAAATACATATTTTGGCCACTTTGGGCAATACCTGGTCACACTCCTTCTCCAAAAAAAAAAAAAAAAAAAAAAAAAAAAATAGACTAACTGACTAACCAGTGTGGAATAAAATAAAATCTGTCATAACAGAAGAGATTGTCCTGGAGAGAATTCACATTTGTACATCCTTCTGTGAGACTTTCATATATTTGGTGGCATTGTAAAATGTCATTGAAGTAAAGCATTTCAGTTTAGCCTTGAGCAAACATACATGTTGTGGAAGCACTCTGCATATGCAAAGCCCTTTTCTTCTTCCAAATGGGACCTTTTCTGCTATATATATAACTGAATCTGAGCTTAGGCTAGTGAGGTGCTGCATGATAAGAACTTGGTTAGCAAACATGTTGAGCAATCGAATGACTTGAATAACAAAATCCCCAGCAGAGTGCTTCAGAGCTAACTGCATTTGCACTCTGCAAGGAGATCAATGCTTCACCCTCATTGATTTCTTCAGTCGCAGAACCAGGATTATGCACAATGTGAAACTGTATTCCCAGACACATTCAATCTGATTTCTTAGTCAATGCTAAAAAGGCATAGTATTGCACTGTAAACATGAAGTTAGAGAAGCATAGCTTATCAAATTTGTGCTTCTGGTGATGCTGTGTGATGAACAGCATCATAATATATTCTGAGTATGATGCAATCCATCTTYGCAAAAATATTAGATTGGTACTAAACAGGTCTCTGTTATATGTCTTGCTTCCAAATAAATGTGCAGAAATGCCAAAGAGAGAAATTGAAATGCATTGCATGGATTTATTTTAGTCTCACATCCCTTTAAAATGCGGTATAGTTTCCTCTCTGGCAGACTTGAGCTTTAGTAAACACATAAAAAGAAGTAATTTCTTCAGAAACTTTAAAGCAAGAATGTAGTACATATTCAGAACATAAATGACCTTGTAATTTACAGTGTGTGCTATTTTTTTTTAAGTAATAATTACAGCAGAATAAAWCAGTAAGAAATGACAGCTGACAGGAGCATCATTCTGATCTGCAATTTCTCCTTGTTTGTAGCTTTGCACACAAGCCATGGGAATGCCATCAACTGCTGTTCAGCTGTTGTTTGATTTGAATACTGGAATGAATTAAATGAGYTCAGTTCAGAGCTTTCCTAAGCCGTCTGTAGGCAGATGCAGGCAGAAACAGCAAAAGAGCAAGACGACACCATCTTATCAATAAAACTTCCCATCTTCAGCTTCAGACATGCCAGTTTTTGCAGAAGCAAAGCCGTAGAAAGCTCTGAAAGCAGCGCAGAGTAGTTGTCTTCCAGAGGGACATGTGCCATTTACAGGTAATTACTCCAAAATTGGGCACTGTCTGTATTTCACAATGTAAACTCATAGTTGCTTCTAGCTCTCTGTGTTCCTGCAGTACTACTACCCAATTTAGCCTGTATACACACCTAGAGCAGGTCTCACATTTGCAAATATAGTAAGTGAGAATTAGCTTTAAATAACTGAAGCCAAAGTATCTAGATTGATACATCCATTAGACCAGCAAGGTTTGTTGTTTGCTTGTTTGTTTAATTTTTAGCCATGAACATATCTGTTGTTTAGTTGACTCTTTAAAGTGTTTCAGGAAAGTTCGAGTCCYGTGATGAGGGTGAGCCGTGCTGTCTGCTAAGCATGAACTAAAAAGTGACAACAGCACTGGCAGCGCACTGGAGCACTTTTATTAAGTGTTAATGACCTGAATAGATGAGATGAGCATAAACAGTAGCTTGGAACAAAGAGGTCTCTTAAACCAGAGGAAAAATATTTATTTATTTTACTCCAATGTGTAAGAAAGCTTAAACACGGGCCGTTAGCTCTCTCTGAAGTTCATRTTTTTGTGTGTGTGCTAAGCACTGACTGTTTCTGACAGCATTGAACTACATCAGCAAAACAGTTATGAATCTTCTTAACTGCTAATTATGAACCAAAATCCACTGGTCTACGTCCTTAACTGCTTTTTTTCTAAGGGGACAGGTACATCTACATAGGTGAACACTTTGGAAAAATAATAGCTTAGTCTTCATCCAAAGCCCACTGAAATTGTTGAAAGACCTTCCACYGTCCTCTGTTCATCGGGGTCAATATTTCATTCCTGTAAAAACAYTTTCAACACATGTTTCTTAAGGGATTCCAAGGCTATGTTAAAGACAGATGTTAAAAGAGTTCACTGAAAATTGTCTTGTTCCTGGAAAAGTCACGTTCTTAGAATCTGGAATGTTTCATGCAAGTAAGTGATAGAAGTCTAAATAAACATAGTAATGTAATTTGATAATGAAGAAGTAGGAGGATGCACACAGAAAACTATCACCATTGTTTAACCTCAAAACTATGCTAATAAGTAGGGTGATAGACATGGAACTTGGAATAAAGGAGCTGTTATTCTAGCCTACCAGGGACTCTCAGGGGACTCATAAGTGGATTTGTCGTGCCATGACTAAACGTAGCTCCAGTCCAGTATTTTGCATAGCCTGAAGTATCTTGTTGCAGTATATTCTCACATTTATCAAACTAAATCAGGTTTAGAGCAAAATATATTCTTCTGCTCTAGAAAAGAGACATCTGTGGATATTATTTGCACACTATTTATTGATACGCATGTAAAATTGAAGAATCCTAAACAAGTAAACTATCTGTACTGTATCAGCACAAGAATTTAATTAATTTTCAGTGTATCCTTTTTTTTTTTTTAATGTCCTTTTAAGATAAGAGAAAAAATAAAAAAGAAAGAAAAATAGGAAGAAAGAAAAACATGATGAACTCAAATGCACAGATATGCACATGTGTTTTTCTGACCCACGGCTGGTTGTCATGCAGAGCATGCTCCAAGAAGTATCTGAACCCAGTTTACATTGAAGTCATATACAGTTACTCAACATAGACTACTCAGTACATTTCATTTCTTTTTACGACAGCTATACCCTGCCAATGAAAAATCAAATGCTTTTGGTTACTGGATTTAATTTTTTGAAAGTACTTGATGTTCTGAATCTGCTCTCAGTTACAGCCCACTAAAGGATCTGGTCCAGTGGTGGTTCTATAAATATAAACGCAAGCTGAAAAAGCTGCTCCTAAAGCAAAATGCACAAACCTGATGTTAAGTGATTTCCACTCCACTCTATCTTGTTTACAGTCTCCAGCTCTGAAAGTGGGTGGTTATGCAAAAACAGAAAAAAAAAAAAAAAAGAGGAGAGAGAGAGAGAGAACTGTTTTGTGCAGCGTCCAATTTTCTGTTGGCCTTTTGCAGCGCAGAAATATACAATTACAGTGCACTTGAAAAGCACTCAAATGAACTCATCTCAGCTTCCCATATGTACAAAGTGATGCATTTTTAGATAAATTACGTTAGAATGAAGACAGACAAGCAGGAGATTGCATTGTGGTTTTATTTCCGATTACTGGCAGTTAACTTTGTTTTTCACATCTGTTTAAAAAAAAAAAAAAGGCAGAGGATAAGAACTCCTAAGGAAACCACACAGCCTATTAAAAAAAGAAGAGAGAAAAAAAAGAAAAGAAAAAAACTAATGCTGAGGTTTTGTCATTCTCTCTTACTTATTATTGCATTATTTACTTATTACTTATGCAGCATCACTTGCATAAGATAGAAACCTGATCTTTTAATCATTTACAGTCATTAAAATCCCCTAGGTTACGATACAAAAGTGATGCTGCCTGGGCAGTGGCTGGCATCATTCCAAGCTAAGCTCAGTGAAAACCCCTGTAACAACCATGGGAGAGCCTAGTCCTAGCTCGGCTGCTATAGCAGATGTCTACTCAGTCCTGCTCAACCAAAGTTTCACAGATTTTGTTGTTGTTTGCTTGTTTTGGTTTTGTAATTCTTAGTACTTTTAAAATTTAATTAATGGACTGCATATGAAAGACTATTAGTCATGAGTTGCAGAGGCGTGGCATCCCATGATACTGTGTTATTCTCCTTTCMCATGTCCTGTAGGCAAATTCCTTCCTTTTCTGCCCTTTTTTTATGCCTCCATCTCCTTCTCCTCCCTGGGTATTTCCATGCTTCGCTGTGTTTATTCTCCCTGCTGTTCCAAAGTTTTTTGTTCAGCGACATGCTCACGATGTGCTGTTTCTTTCTCACCCACCCCTGTACCCTCACTACTCACTGATGGTCATTTTGATGGCCCCTTGTTTCGCTCCCAACCTCAGCTCACCTGCCCTATCGTATTGTCTCTCTGGCGTGTGCTCCACTTCACATCCCCCATGCTCAGCACACTTTCCTGTCCCTTACCATGCAGGGTAGCAGGAGGTAGTAGTCTTTGCTCAAAGCAGCCCAGGGTTGGTCCTGTGTCAATATGCCGGGCAGACTTTACAAGGTGACTTCAGCTTATGCACACACCCATCTGCCAAGGCTTTTAAATCCCTCTTTGATCTTCATTTACTTTGCAGTTAGAACATGCTTTCCATTTGGCCATTGAAGAAATGTGATTAAATATACAGCAGTACTTGTGGCGGCTAGTTGAACAGCTGGCTCTGTTACAGTGTTAGACACACCATTTGAAATGGGAAAGATTTTTAAGACCAGGTAGAGTGGTGTTCACTCAAGGTTATAGCTCAGAGCTGGCCCTAAGGATAGGTTTGAGCACAATCGTATTTGCTGTGACTGCATCTACCCTACAGTTTAGTTAAATGCAATGTAAATATTCTTCATCTTGTATGTTGATCCTTCAGGTCCAGTTTTGCAGAGAGTCACAGTTGGCTCCAAAGATTAGCCCTGTTTAGCACCTGATTGGCTATTATTGAGCCACCCAGCTTCACACAGTGTTTTGGCTTATGCAAGCTGATGATTAAAGGAATCGTCCTTACAGTCAGCTTGTGTCTAAGGAGTGAAAAATAAGAAGCCTGTGCTCAAAAATTTGAGCACTTTTGCTTAATTGCATATTTCATTTGGATATGGAACCACCCCACTTGCATGTGCATGGAGTTCTCGCAAAACTAGGCAAAAACTGCCTTGACTAAAGCAATTCTACCTTCATTCTGTCTAATTCACTCTCTTCCTTTTCTTTTTTTTCTTTTTCTTTTTCTTTTTCTTTTTCTTTTTCTTTTTCTTTTTCTTTTTCTTTTTCTTTTTCTTTTTCTTTTTCTTTTCCTTTTCCTTTTCCTTTTCCTTTTCCTTTTCCTTTTCCTTTTCCTTTCTTTTCCTTTTCCTTTTCCTTTTCCTTTTCCTTTTCCTTTTCCTTTTCCTTTTCCTTTTCCTTTTCCTTTTCCTTTTCCTTTTCCTTTTCCTTTTNTTTTTTTTTTTTTTTTTTACTGCACAGAAATCTTCATTATCATACAGTGCCAAAAATTTCTATCTGTGAGTTACAACCCAATTTACAACCAATACTGACAATTAGTAATGAACAGGTGATAGAAATACAGCTTTAAAAGACAAGATTTCTTCCTACTGATTTTGGTGATTTCCAGTTTTAGAAACTATATGAGGAAACTTTTAAGCATATGGTAGCTGTAAGACACTCTGGCTGTAATGCCATTTAAATCAAAGAACATGCTCATTAGCATCCAGGAAACAGAGTTGTCCTTTAATGTACAACAATGAGCCACATACTGAATGGAAAATATATTAAGTCCCAGATGAAAATGGTTTCTTACATTTATTTATTTAGCTCAGTATGCAGCTAAGCATACAAGGCTAAATTAAAAAAATGCATGTAATAACCATACATGTCAAATGGCACTAAGATCCTCAAGTTCTTTTTATCACTCACGTAACTTCCCRTAGCATTAGTCATTCTCTAATTCAGTCTTGCAGTTTATCTAAATCCTGATCCTAATATATTCAGCCTTATGCTTCTATCATTCCAGTATACACTTTAAAGTCTTTACTAACCCAATATAAATAAAGAAAATCTGGGGTGATAGAAGTGGTAACACTGGACACATAAATTAGATGGATTAGTTCATTGTTTTCTTTACTTTTTTTTTTTCTTTTACTGCTATTTAAATCAATATTGGATCTAGGTGGAAGAAGAAAAATGCACAGTGTTTGAATCAACACAATAAATCTAACTTATAGGAATCTGACTGCATTTCTTAGGCCTTTAGAGATATCTGCTTGCAACTTCAGTGGCCACAGAGTAAAAATTGGAATAAAACATGAAAACATTGCTTAGGCCATAATTCAAATTCCTGTAAGTGGAAGACTTTCCAATAAAATCCAGACACTTGAGAGGTATGGAAGTGGCTGTGGTTCAATAAAGTTGATTGAGTGCCCTTACCACTTCATTTAGTACTGGTCAGGAAGAGAAAGAAAAAAAAAGAAAAAAGAAGAAAGGAAACATAAAAAAATTACAAATGATAATGAAGACTTAAATGTTAGAACTCCAGATTTAATCTTGTGTAAATTCTCAAGAAGTCTGCAAACCTTATCATGCTGCAAGCAATTAAAGGCATTACTAACTGTAGCAAATGAATAACATGCTAGGCCAAAATAGAGTGGATGATTGATTTGATATGTGACTGAAGGCTCCTCTTTGTCTTTTTCCCTTTTCTGCAATCAATAACATAAACCTTTTCACTTTCTTGCCTCTCCTGGAGCTCCCTAATAGTGCCTCTCYGCTGGGTACTACGCTTTTCCGGGAAATGATGTCCGCTATATTGTTCGGAGGTGACTGCTCTCAGCGACCTTGATCCTGCAAATAATTGCTATCACCTTCAGTAGTAGACTGAATGAAACTCCTCACAGAATTTACCAGAGCCATTTTGTTGAAATTATTGCCATGATCTTACTCTTAATTTTCCTTTGCRTGACAACATGAAGCCTCACAGTATGACAAACTTGCATAATTGGGCCTTGTGCTTTTGAGCTGAGACAGATGAGAGTTATAAGGGAAAGAGGCCGAACGAAGAGTTGTATTGTATTGTATTCATTTGCATTGAGATATTCCTAAACCTCCACGGATGCCTGAGAAATATCCTGCCAGGGCACTTATTTACTAGTATGAAAGCAGAGCAAGGAAGTTGCTGTGGATTGACAGGAAAGTAGCCCATATGGGCACTGGCCTGCCAAAAGCTGGAGTAAAAAGCAACCTGTGAACTAAGAGGCTTGTGTGGACCGACGGAATATTTATGGGAGAAAGTAACAGACGCCTTTCCTAGGATGTTTGAGCTCTGGCCAGGAATGATTTTTATTAGCTAATCCCAAAATTGGAGAAAGAAGGTGAAATGAGACAAGGAATCTTATAAGCTGATAAGCATTAGAAAAGGCAGATTCACAACACAGCTTTTATGGCTGAAAACTGTCAGTGTCAGCAAATTCTACTCACAGAAGAATGGCGTGTTTTGTTGGGTTGGTGTTAAGGAAGCAGTTATCCAGGCCTTCACTAAGGGTTGCTATCTAAAAAATTATATGCTTGTATTTTCAAGTTTGCTGTCCACTCCCAAGGAAAAATTTTTCATCTCTTTTGCATAGTTTTCAGAAACTTAGCTATAGTGTAAGCAAACAAAACCCAAATCTATTTTGCTGTTTTGAAGTCCTTTCTCTACAGACGAGTTAGCAGAAGCAATGCTGTGGCTTTGGTGAAACTGAAATTTTAAGCTACCTTTGGGTGGAGTTAAAAAGTGGAGCGTTTCCTTCAACTGTAGCTCACCTCTCAACTTCAGAAAAAGCAGCATGCTGTGACAGAGTGGACATTTTGATCTCTGAGAACTTTCTTCACATTGCAGAAAATAACAGTGACCTCTTTGGATCTTTAAACTACAGTCTGGGTAAAAGGAAATAAACAGAGAGTTGAATTTAATTTCTGATCTTTGTCCAGCAAATCTCAACATTTTAACCTTATCTCTGTAGTTGAGACATYTGAAGGAAAGCGTCTAGGGAGAGCTCCCAGGTGGTGACTTGGCACTGACGCCCTGTGTGCCCTTTCAGTCATCAGGGTCTCACAGCTCAGCTCACAGCGGAATATTATTTAGAGTAGAGCTTCAATCGTTTTCCACATATGCTCCTTCCATTTCCTTCATGGCATATACAAGCCTGCTGTGTTTTTCTGTATGAATGTTCCTCAACACTATCTAACTTGCTCTGCAAAGAAAAAGCAGAGAAAGAAAATCTTTAGGTAGAATTTATAATGTCCTTATATCTTTTAGTGTATACTTCTTCCAAGGCAGGCAGTTGCAGATGTAATTTGTAGAGTCTTCAACATTGATTTTCTTAATTAATTGCTTTCTTGACTCTTCTATTTTTTATTAATTAATAATGCTACTGCTCCTGAGGGTCACCAAAATTAGATTGAATACTTKCTTCTGAGTCCAACATAGAAACTTCCTCTAATGCATATACAGGAGTCTTCTAATGCATATACAGGAATAAGTGGTTAATTTTTTGCTCTACACTGTAAGTTTGCAGGATTGCACCTTGTTTACTGCATAGCTGAGCTGAAATATTTCAAAACGGCATTTACTTACATGCGTCTTTAGCAAATACTGGTTTTTATTTCAAAACTGAGCTGATTTTTTTGCTATTATCACCCTCTCCCTTTTGACTTTGCTCATTTTTCTGTCAGAGTCTATTGGTACGATACAAGGACTGATCCTGCAAATGTGTTTTTAGTTTGGCATTTCATTGAAAGTCTAAGAAGTTTTGGAGGTTTGTAATGAGAACTTAAAAATTAAGGAGTTGTGGCTTGGCAACCCTAGAAATGCTGCTCACTGGAATTTTCAACTCGCTGAGCAGTCCAGAAAACCCCTCTGTTGAAAAATGTGACCTGGCTTATGTGACYGTGCTACAGCAATTGGAGGAAAGTCCTAATGGTTCTGAATGGTTTATATTACTTTGCATAACTGGCATCACAACCTTTGTTTAACATTCAAGTAAGATTAGGCAGATAAAGAAAGAAGGCAAGAGAGAGAAAAACTTAAGCAAGCTATGTTTAAGGCAGTCTAAAGGTCAAAATTGTAATATTAAATAAATCTTACATGGTTTTATAAACCCTAATTTATTGTCTGTGTGCAACTGACATTTTAGCTCTTGGTTTAATACCAAGCACTTCAAAGTATTCTTGTAGAAGAATAGTCGATAACCCTCTTACACAGTATAATTGGAATTCTGCATGTTAGAACATTTGGTTTCTGAAAGATTTTTGTAAATGTTAATAGCTGTCTTTTAAAATGGTGTAAGTGTGAAATGCTATGAAAAGCAAAGGTTTAAATGTCACTGTGTCTATAATTTTCATATTGTAAAAGCTAAATAAGTTTTTTTGGAATGAAAAACCGAAAAGCCTCCTGCRAGTTGGAAGATATAAACCACCTCATTATTAGTTTTTTGAAATTGATATGACAGACACATTTGGTAAAACTGTGTGAGTTTTAGGCTGAAGTGTATAGCTGAACATTTAAATGGCTGGCAGTGTTATTACTGCACATTCTTCCTATTTACTGCGTGGCACCCATGATCTGAACATGAATAATTCATGGTGATAAAAGGATTTACCTGGATAGCTTTCCAGAATCTCTTTAGAAGCATTCTCCTCTTATGGATCCACTGGCACTCAGACCAAAAACCTGCTCACACTTTTTCTTGCTTGAGCATTATCATTTGCATCTACCAGCAGGGAGCTGTGGTACATGAGCAGGAATGTTTGGGTACTTGTCGTTGCTGATAGGGATTGTGCCTACCTGGAATAGAAAGCACACATGTTTTAAGCTACAGTGCAGAGATCTTTTACATTTGCTTAGGTGAGGAATGGAGTCATGAATTTTGGATTACTGAGATTTGAAAGAGCAGTTTTTCGTAAAACAACTCTCTAAAATTCTCCTTTTAAAGAGGAAATAGCATAGCAATGATCAAGCCACAGAGGAAAAAAAGGAGGGAGGGGAGATGATAGCATTGTGTCTTCTGTATTCCACCATACCAAAATATAACTCAGGAATAAAAAGTTAGCTCATGACAACCACAGACTCAGCATTTTTTTGAGTTACTGGGGGTATCAGTTTCCCATCCAGCCTGTCTAAATCAAAGGGATGGCAGCATTTATGAGAGCAAAAATACATTATAAAGAGCAGGTAACATAAATAAATATTGTGCCAAGAACGCCTTGTCTTCACATGTGGGTTTTAGGAAGCCAAAACAATCTTTCCCTCATGTACTGTAATAATAAAGATTTACTTCAAGCAAAACCAGATAAGATAACGTTTGTGTGCTAAAGGAAAGGACTCTTTAAAGTCTTGTTGCAAAGTCTGTGATCCTTCATTCCTTAACCTGATTTCTGTAAGCAGTAAACTTATCTACAAGTTACAATTAAAAGTGTTGAAAGTTTCCTCAATCTTASCACTCGCATCTCCATCTGGGAAAAAAATATCAGCAAAATAACGTACAGCAAATAAGTACAGTGCAAAAGGCAGACTGGGACTTTCAGAAACTGTAGTTCATCTCTTCAGTGCAGAAGAAAATCTCCTGTTGCTTGAGTCATAAGAGAAGACCAAGTCTGGGATCACGTTGTAATGGTTTTGACCACCTCGCACCCTCCTCAAGTCCAAAAGGTCTAGAAGGACAGGGGGAGGAGGAGAGAGAAATACAGATAATGAATGTGGAGGGATCAGCATCAAGCGGGGGACAAAAATGATTTTCCAAATGATTGGAATTAGAGGACTGTCAGAAAAATCTACATCTTGTGTGGGAAGATTGGTTTGATATTCTCCCTCACAGTTCCTGGTTGCTGACTGCTGTCTTGCTTGCAGGCACTGCAGAGATAAGTCGCCCTGCTCCTGACTCTAGAAATTGGCAGTGAGTAACAGAAGGAGCAAAGAGGTTATAAATAATTTTGTGAGGTGTTTTGTGCCCTGTGTCTGCTGGTCTAGAAAAGTGAAACTGTCAAACAGAAACAAGAGCATGGCTGCACTAGTCTATATTTTATGGAAGCTATTGCYTAGTCAATAGGCAAAAGCCTAAGAGKTTTTTTTTTCCAAAGRTTATTTAGAGCAAGAGCTTACTTATTAGCTTTTTAGCTTTTTTATGTTTGTGTTTAATAGGACTTAAGGTATATTTATTTTCAATTTGTAGAAACAGTGCTTAATATTCCTATTCTGTAATACAATTAATTCTGTAATTATTCATAGAAGAATTTGAGTTATTTATGGCATTTGAAAAAAGTATACGATTCGTCTTTAAATTTAAGCCACTTGTAGAATGCTACAAGAATGCTTAAATTTAAAGAGRAATCGTATACTTTTTTCCATTTTCTCTCTTAAGAATAATAATAGAAAATTATCAAGAATATAAAATACAACAGCTGGCACCAACTCTTATTTACAATAACACTGGAAATATTAATTACCTGTAGAGTCCAGCAGGATAAAATGAATGCACAGTAAATTTTGGCTGAAGTATACATGATTTTAGAAAAGGACATTTGTTCATTTTGCATGTCAAGTGATACATAGTTTTATGACAAAATTTCTCAATCTTTGTCTTTTCTCCTTCTTTCCCTCCCCACCCCCGCCCCCAATTTCCATCTCCTCAGTCAAAGGAGATCATCAAGTGACCTTGAAATCTGCGCTGGCGTTTTCCTGGCAGAAAAAGAAGCTCTCTTTTCTCATTTGCAAAAATGAATAACAATTTGATCATTCTTAAAACTTCTAAAAGGTTAATTATGCTCTCTCTCCATGAGTACTGAATAAAAACCTGCTTTATCTCTGCCCAAATGAAACCCACAGGGCTCCCATTCCCTCTCACTCTGCTTGGAGACCAAATCCTGCAAGCTGTCAATTAACTCCTATCAGCTCATAGATCTTTGTGAGCCACAGTTGATTTTCTCATCCGAAAACTATGACAGCTCTCATTTGCCAGAGCTGTTGGGTGACTTAAAAAAAAAATCACAGCAGGAAAGTGTTATCTGGCTGTGGGCTTGGTGGATAGAAAAGGAAAGAATGAGAAGGAGAGAAGCACAAAGGTCCCAGGTTAGTGAGAGTTCATTTCTAGCTCTCAGATTTCTGTCTGGTTGCAAAACCCCACTTGAACTCAAGTTGCATGTTTCAAACCATAACAGAACTTGAACATGGTTATGTACTAGGAGCATGATTCCTGAAGTTTTTCTTCTCCCTTTTTCCTTTTCTCCTTTTTTATTTTATATTACTGTATTACAGCAACCAGCCACCAAGGAGATGATACTGGCAGGCGATAGAATTAGTAGAACAGAAACCACAGTGTTAAACATTTACCCAGCTGTTATTACTTCCTGGTTGTAAAATGGGTTTTAAATCTGAAAGCCAGAATAGTAATCTAAAAGTGGAAGATTGAGAGGCTGGAAGAATATTGTTTCACCTAGGCTGCAATAAGAGTAATGCAATTTTGACATGAAACTAGAGAAAGCAGAGAAGTAAAAATTGTGCTGAGCATTTGGTGATGACTGTATTTCTGCCTACTTATTTTAGTTTTATAGCACAGGGTCAGCTCTTGAGGTGTCAGCTACTATAACTTGCAACAAAATCAAAGGCACTTGTCCTGATGGCTCTGCTTGTGCTAGAAGCCGGAGTTAGAGCAATTAATTTTAGAATATAAATTGATGGTGTTGCAGTTAGCACATGCCTGCGATTCAGGAAACCAGGCTCAATTTGTGGCTCTGCTTTGACCTTCCAAAAAAAAAAATAAAAAAATAAAATAAAATAAAAAAGAAGAGAAAGAAATCAGTCTTATTTTATTACTGACTTGTTTAAATTTAGGATGTAAACCTGCGGGCCAGACTGGCTTTCTGTAAGTGCTTACATGTCACACCCCTAAAAAAAAAAAAAAGAATTTATTATACTTTTGATATGAAAAATGAATTTGAGAGCCCATTAAAAACTAATTAATCAGGATGTTTCTCCATATTTATATATGTTCTATAATACTCTTCTGCCTTGCTCTCTTTCTCAATACTTGCTGATTTGCCAGAGCTGTCACCAGGTAAATCATTCTTGACATTGCAGTCAACTTAGTGAGCTCAGCACTGAACAGAATGGGTTTTTTGCAGTTTACCTGGGTTGCATTAGGCTTTTCTATGAAGGGAATGGGAAAAGCTTGTCTGTTGTTAAAGGAGCCAGGATTTTACCTCCGGAATTTTTAGCTTCAATAAATGGCAGATTCCTGAACAACTTACACCTTTGGAAAATCAGATGATTAATTGAGAAGAGGAAATAATCTTTAAGTAAAGGTGAATTAAAAGTTAACATTCAGAAAAAAAAATATACACCCACTATGCAATCTGGCTATGTGCTATGAGATTTTGGGGAACATACACAATTCCATTGATTCTGAGGAATGTGCACAGTTCAATTCTAGCTTTGCATTTCATCTTAAAAAAAGATCGGTACAGCTAAATACCGATCAGATTTTTTTTTTTCAATTGCATACTAATTAGAAAATTGGCATGTGTTGATTTTTTCTAATTGAGAAATGCCTTAAATATACAGTACGTTAAAATGCCTTGGTGAGGCTTCATTGTCCTTTCATTATGGAATAGTACAACAGAACAAAACAGCTCCCGTATATATGTTATTTATGTGAAAGATCTTCTTCAGAAAGATCTACTGAATGGTGCAAATTCACAATAATTTGATTACATTTTAAATACCAAGAAGTTTTAGTGAAAATTTCAAGCCATTTCTATTATACTTTCAAGATTATCTATCACAGAGAGAAAAATGGAAAGCTTAAAAGGAAATGAGTAATTTAAAAAGCTGAAATTTATACAAAAAAAAAAAAAAAAAAAAAGAGGATGATTTGGGTTAATTTCCAGATTCTAATAAGAATGCAGTCAGAATTCTTACTGGCAGTAAGAACACTTTGTCCCACTATCTGTAATTCAGGTCATAAGTATTTTCTCTCCTCTTAAATATGTTAATCTAGTTTTCCTCTGATGCCTGCATGAAGGCATCCTTCCTATTTTTTGGTCATCCTTCTTTTCTGTTTTTTTATGTCACAGTTTCATCATCCACAGTATATTTGATCCAAGTTACTTTCTTTGAGATAATAAATATCTGTTTTTCTTTCAGAGTGATCAGACTTTAGATGAGTCAGTAATGTAATGACTGTGTTTGTCGTTAATGCAAAAGCAAAGGATAAAATATGTAGAGGAATATGGGAAAAACATCAAAAACCTTAATGGGGAGAAGGCATCATCTATCAGCATGTGGGCTGTTGGTGCTATAGGGATAGATAATTCACCATGTGGCATGATTTTGGGGGCCTATCCTGAAAATAAAATGATAGCATGGTTGGAAGTGTATAGTGAACTGAAGAAGTCAGCTTCTGTCAACTTGGGGGAAAAAAAAGGAACTCAGTTGGCAGAAATGTCCCAATGGTTCGTGGGAGACTGAATAGGGCAGCTTGTGCAGGAGGTGCAGCTGCACTTTTCAAGACAAATCTTGACCTCTAACAGGTGTTTTAAACATCAAAGGGAAATAATGTTTATGGTGGATATGAGAAGGGCATTATTATGTGGAAAATGTTGTTTTCTGATGACTTACACATCCAATAATTCTTCCCATTACAGATAAACTGGTATTGCACGGGAGTTGCAGTAATCTAGCTCTGGGCAGGAAGATCTCCACAGCCTACACCTGGAAGTAGCAGTGTAGTTGGTGCACTCCACAGCAGGCTGCAGTGCCCTTGTTGCCAGTGATCCCCAGTTTAATTGGCTGACTGGCAGGTAAGTGGAGCCATCATTTTTAGGCACCTCTAGGCCACTCCTCCACTTTTTCATGTAAGGTTTTTTGTTTTTGTTTTTTGGTTTCTTTTTTTGTTTTGTTTTTTTGGAGGAAAGGAGGTTTTTTTTTTTTTTTTTTTTTTTTTTTTTTTTTTTTTTTTTTTTGATTTTGCAAAGATATTTTGAAAAGCACTCAACGCCCAAATGTCATGTAACCCTGCATTCTTTGGCCTGTGAAATTAGCATTTAATCTTATTTTACCTTGAAAGGTGTGGCAGAATTTGGAAATAAGAGCTAATATTCCAAGTTTGCTGTAACAGGAGATGTAGTGCATCTGCAAAGCTCTGTGCTTACACACACCCACCAGGTGCAAATAAGGACTTGTATGAGCAGGTTTCAGATGTTTACCAATGTTTGCCAGTTGAGTGTTTTTAACTATGTGCCAATGCAAAACCACATTTTATGTTGAATTTTAAAAGTTGCTGTACACATTTTTTTTCATACCAGTTTTTTAACGCAAAGTAGGAGTGGATGAATCCCCAAAATTTTGTGCATGTTCATATAACAGAATAATAGTAAGTTCACTCAACTCTTCTGCCAATGACCAACTATTTTTTTCTGACAAGGGTTTATGTATTATTCCATGTTTCTAATAAATAACTAGATTTGTGGAATGCATTAAGGATGTAACCAGTTTGGTATGTGAATTACATTTCTATTCAGCTCCCATTACAACCAGTATAAAGATTCCCTCTTTTTATCAGTGAGAATTAGATCAGACCAAGAGCACTATCTTTTAAAGCAATGTTCAAGTGCTGGTGTTCATTGACATTGTTTCTTAGACACCAGCAATTGTGCATTGACCCAGATGTGAACTTGTATTTTTTTCTCTCTCTGTTTATAGAGACCCATTCTTGGTCATGCTTATCTACCCTACTCACAGAGACCTGTTTATCTTGCTGAAAAGCCGTGATAGACTAAATTAGAAAGCCTGTAGAAAACCATTTATAGTTGAATCTGTCAGAATAAGTATAAAGGAAGAAAAGAAAAAGAAAAAGAAAAAGAAAAAGAAAAAGAAAAAGAAAAAGAAAAAGAAAAAGAAAAAGAAAGAGAAAGAGAAAAAGAAAAAGAAAAAGAAAAAGAAAAAGAAAAAGAAAAAGAAAAAGAAAAAGAAAAAGAAAAAGAAAAAGAAAAAGAAAAAGAAAAAGAAGAATAACATCTATAAAGAACAATTATCTCTATTTTACTATTCTTACTTCTGTGCTGTTACTCACTTCCAAGAAAGGAGGTTAATAGTCTGAGGAAGAAAAAAAGCAGCTCCCTAGATGCTGATACAGGTGGCCATTCTCATCAGCCTAGTGTTTCCCCTTGACAAGACAAGAAGATAAGTTTTGTAGAGATCAAGGATCGTTTCCAAATTTCTGCCCACACTTTTGTGCAATTTTCACCTTTGCAGGACTCAGAAGCCATTTCCTAGCAAATGAATCCCAAGTTTTGTGTCAACCTGATAAAAAAAAGCTGGTAAAAGAAAAGGAARCGGAAATTATCAAAATAGGGATATTCCTACATGCAGAATGCAGCTCACTGCTGATGTTAGAGCAATTATCATCTTTCTTTGAAGACATCTCATAGCCATATTTGGATTCCACATTAATTTTCTAATTCTCATAAATATTACTACCATACTACAGCAAAATTGCATGAGGTTTCAGTCTCTCAGTAATATTAGCATTTGTGCGACAGGGTCACAATCCTAAAAAATGAACTTAAAGCTTGCTGCCTTCAGTGGAGTTTTACTTTGTACATACAAATAGTGCAGGATTTTTCTTCTACATTTTTCACTATATGCATGTTCAAATAAATACCCTATAGCTCTCTGGCAATACTTGAGTTCAAACAACAAAGAACCTTTCCCCGTCCTTTTGTTCATTTTGCAACTGTCTATAGATGGTCTATGAGGCTTTTTTAATGAATGTGAAGTTACAAAAAAATAAGAGCTATGTAGCAAATAGGTATTTTTCAGTCTAAAATCTGCACAAGATGTAAAGTTTATCAGGAATAAGAGAAAAAGTTAGAAAGCAATTATTTATTCTCTGCTGTTAGAGGAAATATCATCAACTTCAGAGTAGACTGTATTCTCAAAGAGAAAATGACAATTGGTRGGGTCAGTCTTGAATTCTAAAAGTGATATCTGGAAATTTTGAAGGCTTACTGAGACTCAGAAACAACCCCAGTGCTCTTTCTCCGTGCTTACTCTAGTCTCTTGAAAAGTGAGTCCTCACAGCTTCACATCACAGCCATTACAGCTGTGATGGAGGATCTTTCTCTTCTTACACAGGGCAAAGTATTTAAAGACCTTGGTGACATTTCCCTTATCTGTCTTGTGCATTGGAATAGGAATCTGTCTTTTGAAAGGTCAGTCATGGTTGGCTGAAGGTACGTTTCCTCTATGCCAAAAATTAATTAGTTGATTTTACTGCAAAACTTCCCTCTTGCCCATCAGATGCTTAGTAACACACTTGTAAAGCTATTGCTGCATGAAATGCAGAGTTTGAAATTACACCATTGTCTGGGAGGGTTTTTTTAGTCAYAAAAAAGTAACTATAGATTACATTTTCTTTTTCTCTTTTTTTTTTTGCACAAAAACTATTCTGTATACAGCTGTATTCTGTCTTTAAAGAATAGACAGGAATGMATTATTTTCAGACTAGGACAGTGATAAATGCACTGGAGATGCAACACAGCCTCTTGGAAATTATTTCCATGTAGGCAAGAGGAAAGTGTCACATGGTGTTAGGCACCAGGCCATAGTCTGTGTTCTGGCTCCGGAGAAAATTGATTGGAATCTTCTGTGAGTACATTTACAATAAAGTTTTTTTGATAAAACCATTAATTTGATTGGACATAGTGACTATTGTGCCAACCGCCTCTGCTCACTACTTCGGCAGACAGCACCTATATCATTAAATTCTGCGCTGTAAGAAACTCTGCTAAAAAACACATTTTAATGGTTGTTTCTTAGCAGCTCTGAGTGAGCACTGGCAATCATATTGCTTCACTGAGGCTTGAATGAAACACGCAGGGAGGCTGTGCAGCTGTGAAAGATCGGATACTGAATGTAAATGATTCAGCACAATCATTAAAATTCCTGAAAATGTCAGCAAGTCATTGCACACAGATATTTTCAGATTACCCCTTGAATACAGGAGGACTGGCAATGAAGAAAAGAGATGGCTGTGAAAAGATTGCCAGAAAGCTGTTCTCCCTGACAAAGCCAGCCCCAGCTCTAGAGTTGCAAACTACCTTTTAGTGCTGTTTAGCACTTACGGCCTCAAGAGGAATAAATGGCACACTAAGGAAGGCAAACCAAGGTTGCGTTAATGACCCAATGCCAAACATTCCCCATACTTGAGCTTGTCTGACTGGCATGCAGATTTGTTTCGTAAACAAAAAGTAGTGTTTTCTCTCTAAACAATTCATTGKGAGCAATTTGTCATTGCAAACAGCTTCTGGCAGTTGACCAATTCCTTTCAGAGAATCTTTCTTTAAACCAACTGGCCATTAAAATCTCTGCTCCAACAATGGTTCCAATTCATTTTCAATGAATAATTTGCTTGAATTGCTGAATTCACTGCATGARATGGCATAAAAAACTTGAATGTCATAAGCAATATTGTTAGCACTGAGTTATCATTTAATTGTCTTTTTCCTCCTCTAAACCCCCCTGTGTCTTTTTTTTTTTTTTTTTTTAAATACTTTCCCCTTCCTGGTCAGGGTCTGAACCACCACATTACTTAAGGCCAAAATGAATTTGCCTGACTGCAGCTACTGATTGGTCTTAAAAATATATACTTCAGATTTTAAACCAATACTTTCTTTTTGTCTCATGAGAAAAAAAATAGCAACGTCCACAATAGGTGAAGWTAATTTATATTCACACTTACTGCAAATACAGAAGAAGAAAATGTAAGCATTAAGATAAATATAAGACCACGGATCACTGAAAACATGTAAATAGAGATTAACACAGTCTACTAAATTCACAGCTGAGCACTTATTGACTCCTARCCTGCAACATTATACAAAAGAAAATATCACTATTTATCTTCTTAAAAGGCTAACATACACTTTATATTCCTTTCTACCATTTCTTCCCCTCTCAGTCTACAAATTATATATACTTTCCTTGATTACATAAGTTGGTAACAACTAGTATCTATGTTGATTCATATAGAGTTGTTTTGGTTACATATATCATCTACATGGAAGAGAGTGGAAAGTTGAATGTGTTGGACTGGGAAGTGGAAAAACTGAAAATCAGCTCATACTGTCCCAGTGATCTATTTATGCTGAGTTCCTGTTGTCCTCTGTAATCCAAAAGAAGTTGTTCCTGCCGCATGTAACCTTATTTTCTCACCTGAAAAATGAAGACACTAACACTTCTGGTCTCACATGTACTGTCCAATGCTAATCTCATTGATGCAATGAAGCCTGAAGGTAACTTGCTGATGGGGACAAAGGAAAGTCCTATAAAGAGGATAAAATAAACCATATGAAGGAGAAATTGTTTTTAACCATAGCCATATTTCAAGTCAATAATGACATACTAGTTTCATTTCCCATTACATCTAGTTGTTCTATTTAAGCCAAAAAAGTAAACTCCCAAACAGTGTTTATGTATTATGTATTGGCCTATTTCTAGGTTCCAACAGTTATTCAGAGGCTTAGGAAAGTTTATGGACTTTCGAAGTACTATTCTATAAAGCAGCAATGGCCAATTTTTATAAAGAACTTTCACACTCTTGTTTAATAAAAGCTGTTCAGATTAGGGGCTCTATGAGCTTCCTCAAACATATAAGATGAGTCTCTTTCTGTTTACAACATTTGGAATCTAGAATCAAGAATAAAAACATCAGAACTGATGGATGATTGGTAGTTAAAATGGATAAAGAGGAAAAAAACAAAAGTCTAAGAGAATGTTATTTGCCTGTGGATTACCGCAGTGACCATTTCCATATAACCACCTCTAGCTTCTCATATGCCTCAAAATGTAAATGTCATGTTTGTATGTCAATGTGCAAAAACAGTACTTTAGAAAATCTGGTTTCTTTTCAGGTTTCAGTGTTGAGAGCTCATGTTGTTGGAAAATGTATTTTATCAATGAGGAAGAGACTTACATGTCATAAGAAACTCAAGCAAAAGATAAAACAAGGTGAGTAGTCTCATAAATAAAAAAAAACTAGTCAACATTGAAATCGCATGATATTTGAATGATTTCATTTTTGCTTGGCCCAGGAGCTAGGCTGTCCATTCCTAATATTTCTGTGACTCTTAAATGCTAGTATACGGTATATTCCCCAAAACTTTCAGAAGTGCCCAGGAGAAGAAAAAAAAAAAAAACAATACTCTCCCTGTCAAATATGTATTCTATGGAATTATTACTACAAGCAAAACTTTGATGACCTGGAACCCTAGCTAGTATTCAAAACATATTTACAATCTGTTTGTAAGGACCATCTTCTTTACTGCTCAATGCTAATCAGAGGATTAAGTTATTGACTTAGCTATGTTTTCTCAATATCAGTGTATAAACTGATGCAGAAGATGTGTACAAGGACTGCAATGCAATCACGAGAAGATAGGTAACATTGTCATGTGTGAGCCTTGGTGTGCCAAGAAGAAAACACTTTATAAGCACAGAACATGGCATTTCTGGTTTTGCCTATGAAAGGTCTTTTGTGTACATGTCTATGTTGCAGATGTTTTTTAATTGTAATCTTTATTTTGTGATATTACACTATGWAATATCCAATCATTTGGACCAGTTTGTAGGTTGCCACTCATAGTGGTTTGATATTCTGGGAACATTAAATATTCTGGGACCAGAACACAGGGAATTTGATGACTTCTGTGTCATCAGTTTCAGTTTCCTGTTATTTTCAGAAATGCCAAAGGAAAGAGAGGAAGAAGTGAAGGAAAGAAGACATAATTGAAAATATTAAGTATTTTTTCTCTTATTTTGGTGGAACGTCCAGAATTTCACTGTATCTATGAATAATACTCCAGTTCAAGCATAAACAAATTTTTGATTAGCAAATACCCTGCCGTTCATGTGCCTACATGTCCTTCTAACAATCCTTCTTATSTGCCATCAGTAATCCAGAATATGTATTATCTCTAGCGTGGGTGTAGATGCAAATCAGATCCAATAACACTAGCTGTATGCAGAACTGAAAGCCTTAGGCAAGGGAAGGACCCATCCAAAGCAGATAGATAAATGTATTCTCACTGAGTAATCTCAGACCAGTGAATTGATAACATCATCCTGCAGAATCGGAACCTAATCTCACTTTTGCACATCTGCCACRTGACAAAATCTGTAATTTTCAGGTTTTTCTTGTATTGAAAGAGAATATCAGTTAACAAGATTTTGGTGRGCTAGTGTGGTGCAGATAAGGTCAAATACAATATTAATGTAGGATTTCTTTGTTCCTGTTGTCTTGTATGCTATCCATTACTACATCATGGGCAAAGTACCTGAAATACTTTTACTTCCCCCTGCGAAATAGCAGTAATGGACAAGAAATGGTAAGATAGTACGGAAAAGGAACATTTGTGAAATTCTCTTTTGCTTCCTGGGCACTTCTTATTCCCATATGTGTGTAGGGGTATGAGCAATTAAGCACTTCAGAAACAAGGATAACCAAATGAGTATACATTTAATGTCCTGGCATTTAAGTAATGTGCTTTCTAGCATGAGTTATCAGACTTGCAAAGCAGTTGCAGTGTTTCATTTGGTGAAAACTTTCCACCTCAGGCCCCTGTCTGGCTGTCTGGGACATTTGTGCTACATATTCGGCTAATTCAGGATGCACGGTGCATGCATCACCATGCCTGCCTTGACAGGATTAGTTTCTGTAGGCATTGGCCCTCTACCTCCTAGCYGTGGTGCATCCCACTGCACGATACACTTGATCAGCTCTGAGCACAAGCTCTGGGTACCGTCTTCCACCCAACTTACTGAGGTCCCAGCTGGTTCAGTCCCATTTCCTTGTCTTGATTTGAACTGGGGYTCCGTTGGCATTTGAACCTCACTTGTCTGTTTTGCAGCCCATAGTTTCTAAGCTATAGGTTGATCACCTCTGGCATAATTTATGGTATGAGAGGCACCTTATTATTCTMATTTCTTCTATTCAATATGGATCCCTGACTTGCTGGGAATGTAAATTAAATACAATCAGTATTAGTACATCTGCCTTTCATTTCAGAGGCCTTGATCCTTGATGTGTGGGTGTACATGTACCATGGGTACTATTTTTTCTCTCCTTGTGTCCATAATCCTTTCYAGTAATTCCACAAGATATCTGTAATAGGACTGTCAATCAAAAGGGAGCCAGAGGAAAATGCTGTCTTAAAGTTCAAGGTGGCCTTGGCAGACTTTCAACAGCGCTAATCCTCAGACCGAAAGGCAACTGCAAAGCTGCTGAAACAGCTGGCAGTAGAGCTCAGCAAGAAGTCAGTTGCCATTGCTAATAAAACGTTATCTACAAGCTGATAGCTAGATCCCAAGAAAAACAGAAGAGCTGGGCTTCTCAGACCAAATGGCACTAAGGCGTGAGGGATCTTGTTTGAATTTCAGATGTCTTCTCTCCTCCTAACTTAGAATATGTGTGTGTGTGTGTGTGTGTGTCTGTGTCTGTGTCTGTGTCTGTGTGTGTAAAATTACATTTTTACACTTAAGTAATCTCAGAATCTTTTTCACTGAAGCCCACAAAATCTGTTGCATAACTTAAGTGCTTTGACAGTGTTTGATCACAGAGCAGTTGGACAAGAATTTCACCAACATTAATATGTTCAAAGAAACACAGAGTCTTGATGCTTTTCTTCCTTCTTTTGCATACTGTTATATTCCTTAAATGAAAGGCTTCTGATTAAATAAAATACATATATGTAATATATGTATAATTTATACTCTTAAATAGATTTTCTGTGATATCCAGATAGTTAACCTATATGTAACAAAAGGCTCCCCAAAGAGTTTGATTGAGTGTCCAATCATTTTCCTTAAAAGAAAAAGCAAAGTAAAACACATGCATAGGATACAATATTAATTATTTCTTCATGGAAAACAGAAATTGCTTCTTCCTTTCTTCTCAGGTATTAATTTGTACGCAGTGTCAAGCTCCTAATCTTACTTACTAKCTTATGTTTTCCAAGGATAGAAAATATGCACTTTCATTGAGATTTATGCAATGCTCATTGAAGGTGATGGTTTACCTGGAATTTAAAGAGAATAATAAATGTTTTATAAGCCTGATACCTTTCAGTATAGCATACACTTGTAATTACAACTTTTATATCCAAACACAGTGAAGTGGTAATTCACAAGCAATTAGTTATAAAAGCCAATTATCATATGGTTTGCATCATGTCTCTGGATGTTTTGAATCTCCCAGCTTCTTTCAGTAAGACGAGTCTTCGGGGCTAATCTCTCCCACGTGAGCAATGCTAGAAGATTGCTTTCACTACAGAGTACAGAGAAACTCTTTAAGTAACAGTAGTGACTGTATAAATCATAACCCACTTTCTCAGATAAAGGCCATTAAGTAAGTCTGTGTACAAATTTGACACTTTGTTTCCTTGCCTTTGACAGCCCTTTGGAAGGGTTTAAATGTACAAGATCCAACTAAAGCTTTCAAAAATTCATCACTGAGTATTTGTTAACCTTGTTCTCTGTGATAGCTGTAGAACAAAGATAATACTCTTCAAATGGAGATAAATTACTATCTTTCAAAAGATTATCACCAGTCTTAATCGAGTTTGCTCCTACAGCCGAGCAGCCAGTGACCTTGTTACTTGCACAACAAACATCTCTGCTGTTTCCCCTTTACAGGAAATACATTTAGTCTAACTAGCCTGCTGCAGACAGCTACATGGATTTGATATAGCTAAAACTTTTATAGATAAGTTAGGAAATCCAGCTGTCTAGAGGATAGAGAAAAGCATGTTGACTTGTGTGTGGTGACAGRGACAGAATAATCAGAAGACAGAGAAGGTCCCAGGAAGGCTAAATTCAATGCTGAGATTTTCCTACTCACAGTTGAAACACGAACACTTCTCCTATTGTTTAAATATTTGTAATTTGTCAGACTTGGCTAGATTTCAAATAGAGCTTGCCCGTATTGATTGGTTCTTCAAAAAACACCCTGCAACCTCAGCAGATGCAGACCAGCACAGCACCGAAGACTTCCAAGGTGCCATACACACCTCCAGAGCAGAGGCTCTTCGGGCAGATGAGCCTCCTCCAGCTTTAGTAAGAAAAGAAGTGGACAGATAAAGCAGGACCTTGCTGTGTAGCTACAGATAAGACAGGACCTTGCTGTGTAGCTATATGTCTTTTCGAAGTGTTCTTTGCTTTTATTTTATTTGAGCCAGAAGGACTCCAACACCTCATTGTTTGACATGAGCATTTCAGCACCCGTTTTTCACACTGCAATGCACTGGCTTGGCAGGAGCAGCATTGCAGGGAGTTGGCCATAGAGCTGGTCATGGCCTGGCTCCCATTCATCCCCTGCAGAGGTGTTGGGGTGGAGATTAGAGCATTATTAATTATCTCATAATGGCATTAAATCCAGCACTGCGTGGAGCTCTGGACTGCCCATGCCAGCCCAAGTTCAGCCAAATCAGATTAAACAGCACAGGTTTAATATGTGGTTTTTGCAGAAGGAGCACTTTTTCTTTTTCTTTTTTTTTTTTTTTTGTCCCCATTAATAACATGACCTTTCTTGGAATCGGCCCCTCTTGATGTTTCACAATGGCACAGCATGGTACAGGGCGAAGCCGCAGCGCAGGAACAGCTCCTTGTTCTCTGAAGCAGCCCGTGCACTGGTGGGCAGAGGTGTCTGAGCGCAGTTCAGAGTCAGTCCCCACATGAAAGGTAAGCCAGGGCCACTCTGAGATAAAGCGTGTGGCATTACAGCAGGTCTACGCATTGTAGCTATGAGACTTTCTCTGCTCTTTCTTCTCCTTTCTTTTTAGTTTAATAACTATGGGTTTTACTTGGTATTCTTTTCATACCTTTGGGAAAAAAAAAGTCCCCATGTGAATGCTTCTGAGTGCTGCAGAGCCTCAATGGGAGCACAGGTCACCCAGCACCGGGCAGAATCAGGCCATTAACGACAACAGGATGAAGGGGAGGAAGCCTTCCTGCACGGTTCTCAAAACTGCAGCAAGGAAAACAGTAACATTTTGCCCTCATCACGTAATCTGGAGAAAATTGTGAGCCCAGTAATGATAATGAAGAATAACGGCTGTCGCACAGCATGGAGACAAACCTTCACAGGAAACTTCCAGGTGAAGTTTAGCGTGTTTGACGTTCCTCCAGCCTCCTCCATGTCTGGTCAGTTTCCCCATCCTTCTGGTTTCTCCAGCTTTTGTGATGGTCAAACTGTCCCAGCAACTGTTCCTTATACATTTCAACAACAGGTTTCAGATATAAGAAATAAAAATACCTTGTTGCTTTTCACTCATTTGCCCAGTCATCTACTGCCTGAGTTGATTATCCCAGGAAATGGTTAACAATGCTAAGTAATTTTATATACTGGAGCAAACCCCAGGGTTTGGCTGTTGCTTTTGTAAGTGAGCCCATAGGATTTTGTAGTTTTCAGGTGACATGAAAGAGAATGTTTTAATCATATGGGCATGAACTGAGCTTCATTTTCTAACAAAATAGTATGTAAGACTCCCTTCTCAAAAGCAAAAGTAAAATCTTAAGTCCAAAGTGKTTTTTTTTTTTTTTTTGCATGTGTGTGTGGTTTTGACAAAATTGTTTGGCCTAACCTCAAAATAACACTTACAAGGTTCAACTATAACAAAGCTAAGCACCTTCTAGTGTTTATCATCTCTTGGCTATGTGTTTGGGTCAGCTGAGGTCTGCCTCATGGAGAAAAGGATAGCTGTGAATTATCCCTGCTTCCCCCTTGCCTTGCTCAATGTGTTGAGCATTCCAGAGTTCCTGGCAGGGCTATTATGGTTACAGAGGTCATGTGTGTTTGATTTCCAGTCCCTTATCGTAAGCAAACTCCAGTAAGTTGTTGTGCCCAAGACTTGTATGGGACTGAATGGCACAGACCAGTCACCTCAGCTTTGCAGGCAACACCACAGCTTAGATGGCAGGAGCCCTTGCTCAGCTGCCTCCCACCACCCACAGCTGCTTCTCTGGAGGTGCAGACTTGCAAAGCTGCGCTCTGTGAGCCTCCTAGATCTCCATGCCTACGCACTCCACAGCCACTTCCTACCTTGTTTGCTCTTTCTGGACTTGCTTCCTTAACTCAGCCTTGCTGTTGAGGCTAGTAAATCAATGTTGTGTTGATGCATGGGAATACTCACAAATGCCTGTGCAGAGTGGGAACTTGCAGCCCAACCAACTGGGCTTGCAAATGCAGGTTTTGTGTGGATTTGCAGGTGTGCGGATACCCTTGGCGTGTGTACATATCAGCTGCTCTGCTGCTGCTCTTAATTTGCAGTCAAAGGCTTTGAGGAAGTAGTGCAATTATTGATAGAGTAAAACAGTTGATTCTGTTCTTGATTTCAGCAAAACTGCTCAGTGATCCTGAAGGGTCTTTGGAGACATACTTCACATTAGCAAGGAGATGCTAGTGAGGAAAGCTTTGTCTTGCCTTTGCAGAGATGACCTCGAGGACTTCATCAGGCCTGTGCATCATGATCACATACCATTGCATGTTAGGGAATAAACAAGCAGAAGGAGCCAAAATAATTTCTGTTTACATAGGGAAGAAATCTTCTTGTGTAATGCACGGCAACCTTTATTATGGTGCATGTTTATTCCTTGTAACACTTGAGCTTCTGCAGATTTCCAACCAACTCATTYTGTTGATCGATGGCAACTATTTGATCACCTCTGCAATCTCACATAAAAAATAAAATCCCAGAAATGGTGAAGATTTAGGTTAAGATTAGGGGTGTCTTTGTTCTTCTCATTCTCTTCCTCTAATTCAACCTCCCTTTATTTTTTATACAAAGGAAAAATGCAAAAGAAACTGCAAAAGAAAGAGCAAAGTGCTTCTGGGTTTGTGAATGAATAAAGGGCTGGGAGAGGTTGTTACGAGGTTTCCCGTTTTATGTTCATGTTRCTTTCCTAGGCAAGAACTTGAGCCATCAAAGGCAGACTGATCACTTTGCTGTTTCTAAGAGTCAGGAATACACTGCATATGTAAGCATCTGTATACAGTAAAACAGACTGCACATGTGAGTTTGATATTTGCAGCAGCGAAACTGTGCAACTGTTTGGAGATATCTGCGTGCCTCAAGACTGATTCACTCTCAACCATGTTAACTGAGGCGTAGGCAGATCAAGTGGGCTACTGGCTGCAAGACTTTTGTGCATCATTGCACATTTGACCTTTCACATTCAAGCCTGAGATGTCAGTGATCTCCATCTTKGTTTGTTAAACAACTCTAGCTGTGTTAATGTTTTTACTACTACTCTTTGCTTTTATTATTATTCTGCGGTTAACCCCAAGACTCCAGGGGAACTGCTTCTTGCTGTATCACACACACTAATTTTGCTTACACTGCACGTTTTTTCTGTTTTTCACATGGCTGAAAACAAGGCACAGTGGATCCACTGAAGTGGACCACAGTTAGAAAAGAGCCCCTAACTGTGCAGAAGTGTTTGTCCATGGGACAACCAAGACAATAATGTTCTGCAGGGTTTTTTCTTGTGCATGTTTTCGGAAACATACTTGAAGCCTGGGCTGTAATCTGTCTTGGGAGGGTTTGTTTGCTTGATTCTTTGGTTGGATTTTGGCTTCCCTGTTTGTCCCTCTGTCCAGCTGTTCATCTCTTCTTATTATTGTGTTTTTGTGACTGTGTAAGAAACATTGTCCCTTCTTGTTTTTTCACTGAGTTTTTCACACCATGATAATACCAGATTTTGCTTTGTCTTCAAATAGTAGAAATAGGATAGGGCTGGAACTTGGGGGAAGTTAGGTAGAATTCTTATAGACATGCCCTTGAATTGGGATAAAATTTATTACAGGCATCAGTGCTGTTGTAAACTATTTTAGGCCCTTTCTTGTGCTTTCAAATGTTTGCAAAATGGTGGATTAGTTTCTTCTCAAAATTTCGGCTATTTTTTCACTATTCTTTTTGAAAATTAAACCCAAAGAACACTAAAAGTATAAAATCACTGTGCCATTATCCTTGAGGTCAGGCCTTCACCTGCTATGAACATACCTAACTAGACAAGATTTTAGGTGGAAACGCACCTTCAGCATTCCCTAAATGCTTGCAGGTGCAAATGATGAATCATTCATCAATCTAGCCAAGAGCAAGAATGAAATCTCAATTTACATGTATCCCCTGGGAGTTCCAGTTCAATTTTAAGCATGAACAATTTAAAGCAAATGCACGCCCAAAGGTAGGTTGATTGATATGATTATATAAAGTCTCCATATGGTCGATATATTTAATTATCTTATAACAGTTGTTCTTGGTAACTAACATTGGGTTTTCTTTTCCTCAGTTATCATCAGCAGTGTTCACCTCTGCGTGTATTTGCTTACATGCAAGTAATAAGTTGTAGAAGGTGACATAGATACTTAAGAGAACTCATCCTCTAGTTAAGATACTCTGCCAGTACAATATCTCTTACTGTTATTTTACTTCCTAAATGAAAGATAATTCACCAGATCTATAGCCAATGAACTAAGTTCAAGACGTGAAGTATTTTTTCAACAAGATGACACAAGAAACCTGGTGGAATGGAAGCTGTGTGAGGAAACGTTCCCCTTACCTCACACCATATTTTGAAGGAAAATGCCCGAGCTCAGGCGATAGCAGCGGGTGTCTTCACCAATCTGAAGTATTCGCTTCCTCAAGAAGAATCTAATTCTCTTTGCTAAGCTGATAAAGAATGCAGAGAAAACAATACTGTAAAAGAGAGTACTTTAATTTAGCTTCTTTTCCTAGTTTTGAGACTGGAGGCGTGTATTCCCACATTCCTTAAGGCCAGGCTTTCCAAAAAGCTGCAGCTAGGGTATCCTGCCAGCTTGGACAGAGGCAGGATCTCAGAGAGGGTCCATGTCGAGGTATCTGCCCACTACCCGCGCAGGGCTGGGTGCGAGCTGGGCCCACGTCTGCAGGACAGCTCTGTCCTCACACCCTGCATGGGTGCACATGAAGGCTGCTCCCCTCTGTGGCATARCCAGCACAGTCTTGTTCTTCATGCTGAAATCTCCTCCTGCAGATGACTATCTGCAATCCTGCCTTCAAGAATCATCTCGCTTTCTTTTGAACACATCTAGGAAGTGTAAGTGTTGCACAGAAAGTCATCTCTTGAGTTGCCTTTCCAGCCTGAGGGAAAAGAGATTATCACCTCCCTCCTCATTTTCCCACCAACTGATGGTGCATTCTGGGTTTGAGGCACTCCTGAGCCTTTCTGGAAGCTATTTTACTCGGAAGAAAACGCTACAAGATTAGTAGGATTAGTGCCAGAGGGGGAGCAAGGTTCTCTAAACTTTGATCTGATCTTTCTTCAGGGACTGTTTATATTGGCATGGAAAAGGAAAAGATAAATGTGGATGCGGCTTATTAATCYGACAATTCATGCAATGCTCTTCTGTAAAGGCAGAGTTAGAAAAGTGAGAGGCTAGGTGAGCACCAGAAACGCAAGCTTTAAAAAGGAGAAGCATAAAGGGATGAAGTTAATTGCAGACTCATGAGAGCAGCAGGGAGCAGCAGAAGGCATTTAGGGAGAAAGAAAGGGTGACAGGAGGGGAGTAGAGAAGTAAAGGGAATGCAGAGAAGGTTGTAAGAGCTGTAGAAGGCCAAAAGGATGGAAACAGTAAGAGAACAGTTAAAAGGAACAGAAAAACAGTAAAAAGAGTTATGTAAAACGATGTAGCCATTAGCAATTCACAGTTAAAGCTGGATTGAATCCGTCTGATAGAACGGAACTTGAATCCATTTATTAAGCAAAAGAGCAAGTGTGGATCACAACCAAAATTGCACCACCTGCTCTGTGGGTAGTGATTCAATTTTCTCAAAAATTACAAGGAAATTGTTGAAGGAAATTGAACAAATACCATTCCAGTCAGAGATTGTTAAAGCTCACCTGAAGGAATTATTCTGAAGTTTCTTTGCATGTCTTTGTGCCCTTCACACATTTAAAGGGGGAGGGAAATTACAGCTCAGATCAGGAGATTGGATACTACCCACTGCAGCCGTGGCGCACAAGACTATCTCACCGAGGCTGATAGGAGAGGAAATCATGCCTCTGGCTTGAATTTCTAGATGAGCAGGCTGACTTTCACTGCACAATGTTGGACATGTTTTTCGATTCTGACTTTTTTTTTCCCCTTCCATGAATGAAGAAGAGAAAATGTCTGTGTGTTTCAATAACAGTCTTGTGGGCAGCAACATGGAACAGAAATTCAACTAAGGACTTTGTATGCAAGAAAAATAAACAAGTCAGCACAATAAACTCTACTGTACTGTTGCTCGTCTTGGGAAACATTTGTAAGAATCGAYGAGTCTTTCTACCATACTACAGAGGATTTCTCCAGCAGCACAAAGGCAAATATTTTATTTAATGATTTGTAGTAAATATATTTGTAATAAAATAAATAAAAGGATAATATAAAATATCAATAGTAAAATAAAATATATTCATATTTACAATAATTTTGTTGCTACAATATTTATTCACAGGTTTTTGGATGAAGTAACTGACCGCTGTGTCTAAGAAAATCTCCTTTTTCTACTCTGTTAAGCTTAGGAACGAGAGCAGAATTCTGACACCTGACATCCAAGTGGTCTGATTTTTTTTCACCTTTAAAGAAACACTGTGAGAGAAGCGCTGTGGCATTTACACATAAAAATATGTGTAGGAACATAATTCCTGGAAACTTAAGGCTTTAAAATGTCTTCAGAGACATTTAATTTGGGGATAAAGAGTACTGACTGTGCGAGTTAGGACAAAGAAGAAGCTACAGAAATTTCTGCAACCAGTGAGTCATTGCAGTCTTTAACAACCTTGTTGAATCACGATGAAGGATTTTTATATCTAGATTTATATCTAGATTTTACAGCAATAAATATGCATCTTATGCAAAGAATGCCTGATCTCACCCAGATATGGTCTTCATCTGGACCCACTCCTACCCTTTCACAATTTTTTTTTTTTTTGTCACAAGATTTTCTGATTCAGAACTGCTTCTATTCCTAATAACATAACCTCCTCTCTACTGGAGTGTATTTCAGTTGTTGTATATTTGAAGTATATATGAGTTAACCACAGTTTGTGATGTACAAATTGGGGCATCAATCATTCCTGTGGGCTTCCTGATATCTATAATAACTCTTGCAGGCTTCATAGCAAAGCTGCCTGCTATTCTTTGGGAAAAACAACATATGGAAGTTCACTAAGAAAAAGCTTTAATTGTCTGTTAAAATGGATACATAATCAAAATTACAGAAATGTAATTGTATCTTTCCTTGATGCTTCACTTATGGTTTAATTTAATATTACTTAAATGTTATATTGCTTGTCATTAAATGGCTTTTAAACTAAACAAATATTTAGGTATGTTGAGACATATTGTGAAGTTTCTTGCTCTACACAGTTTCCTCCAGGTTTATGCAACACTTTTTGTCAGCAGTTCTTTTCCGGATTCTTTACTCTGGAGATAAGTGTCACATGTTCTATAGCCAARAAGTGAAAGACAGACTTATAAGACAGGTGTGGGCAGTATCTTCCAAAAATGACAAAATAACATTTTTCTTTTTTTTTAGTTATATTTTTAATATGTCATTTCAAGTTGTGTGGGACAGAGTGGTCCTCAAAATGTCTGTACCTCCCTAGCCAGAGGGCCAGTAACCTTTGGTGTGCAGGTGGAAACATGCAGCCAAGGCTAGGTGGAAGGAGAAACAAGATAAGATGGTTTCACAAATTAAAAATACAACGTAATCACAAGCTGCAGTGCAGACAGSTTACTCTGTCTTTTATTTGCATTAATGAAGCAAGGAGAAGCAGCTGTGTCTTGAAGCACTGGAGGAAATGTTCTTCAGGTGCACYTCCTGACCAGTTTTCACACGTGTGTAGCCGAGTGTTGAGTTTCTGTTTCACACGTAGCTGGTGTGGCAGCGGGGGCAGCCAGCAGCATTGCACAAGACATGACAGAGGCAGATCAGGTGCAAGGGCAGTGTTCTTGGTAGCACTTCCTGAGGTGCGTGCTTGCAAGTCGGCATTTTTCAGAGCCATCAGATATGGTGAATCTCTTTGAATTACAACGGTGAGAACCGGCATTGGTGTCAGGTAGATCTGGCTGGCAATTTATGGAGATTAAAAGGCTGCTGGAAAGGTATCAGAGAAGATTTAGTGATCGCTAACATGGAGATTTTAGGTCTGTTGCTGGAGTCATTCGCAAAGAGGATTTTGCATGGTGGTAATTTTACCCATTGTTGTAGCCAGATAAAGATCAAGCTCAAAGGAATTCGGTTTGGTTCAAAGGGCAGTATCTGATGGTAAAAGAGCTGGCTTCTGAGCACTTTCGTCATCATCTTCCTACTCTTTACTCTACTCCATCTGTTGCTCTCCTGGCACCCTGCAAAACCCTTCTTATCATTTAGAGACACTGCAGGTTTGTAAAAGAAGGTTCTGAAGATTATGGATGATTTAGCTGATTTTTTATGGCTTGTCATTGTTAAGTGGTATAACTTTARGCTTTGTGAGAATCTACTACCTGGAAAATGCATAATAAGCAATTTAGCAAATATAGATCTCTTACTGGGAAATATTATATTTTCTAATGGGGTGTTAAATTTTGGAGGATTCCAAGAAGTCTGGATAGGTCCCAGAAAAAGAGTAAAATGAAAGGAAAGAAAGAATTTCCATCAGTAAGAACTGAAGTTACAAAACGAAGGCAAGTCTAGATTAAAATGCTTAACATTATTTAAAGAGTTCCATTGCTAACTCTTCCCTTGACAGGTTTATTCCTTTAGCAAATATTTCTTTGAAATATTTCCTTCCATGTGGCATTACCATATGTTTCATATTGCATATATTTCCATAAACAGAGCACATATACATATAGACGATTGGTCTTTTTCCTGCTCTGAACAATGTCGATGAGAGTTTTCCCCCTGACTTATTGGAAAAGGCTTCTTGTTTCTATCAGATTGACCTCTATCCTGTGCCTTTCGGGACATTTGTGCTTTTCTTAGATATTTCTTATAGCTAGATTGAAGAGAGTAGGGAATAAACTAGTCCAGTTTCTTGTCTGAAGAAGTATCTATAWTAGTGAGTGATCCCAGTTGCTCATCCCAGGGTCTGCTACTGGCTGCCAAGTGGCCTTTCAAGATGTCTCACCACTTTGTGGCCTCATCTTCATCCTGGTCTTGCTTCTCTGCTCTGCAAAACTTTCTCTACCCTGTTCAGATGGACCAGTTGCCTCAGAAGAACCAGTTGGTTCTTTTATTGCTAAGCTGCTCTCCATCATCTTCGAGAGGTCATGGAGAGTGAGGGAGGTACCAGAGGACTGGAAAAAATCAATGTCATTCCAGTCTTCAAAAAGGGCAAGAGGAAGGAGCTGGGAAACTACAGGCCGGTCAGCTTCACCTCCCTCCCTGGAAAGGTGATGGAGCAGSTCATCTGAGAGAGCATCTCTAGGCATGTGAAGGAGAAGGAGGTGATCAGGAGTAGTCAGCATGGATTCACCAAGAGGAAGTCATGTTTGACGAACCTGACAGTCTTCTACCATGGAATGACTGGCTGGATGGACAATGAGAGAGCTGTAGATGTACCTTGACTTCAGCAAGGCTTTTGACATTGTCTCCCATAACATTCTCATAGGAAAGTTCCAGAAGTGTGGACTGGACAAGTGGACAGGGAGGTAGATTGAGAACTGGCTGTTGGGCAGAACTCAGAGGGTGGTGTTAAACCGGGCTAAGTCCAGTTGGAGGCCCGTGGTGTCTCCCAGGGGTCAGTAGTGGCCCCAGGGCTGTTCAACCTGTTCATCAATGATCTGGATGAGGGCACACAGGGCACCCACCCTAAGCAAGTTTGAGAACAATCCCAAGCTGGGCGGAGTGGCCAACACTCTGGAGGGCTGTGCTGCCATTGAGAGGGACCTGGACAGGCTGGAGAGTTGGGCAAAGTGGAACCTCTTGAGGTTCAACAAGGACAAGTGCAGGGTCCTGCACCTGGTCAGGAATAACCCCAGGCACCAGGACAGATTAGGGGTYGACCTGCTGGAGAGCAGCTCCGTGGAGAGGGACCTGGGAGTCCTGGTTGACACCAAGTTACCCGTGAGGCAGCAGTGCCCTCGTGGCCAAGAAGGCCAATGGGATCCTGGCTGCATCAGGAGCAGTGTTGCCAGCAAGTACAGCAAGAGCTGCAGGAGGATACCAGTGATTTGGCAGCAATGTCAGATTCTGGGTACCTTAATGTAACACAAACTCCAAGACTTTTAATAAACACTGAAGCTATGACACAAAGGCCCTCTGAATACTTTTGTTTTATAAATCCAAGAGGAGTGAAAAATATCTGTATGTTACTGGTACATACAGTTAAGTTACTACTAGGTCATGTCTGAAAATATGTACATAAGACTTAGAATGGTTTAACACTGTGTAGCATTTTCTCCTTTCTGTATAACATCTGTCTCCATGCGTAAGAATATGTCATTCGTTTAAGACCTCCTTTAATAAAGTAATCTCTAGTTGATTCTACAGAATGGCCTTGCCATATCACCTGTTTTAATGAGGGCAATAGGACAGAATCAAGCTCACTTATTGATGCATTTCTCCTTCGTTAAAGTTATCCAAGGTAATGCAGAGGTGAGCAATCAATATGCCACTTGGAAAGAAGAACTCAGCAAGCTGTACTACCCACATACATCAGTAACGGTATGAAGATGTAAGGGTGGTAGGCAAATATCTTCCAAAAAGAGAGCATTGATGCATCTTATAGACATATCTTGTGTATGGCTTTTAGAAGAGTGGTGAGAAAGTTAATATTAGTACTCTATTTGTTCCTCTTTTCCCACACAGACTATCTAGGTAATTATTATTGTAGGATTATTTCCTGAGGAACATTTTTACAAATATTTTCCTCTGTGTGACCTGTCCGAGTATCCATGTAAGTATAAGTCCACTTATACTTAAGAAAACAGGGAAAAGAGGGAGTCTTTCTTTATAATACCATCCCAAGCCACCCCTTAAGGCTGTATCTATCCTGATGATATATACTGCAACAGTCCCACTTGAAACTCTGTCTTTAACCAAGCAGGAGCCATAGGAAAAAAACAAATGMGGTTAGAAGAGATCTAACAATATCTCTCTCCACCAAATCTCACTAAAACAGAGGGATAAAGAGGTGCCAAGTGTCACACTCTTCCCAGCAGTTGAGATGCTGGTGTGACCGGGGCAATGTCAGAACCAGCAGGACCGCGGGAACAYATCCCACCAGGGTGTCAACAGCTTCTGTGCCTCTAACGAAGGCCCTGTTTGGTGTTGATTCAGCTGCTCCTCATCATCAGTTTGTTTTGTCTTSGTAAGGTCTAAGCTTTTAGGGCTTGGCCTGCAGCAGTCCCCTGTCTATATGAGATTTTTAGAGGCGGACCAGCGGCAGCGCTGCACCCACATGGCCTCTGAGCTCTCTCATAATGTCCTGAGCAAAATGTTGTGTCTCTTCTCCTCTTGCTGTGCTGTAATGTTGATGGGAGAGAGAGAGAGAGAGAGAGAAAATATCCTGTTGCTTGTCACGGTTGGTAAAATAAATATGTTTTTCAATCCGTTAGTGATATAGTGCTTTCAACAGAGGAATGAATAATACCAGGTGTTCCATGGGATAGAGACATTGTATTCTCATTTTGTTTCATAGGAAACCATGGAATAAAGCCATGTTTGCGTTTTATGGCTGGAAACAAAGAAGTGCATATTCTTGAAGTGGCTGCCCTCAGCGAGAAGCAGGGAATGAGGGAGGTTTTGTTTACAGTGAGGAATGTCACTACCAAGTTCCCTAATCCTTTGTCAACACTGAGCTAATTCAGCTTTCATAAAGACCAGGCAGGGCAGTGAGTAAATGGGTCAGTTACATTCCTCTAATATCACATTATATTAACATTAGAGTTTGTAGGTTGCTCAGCTTAAAGGGGCTCTCTCATCAATGAGGGATAAATCTTTGGCAGCCTGTGCTGTAGGAGTATAAGKAAGCAAGAGAAGGTGCCTGTGAAACAACCATGACACATTTTGCCATGATCTCAGCTATGCAGCAGTAGCAATTAAAGCCACAATACTGCCGTGGTCAGTGCAATTAATGACATTAAAGTAATTAGGCCTGGCAGCTGTAAGGTCAAATAAAGATAGCTGCGTAACAACAATATGCCAGGAGAAAATTACGGACATTTCCAACTAAATTATTGTCTGAATACYAAATATATAAAGCTGTGATAATTCAAGGACCAATTGCAGGCTCAAATTAGCAGGACTACTTGCTCTGCAGTTGACTCAGGTTAACGTTTTTAGTGTAATTAATAGCCTTTCCTCGGCGTATATGGCTCAACATGGCATTTCTCATCTGCATTCCTTCACRATGTGCTGACAGGACTAAACGCAGGCAAGGAAAACTCTCCTCTGCCAGAGGAAAATGGTTCCCTGCGTTACAACGCTGCTCACAGATAGGGCTGCAGCAGGGGAGGGATGCGGGAGCGGGCGGCACGGCTCTGCTTTTCCTTCCCACACGGTTGTTTCCAGACTCCATGTGAAATGGAATTGCTCTTTTGACCTCTATCTTCCCTCTGCCAGGTCTGTGGAAGACTGACACTCGTTGATCACTACGGAGATGAAGGCATCCTGACCTCGCCGCCCGGCGCCTCGCTGCCTTCTGCGTTGCCCCTTGCAGTGGAATGTGGCAGTCGCTAAGTCAGGGGAAGAAGGGGGAAAAAAAAAAAAAAAAAAAAAAAAGGCAGCCTCAAGCCCGTGGTTTTCACAATAATAGAGAGATTGTTGCTGCATAAGGATTCATTGAAAAAGCTTCTCCAAGGAAAATGGGTCTAATATTTGGTTGCTATAATTGTGCTAAATCGGAAAGTGTACACCATAAAATCTTTCTCAGAATATTTTGGGAGCTGTAAGAGGTTGGAAAACATACCGCCTGGCACACAGCCTCTCTTTTCATGTGTGTGCCTGTTTATATATATTTCAGAAAACCAAATCCTCAGAATTCATTATTCAGAATGATCTCCTATTACCCTTTCTCCACTCTGAACCAGCCATGATGCCTGGTTGACCAAGGTTTCTAATTTGACCTGAGGATGATTTGGGGAGTTGGGCGAAGCTCTTGAAGGCCACTCATAATGTGAAGTCCTTCCATTTTCAGCTGCCCACGGAGATTCAGAGAGCACAGTTGTTTCATTTATAAGCACAGCTGGGTCACTAGTGTCATCATGACTTGAAGGCTGTCTAGTGAGTCATACAAAATGAATCAATGCTTTTGATCTGCTTTTTTTTTCCCTTGGTTGAGGATCCCTATCAAAAATAAATGCTAAAAGATGGACAAAACCCTCATTTTTTTCTTCAAGCAAGAGGAAGGTCTGGGCCAGTCAATGATGCTAAATGGCTCTCACTCTGCAGTGAACACGCTGGCCACTTTGGCAGCGAGGTGGGATAAGCCTGGCAGAGGTATGGTGTGATCGGGAACATCTTGTCACACGTTCCTGGGCCTCTCATCTCCTCGTGTGTCCCTTGGGCATCTCCCAGCAGGCCTGGCCACGTGCCAGGTCACCCAGGTTTATTCTCACTCAGCTGGCTGTTCCCCATAAAGCTCCACTCCTCTCCAGGGCTTTTCAGAAGTCGTTTTCCCAGTAAGTAGCAACCTCTCCTGCATGTTCCTGGCCGAATTGCTCTATGCTATGGCCTATGGCTGGTCACTTGCTGATTCTTTTTAGTTTAAAGAAAAAAAGTCTGCTGTGCTGTATCAAAGAGAAGGAAGTCATATTTTACAACAACAGGCACGAAGAGCCGTTGTGTGCCAATACAGARGATGCTTTTACTCAATGGTCTTAGCTTCCGTAGCTTTTTTCCCATGAAACAAATACAGTTTGTAAGCAATAATTGTTATATTTACACTTCAGCTAATACTGAAAAGGCATTCACATTCATCACTTTTTTAAATTCTACTTTTATCCATGTCCACTGCATTTCAAGAGGCAGTTGGCAGGATTCATCTTGGAAAAGGAGCGAAAGGAGAACTGGCTTTGCAGGAATGAAAGCAGGTGACCAGGAGCCTAACACACAAACTAGAGAATAAATATATTTTTTTCCAACACACTGCAGGAGCTAAGTGGCTTTTTTCCCCAGTCTTTTCAGAGTTCAAATCTCTGGCAAACAGCTTGCTGCAGCTCAAGTTATTTTGTTTGGAGAAATTTAAAAAGGTTAAGCCAACTAACACCATGAAACAAATGGATCAGAGGTATTTGAGCTCTGGAAAGTCAAAGCATTAAATAAATTGTAAGTTCATACTGTGCAACTTCTTAGTTTTCACTGCCTTAACCTGGAGTATGAAGTAAAGTAAATCTGTGTCAGATAAAACAAAATAACAAAATATATGAGTAACTTGACATAACATATATTAAACAGAAAATAATAGTTTTCTTTCAGAAGACTGCTCATATAGAAACTCAATATAGGAGGATATTTTTTTCCTGCAAGCAATTCAAAGAACAGAAGCTGCCGTTTGTACTCTGTGTTTTTTTTTCCTGTCTGAGCTCTTCCACACTTGTTTGCTAAAAGCTTTGTGTTACAGGTTAAAAAAAAAAAAAAAAAAAGATTTTACTGTGAACCTGACAGTATATGAAGCCTTTTCAGCATTCTCTATGGGTGCAGTTTTCCACAGTAGAAGCATGTACTTAATATAAAAGGTTGTGAACATGTACAGCTGTATGTTCTTGCAAAACCAAGTGTTCCTGAATGCCGATTTTTTTTGTGTACACTGGCTGGACAGAAATTCTTGTTTTGCCTGTGGATCAAGCCAGGTAGATGTACAAAGGGCACAGAAAGGCATCACATGGTCTCTTGTATAAGTGGCCTCTTCATGCTATTAGAAAGTCTTGGAGAGTCATTTTGCTTAAGTATGGTTATTATGGTTATCCATGTTCCTTAGAAATGATCCAGTTCTAAAAACATAAAAATGAGGCCTGAACCCTGAACCCTAAACACCTGAAAAGASGGAAATATCTCTCCACTCTGCTCATTTTAGCATATAACCATCTCTGGGGGTGCCTTTAATGTCTTTTTTTTTTTTTTTTTGAGTTGCTTGTTTGACATTATTTTCACACAGACAATACTATATACTCCTAAAGTTTTGTTTGTTTGTTTATTTTTCTTCTTCTATTTTTTGGTTTAGTGAGCCTAAGAAAGATGATGGGAAGTCCTAAGAAAGTGTGTTAAAGCTGTCGGTGCCTTTGCTGCATGTCCAAGCTGGCAGTGTGCTGGGGCTTTACTCTTGCTCTTGCCTGACCTGGCCTCCAGAATACTCCTGTGCCCCTGAGGAGAGACCCACTGTCCGTGGGGAAGGGCTCAGAGCACACGGGTTTTATCTGTGTTTGCTCTTTGCTCAGCCTGAAAGGTTGGAATGCTACATTTAAAAACGTAGCGTTGGAAGAGTAAAAGGCCTGAATGTTAAGGGTCCTGCTGAGTACGGGGTGCCCTGGGAAGAGGTGGCAAAGGCGCCGCACGTGCAGCGCTGGCTCGCTTGGGCTCTCGYCTTTGCGGGAGGGCAGGACACAGGTGTGCAGGGAGCTGCACGGGCGGCTTCCCTGTGCTCCCTGTCAGCAGCACCGCTGCCGTTTGCATCGAGGGAGTTTTTCCACAGCGTGTTCGTTTGCCAATGAGTTAATGTGCCTCTGCGTAATCAGATAAGAGTGGCACAGAATGACTAATGATAAGAGGAGGTGGAACCAGGGCACAGCACGGAGCAGCCTTTCCTTCTGCCTCAGCTGGACAGACCATCCTTGCAGCTCTCAAGTTTCTGTTTTGTTTGTTTTGTTTTTCCCAAGGTGGTAGTAAGGGTAT